>NC_091961.1:22097432-22416182 GCF_031021105.1 Erythrolamprus reginae | reverse complement strand
AATCATGGAGCATAGGTGTTGTATACCGAGTACACCCATGACAGTTCGTACGGCTGCATTCTGGATTATCTGCAGTCACCAAACACTCTTCCAGGGTAGCCCCATGTAGAGCACATTGCAATAGTCAAGACGGGAGGTGGCGAGGGCATGAATAACTGTGTGTAAAGCCTCCTGGTCCAAATAGGGCCACAACTGGTATATCAGGCGAACTTGGGCAAAGGTCCCCCTGGCCACAAAATTAATATTTTGTAATACTGAAATCTGCTCCTCTAATACCTTGTTTGCTGCAGCTGAACATTTGTAAGGAAAAATTGAACTGATCATCAGGGATTTTTCAATGCCATTTGGCACCCTTTTATTCCCAGACCGCCGGTGCAGTTTGGCGCCGTTGATTTATTTCATTTGAACGCCACAAAATCAGACCAACTCACAGCAGTTTATAAGTAGATTAAATCAAAATACAATGAAATTATAAGGGACAGGAATCAAGTAAAACAAAACTTACAGTCTAACCACGGGTGCCCACTCCGGTGTGCATGGCAACAATAATTAAAGAATTAAAGCTTGAAGGTCCTACAAAAAAAGGTACGTTTTGACGGGCTTTCAGAATAATAAAATAGTAGAGTTGGGAGGGAAATTGGAGGTCTTATAATCCAACCCCTGCTCTGGTAGGAAACCCTATATGATTTCAGTCAAATGATTGTCCAGTCTCTTCTTAAACCTTCCAGTATTGGAACATTCACAGCTTCTGGAGACCAACTGTTCCACTGGTTAATTGTTCTCAGGAAAGTTCTTCTTAATTCCAAGTTGCTTCTCTTCTTCATTATTTTATTTATTTATTTATTACTTAGATTTGTATGCCGCCCCTCTCCGAAGACTCGGGGCGGCTCACAACATGTTTCCAGCCATTGCTTTTTGTCCTGTCCTCAGGTGCTTTGGAGCATAGCTTGACTCCCACTTCTTAGTGGCAACCCCTGAGATATCGGAAGACTGCTATCAGTCCTTCTTTTCATTAAACTAGACATACCCAGTTCCCGCAACCCTTCTTCATATGTTTTAACCTCCAGTCCCATGATCATCTTTGTTGCTCTTCTCTGCACTCTTTTCAGGGTCTCAACTTTTTTCAGAATGGCATCAAGGTGGAAAAGCCTCTGAGGGAGGTTGCTTCACAAGGTGGGGACTTTAGACACCAAAGAAACTATCCCAAAGCTTTAAGATTTCTCACTTCAATACATGGGGAACTCTTTAATATCTCATTTAGGATGAGCGTATAGGTTGTTCCCTATGGAAGAAATAGAAACATAAAAGCATAGAAGTCTGATGGCAGAAAAAGACCTCATGGTCCATCTAGTCTGCCCTTTATCGAATGTATTCTTTTTCAGTTGGTTAAAAGTAAAACTTTCACTTCAAGAATTTTTCTCTGCTTCCCGCTGGGTGAGGGGAGAAAGCGCTGGCCGGTCCTCTTAGGCAAAGAGGATCGGTTCTCCCGTCTTCGAAGCTGCGGGGCGAACCGCTGCCTCCGGAGTCTCAGCGATGGCTCCTCGGGCAGAGGGGAGCCCCCTGTTCTGGGATCGGGCCATCCGAGCCCGATCCGATCGCAAATGCGACCTTCGGAGGGGGTAGAAGGGATCGCCTGGCAGAGCCCTGCCAAAGATGTCCCGCCGCGATCTCCGCCAAACCGGAAGTCCTAGTCTGCCCTTATACTATTTCCTGTATCTTATCTTAGGATGGATATATGTTTACCCCAGGCATGTTTAGATTCAGTTATTGTGGATTTATCTACCACGTCTGCTGGAAGTTTGTTCCAAGGATCTACTACTCTTTCAGTAAAATTATATTTTCTCATGTTGCTTTTGATCTTTCCCCCAACTAACTTCAGATTGTGTCCCCCTTGTTCTTGTGTTCACTTTTCTATTAAAAACACTTCCATCCTGGACCTTATTTAACCCTTTGACATATTTAAAGGTTTCGATCATGTCCCCCCTTTTCTTTCTGTCCTCTAGACTATACAGATTGAGTTCATTAAGTCTTTCCTGATAGGTTTTATGCTTAAGACCTTCCACCATTCTTGGACCCGTTCAATTTTGTCAATATCTTTTTGTAGGTGAGGTCTCCAGAACTGAACACAGTATTCCAAATGTGGTCTCACCAGCACTCTATATAGAGGGATCACAATCTTCCTCTTCCTGCTTGTTATACCTGTAGCTATGCAACCAGGCATCCTACTTACTTTCTCTACCGCTTGACTGCACTGCACACCCATTTTGAGACTGTCAGAAATCACTACCCCTAAATCCTTCTCTTCTGAAGTTTTTCCTAACACAGAACTGCCAATACAATACTCAGATTGAGGATTACTTTTCTCCAAGTGCATTAGTCCTGAGGATGATCCTGAGCGACAAACTATATAGGGCTTTTACAGATTCAACCAAACAATATAAAATGAAGGCAAAGTAGGGCCTGCAATGCTTTGTTATTCGGCTGCACTGGTTCTCTTCTGCCAAAATACAAGCTGGTTGTATACTTTTTTTTTTTTCCTTTTGAAGACATTTTGCTTTTCATTCAATAAGCTTTTTCAGTTCTGATATGATAGTGGGGGATGGAAGGATATATATTCCTGGCAGACAGCGATATGGAAGGAAAATCCTTCCATTGCCCACTATCCTGTCAGAACTGAAGAAGCTCATCTTGGATGAGAAGTGAAATGTCTTCAAAAGAAAAAAAACACAAGAAAGTCCAGTTGCCTCCTGAAAAAGCACCTTTAGGACAACCATGTCCCTGAGGACTGAGAATTTCTACAGATCGCAAGCTGGTGTATTTTGCACTGACTTTCTAGGTAGTCTTCAAAAGCAGCCCATGTAAAATATGTTGCAGTAGTCAAGCAGAAAGTAGTCACCAGAAGAGCCCTTCACTCCTCCACTCGAAACAGAATACCCTACGAGACTAGACTTTCAATCATGGTCCTAGAAAGCTTAGAACTAAGACACCTTAAACAAGATCTAAGTATTGCCCACAAGATCATATGCTGCAACGTCCTGCCTGTCGGCGATTACTTCAGCTTCAACCACAACAACACAAGAGCACACAACAGATTTAAACTTAATATTAACTGCTCCGAATTTGACTGTAAAAAATACGACTTCAGTAACCGAGTTGTCGAAGCGTAGAACTCATTACCGGACTCCATAGTGTCATCCCCAAACCCCCAACACTTTACCCTTAGATTATCTACGGTTGACCTATCCAGATTTCTAAGAGGTCAGTAAGGGGCGAGTACAAGTGTACTAGAGTGCCTTCTGTCCCCTGTCCTATTGCTCTCCTATATCTCCTATACCTTTCTTCTATTCCTATATCTCTTCTTCTATTCTTTCATTGATATGTTCTATTACTATATCTTCCTTTCTATTCTTTCTTAAATATATTTTACTATGAGTATCTCCTCTATAACTTTCATCATGTATTTTACTATGTGTACTGTATATATATATATATACCCACTAAAACTCTCATTGTGTATTGGACAAAATAAATAAATAAATATAATAAAATAAAATAAAATAAAAAATCTCTACAGCCTCACTTTCCAAGTACATGTGCATCTAGGCTTAAGTGGACAAGATCCATAACCTCTGTCTGTAAATTCAGCATGGATCGTGAATCCGTGAGCATTTGGGACCTGACAAAATTAAATAAAACAGTATGGTTGTCAGGGTTAGAATATAATAACAAAGCAGCTTAATTCTCCAGGCTTTAGCTCAGAAACATTGTTATTGCTATGATCGTTCCATGAGGCACAAAGATATATGTAGAAAAATGTGCCCTGACACCATTTGCTCCCTGTTGTGCCATCCAAATGGCATTTTTCAAGCCCTGCTTCCTGTCTTTTGAGAAATTAAGAACTAAGTGTTTTCCAGGCTCATTCAATTAAATTTTATGTTTTCATTTGAAATAATGAATACTAAGAATTATAAATAATATTCTGGATCTGTCTGCATTCGAAACGTACATGATCAAAGCTAAAGTTTAATAACATTACTTGAGGAGCATGCTCCGTGGAACTGTAACACAGCATATAACTTTGATTGCTCTATGTATAGTATTCCAGCTATAAAACCCACTTTATTAAATTATAATTAGAAATATACCTGGGGATAGAGCTACGTTTTTTTAAATGAAAAGGTAGTTTCTGCCAGGTCAGAAGGTACGTAATGAAAAAAGACGATTTTGGAAATGAAAAATTGATACTGTAGATTGCTAAAGTAGGAAGAGAAGAAATCCTTTACATTTTAGACACAAAGAAAAAAATTAAATGCGGTGTTATACATACTTGTACATACACCATTTAATTCGTCATATATAATTGGCACATTGTAACATTAAAGGTGAGTTCTGACAGGAGATATAAAACGGATTGCTGTTTTTGAAGCAAAGAGACAAAAGCTTTCCAGAACAATCTTAAGGCAACATTGATTTAATAACCAATTTATTTCCCTTCTTCTCCCCAATAGTGAAAATAGCATTTGGAGTCGAAAATCAATGACTAGTCAACAGCTACACCAACTTCACCAAGCTCTCTCTATATATATATATAAATATTTTTTCCCCCACCGTATGATCTGCAAATTGGATTATAACTTTGGGGAATATCTTTTTTTGTTGAAATCAGCCATAATGTGCCCACACCCTTCCTGAATAAATTTAAATAGTACATAGAAGGTCAACCTTTACTGACCCTTTCTGGAGGCTTTTCAGAGTGGAAATTTTACCATTTTCAAAAACAGATGTGTGTTAAGAAGCGTCAGCAGTGTCAACTCACCTTTTCAATATATTTTTTTGCCTACATTTGTTCATAGAACATGGGTAATTCTGTGTTGCATTATTTATAGCCACTTTCTTGCTTACTAGCGAGTTTCTTGGGACTAAGGTTAATGATGAAGCGAAGGAGAAGAGTTTTATTCAAGACAAAAAATATATAAGCGGAAAATACTTTTTTCCCCTTCCTGTTTTTGTCATGGTTTTTATAAGGAAAGAGATTTCTCTCTCTTTTGAGAGCTTAGAAAAGGCAAATGAGATAATTTAAATAGTGATGGGTGAACCCAACGGTGTTCGGGTTCTGCAAGTTCGGATGAACTTTACGCAAAATTCGGCTGAACCCAAACTGAACCTGAATCCGAATGGGGAATCCCAACAAGAGATTCTCTTCGAGGGAGGGATTCCCCAGCTCCTTCAAAGGGAGGTCTTCACATAAAAATAAGCTTTGTTCTTTTTACGAAAAAGGACGCCGCAGCGGCGCTGCAAGCAAAGGGAGGTCCTTTCACGTAAAAATAAACTTGTTTTATTTTTTGCTTACAGCGCCGCTGCGGTGTCCTTTCATGTAAAAATAACAATGTTTATTTTTACGTGAAGACCTCCCTTTGAAGGAGCTGGGGAATCCCTCCCACGAAGAGATTCTGGGGGCGGAGCCTTGACGTCACCGGCAGGTTGCTAAAGACGCCAAGGTGATCACTTCCTGGATTCCATGGAATCCAGGAAGTGTTCACCTTGGTGTCCGTAGCAACCTGCCGGTGACGTCAAAGCTCCGAACGCCGAACGCAACCTGAAGTTTAAAAAAAAATTCAGGTTCGTGTTCGGCATACCAAACACCGCAATGGACCCGAATTGTGCGGGTTCGGTTCGCCCATCACTAAATTTAAATGTATATATGTTATTGTTGTGTGTCTATATTCTTTTTTATTATTATTATTGTCTTTTTTCCTTTATTGTTTTTAATGTATATAATTCAATAACAAATTTTGTTTGTTTGTTTTAAAAAAGGAAAGGCAAATGGCCCAAAGCTTTTATTCCAGAAAGGGGTTTTTTTGGGGAGGCGGGGAATTGTCCCCAGAAGTTCTTCAATATTTGCTTTTGCAAAATCTAATAATAGCGGGCGGGCAGGAATTGAGGCGCGACCCAGGGTATGACAACTTATAACTCTTTATTCAGGCTCACAGCATAACCATAACTTGTCTGAGGGAAAGACATTCTGACAGCTCCTTAAACACCAGAAGAACAATACAAGCAGCCATCAGCGATTACCAACAACTCTGCCCCTAGAGCAGTGAAAGGCTACCAATTTTTTTACTACCACACTGTGGGCATGGCTTATGCATTTTCTTTCAGTGCAAATTGGGTGCTCTGGGGGGGGAGCTCCATTTTCACTACCCTACTGCAATCCCTCCCCTGTCCAGTCACAGTAGCCCACCCCTGCCCTAGAGGAACATGGGATACTAGTGTATCCTCATCCCCCCACCCTCTGATCTTTACATTGAAACATAGAAACATAGAAGATTGACGGCAGAAAAAGACCTCATGGCCCATCTAGTCTGTCTTAATACTATTTCCTGAATTTTATCTTAGGATGGATCTATGTTTATCCCAGGCATGTTTAAATTCAGTTACCTGTGGATTTACCAACCACGTCTGCTGCATCTACTACTCTTTCAATAAAATAATATTTTCTCACGTTACTTCAGTAAAATAATATTTTCTCACGTTACGTCCAGATATCTTCAAGTTGCCACGGTTGGGAAACACTGCTCTAAACTATTACAGGCTTTCCAGCTAATATCTATTATATATTTTTTCTTTAATGTGTGTGTGTTTCACTTTAATTCTTCAGCTTGGATAAAAATGGATCCATACAATAGTTTAAGGCTTTGGTATCTTGGAAGGAACCACCTTGCCCCTTGGATTATGGTTTCAGATGGGCTGCTGAAGGTTTGTTTTGCTTTTCAGAGCAGCTAGTCCCTTTTTCATTATTGGTTTCGGTTGTTTTAATAAGCATCCGGTCAGGCACGCAGAGCTGGCTGCTGGAGGTTAGCGCCAACTGCGAGATTTCTCTCCCTGCCCCACTTTTCTCTCCTCTCCCTTTTAATTACTGATAAGCCGAATGTCCCCTTTTGGCAGAATTGTCTGTTCCGAAGGGAGAAGTAGTTCATAAGTTTATTTCCTTTTTCTTTTTAATTTTCCGAAGCTTAGAGGCCTTTCCTGCCAGAGCCAATACCAAACAGCCTGGAAATCCCAGCTCACTTTAAAAACAAACAATTAAAATAATAGTATCAGCCCTAGCAATCCAGAAAAAAAGCAGTGTGTGTATAAAAAAGGGAGTAAAACAGTGGCCTCCATTTAAAGCCCCTTTTCTTATCAGATGGAGCAGCAATCATAAGATCTAATTCCCCCCAACACACACACAAACACACACTGGGCGGGGGGAAGAGAGAGACCCATTGAAGCAATCTCGTCGCACTGGGATTTCTAAAACATGGAAGATATTATGGCTGTTTGAGGGGAGAAGTAATTGGAAGGAGAGACAGAAATTAATTTAGACCCCGAAGCTGGAGGAGGTTTGTTATTGTTCACTGATTTAATATTACTTTCAAAAAGTTTAGCAATTACTGATAATTGCAGCAAAATACACCAACTTCATAGCAGCTCAGGCAGATTTCTTCATTTGATTTGTTGATATTCTGGATATAGAAAAATGTGAGGGAGGCTGCACCTTCTATTACAAGTAGTGACAGCCGGTGTCTGAATTAAGGTAAGCATAACATCTCTCTCTTCCTTTCTCCTCCTCCGCCTCCTTCTACTTTGTATGATTCCTCACATTCTGTAGGGGCACACCTTGGGGTTTTTTTTGCACTCCATAAAATCCTAGCGGAACCTTGCTAAACTATTTGGCTAAGTTTACTGTTTACATCCATCAATCTCTCTGCAGCATCAGGTTGTGGTACATGCAACTTGAGCAATCATTAGATTTCTATTAGAGGTTTAGCATTTAGCATTTAGACTTATATACCCCTTCACAGTGCTTTACAGCCCTCTCTAAGCGGTTTACAAAGTCATCATAGATTGTCCCCAACAATCTGGGTCCTCATTTTACCCACCTAGGAAGGATGGAAGACTGAGTCAACCTTGAGCTTGGTGAGATTCAATCTGCCAAATTGCTGGCAGTCAGTGATCAGCAGAAAGAAGTAGGTTGAAGTACTGCATTCTAACCACTGCGCCACTGTGGCGCTATAGGATGTATTTCGTAGGTTCAGACTGGTTTGGGTGAACTGGTAATAGTGATCTAGTCCTCTGCCGCCTCCACCCCTGTGCAATGCCATCCTATTTAGGTATGTTTTGATGTGAATGCGTTCAAGCCATATGTGCAAGCAAAGTACATGCGAGGAAGGCCACATATATGTCTGGAAGGCACACACAAGAACAACCCAGTAGTGGGCTGCTGCATGGATGGTTCGGTACGCCATTGTGGTAGGAAATATAGAGATGCACATGCATTTCTGTGTCCGTTGTGTGCACATGTGCATACCCATGTGAGATTCAGCTTCTGTGCATGCGCAGAAAGCAAAAACTCAGGTGAGGGTGCTTGTGCAAGAGAGGTTTCACCAATTTTCAGAGGTTTTACTGATTTCAGTGGGTTTTTGCTTCTGCTCATGTGCAGAAGCAAAGAAATTGCCAAAAATTGGAAAAATCTCATGCATGAATGTCCTCATGCGATATTTAGCTTCCTGCGCATGCGCAGAAACCAAATCTCACATGGGCATGCACACACACACACACACACACATGCCATGCATGAGCATTCCCATGCCACTGGGAGTGCACCAATGCACACTGGTGCGCACACTCACATTTGCAAACTGGTAGGGAAAGTAAGTCAATACCACTACTGATCAATATGGATATTTTCATAGGCCTGAGCATAGTCCTTTTCTGGAGCATTCAGTCTATACTGCGCTACCTTACAATACTGGAGCATTAGACAGAGTGGAAGTAGTTCATATTTTGCAATGTTGAAGAGTGAATGGGGCAAGCCATCACAGTCAGCACTAATACTATATGTTTTTTTAATTATGCAGACTGTCACCTAAAACCCTGAGCTGTTAATGTCTCCACTTTATTCTGCTTCTCTCTTACTAGAAAAATGAAAACACATGCATTTTGGGTTTTTTGACAAACATAGAAAAGTCACAAACTGACAGAGAGAGGGAAATAAAAATTCTGCAGGTACATTAGAATCAAGAGCTTGGAAGGCTTTCGCATTCACGTGCCAGCATTGTAGGAACAATATGAGCAGTTTACTTTCTTCTCATAGTTTATTCTATGGATACACCTAGATATATTCATGTCAGATGTGTAATACCTACCGTATCCCTGTTTTCAACCAAACTACTGAGTGTCATGAGATTTAGCTGGCATAAAAATCAAGCCAGCAGATGTATTATATTATAGTTAACATGCCTGGGATAAACATAGATCCATCCTAAGATAAAGTACAAAAAATAGTATAAGGGCAGACTAGATGGATCATGAGGTCTTTTTCTGCCGCCAGTCTTCTATGTTTCTATGTTTCTAAATAAATAAATACTTTATTGTCCATGCAACGAAATTATTATGATGTCAAAGACCAATCTCAACATACATAACAATCTGAAAGAACATGCTCAACCTGCCACAATTTCCCACTAGAACTTCCAAGTAACATAGTTAATGAGAGTTACAGTGAATATAATTTGAGACAATGCCAGCTTCAGAAATGGTTAGAAATAGTGCTTGAATTTTTCAGTATTTTTCCATTATATTTTCCATTATATTTCCACTTTTGCAGGAATGTTAAATGCAAAGATAATAAACTTCCAACAGCAATCCCTCCTGCAGCAAAATCACAAATACAGATACTCCTTGCCTTGAAACAATTCATTTAGTGACCAGTCAAAGTTACAACATCGTTGGGAAAAAGGTGACTTATGACCATTTTTCACACTTGTGACCATTGCAGCATCTTTAATATCATGTGATCAAAATTCAGATGCTCAACAAGTGACTCATATTTATGACCGTTGCAGTGTCCTGGGTTCATGCGGTCCCTTGCAGTTGTTAAGACACACTTAACAACTGTGTTACTAACTTAACAATTGCAATGGTTCAGATATTTGAATATTAATTGATTATGATCTGGAATGAAATATGATTATAATATTAATATGATTATTCATTGAAGATTTAAAATAATGGTTTGGTTAATTTTTATATTGTTTTAACATACTATAATACAGTGATCCCCCGGGTATTGCGATCCCGATCATTGCGAAACCGCTATATGGCGATTTTTCAACCCGGAAGTCAAAACACCATCTGCGCATGTGCGCCCTTTTTTT
This sequence comes from Erythrolamprus reginae, assembly GCF_031021105.1. Lineage (NCBI taxonomy): Eukaryota > Metazoa > Chordata > Lepidosauria > Squamata > Dipsadidae > Erythrolamprus > Erythrolamprus reginae. Next base: position 22,405,983 of record NC_091961.1, on the reverse strand, counting down.
CTATGGCCACGCATGCGTAGATGGCGCCGGGCAGATCAGCTGCTGGGCGACTTCCCTGGGTCTTCCCCCTCTTGCTGGCGGGAGGGCGAGCGGCGGGCATCAGCGAGGAGTTTCCCCACCGCCCACGCAAACTCCTCGCTGCTGCTGCGCCTGCCGCTTGTCTTGTCCGCCCGCCGCTTGTCCACCGCCTGCCTGCCCGCGCGCCCGCCGCTCGCCCGCCCTTCGCCTGCCCTTCGCCCGCCCACGCCGTTCACTCGTGCCACTTCCCAGCTGAGTCCTGAAGCGAATTGGCTTCAGGACTCAGCTGGGAAGCGGCGCGAGCGAACGGTGTGGGCGGCGAAGGGCGGGCGAGCAGCAGCGAGGAGTTTGCGTGGGCGGTGGGGAAACCCCAATCTTCGGCTCCTCGCTGCTGCGGCGGAAGTAAAAACACCATCTGCGCATGCGCAGATGGTGTTTTTACTTCCGCAGCGCTACTTCGCGAAAAACCAATCATTGCGAGGGGTCCTGGAACGGAACCCTCGCAATGATCGGGGGACCACTGTAATAGAATTTGGTTTTTCTCTTTGTTTATCTTGCTCTTTCTTTTTTCTCTTCTTTTCTCTTTTCTTTCTCTTTTTTTTGGAATTATATTTTTCCTTCTTTGTTATTGTTTGTAGTGGATGAAGTTTTCTTTCTCGTAAGGGTTTTGAGAGAATACATAAGAAGGAGGAAGCTTTTTTTCCCCCAGCCCTAACTAGCTGCTAACAATCTTTCCAGCTCTTACCTTGCAGACTCTTTTATTGTTACTCTCTGTGAAGAATGTGTTCCAAGTCCTATGTCTTTGCAGGGTTATTTTCATTGCTCTAACTTGCTCCGAATAAATTTCTTTCCAGCCCTAACCAGATGCTAACCATGTTCCCAGCTCTTACCGACTTGCAAGCTCTTTCATTGTTACTCTCTGCGAAGAATGTTTTCCAAACCCTATGTCTTTGCAGGGTTATTTTCATTGCTCTAACTTGCTCCGAATAAATTTCTTTCCAGCCCTAACCAGATGCTAACAATCTTTCCAGCTCTTACCTTGCAGACTCTTTTATTGTTACTCTCTGCGAATAATGTTTTCCAAGCCCTGAGTCTTTGCAGGGTTTTTTTCATTGCTCTAACTTGCTTCAAATAAATTTATTTCCAGCCCTAACCAGGTGCTAACCATGTTCCCAGCTCTTACTGACTTGCAAGCTCTTTCATTGTTACTCTCTGCAAAGAATGTTTTCCAAGCCCTGAGTCTTTGCAGGGTTTTTTTCATTGCTCTACTTGCTCCGAATGTTTCTTTCCAGGTGCTAAGGATATTCCCAGCTCTTACTGGCTTGCAAGCTCTTTCATTTTTACTCTCTCCAAATAAAGTTTTTTTAAAGCCCTAACCAGGGAATAAAATAATGTGCTGCCTAAGGATGCTAGCCAGATGAGTACCTGGTAAACAGATATTTCCCCCCTATTTTCCTCCCCAAACAGATTCCCCCCCCTATTTTCCTCCCCAAACTCTTATACTCCAGTGCGTATTGTACTCTGAAAAATACAGTACATAGATCTCATCCCCCAGAAATATCACCTTTGATTCTTATTCAGATGTCCCCTATTGGGTTCTCTTTCTTGGCTCTGTGCACAAGCAAGCATTCTGAGGTGTGTGCGTGTGTGCACGTGCGCATTACAGTTGTTGCTGATGAGGATAATGACAACGATGCATCTCTTTATATCCATAAAGAGACGCTTGATTGATAGTCTTGGTATTGCTGGAATTGATAGCATAAAAACTGCACAAGGACCGCACAAATTACAGAAGGCTCCCCTGATACAATATTGAAAGGATTCGTGTCTAGAAGTGAGCAGATATCAGTTTTTTATTTTCTATTTTGGGACTTGTTTTAAACATTCTGGTTGTTTTTTTCCCCATATGAGAATCGGTGCCAAGGCTGCCTTCTTTTCAAGGCCTCTTCAATCTGCTGTTTTCTACAGATCTGCGGAAGGTAGGGCTACGATCTACCCCGCAGATGTCTCAATTGTTTGCAACAGATCAAGAAGAGTTTTTGACTCCTGGAAACAATGGCAGAAAGCGTCACCTTTCTTTGCAATTAGGCTCAGATGGAAAGCCACTCAGAGCAAGGAGTTAATTAGGAGGGAAAATCAAAACAGAGTTCCCAGCCAAAGACGGAGGAAGTAATTTGTGAGCTCTCCCTTCTGAGAAGTTCATCAGAAGTCTGTGATTATGAATTTCTGACACCTTCCAGTTTACAGTTGGAAACTGCAACTAGAGCAGCAGTGAGAATTGATGCCTTGATTGTGTCGTGTAGAGATGTTGCTCTGCTGGACAATTTCCTCACATTTCTTCCAGGGTTAGTCAATGTACAGACTTCGTGCTGTCTAACAATTGCAGTACAGATGTCTCGGACCTCTTCTCTGCTTTGAAAATTGACTATACAATCTCACAGCTAGACTAAGACTGGAACCAAGAATTTCCGCTTCCAATTATTGACAGTTCTGTGTTAGCAAAAACTTCAGAAGAGAAGGATTTAGAGGTAGTGATTTCTGACAGTCTCAAAATGGGTGAACAGTGCAGTCAGGCGGTAGAGAAAGCAAGTAGGATGCTTGGCTGCATAGCTAGAGGTATAACAAGCAGGAAGAGGGAGATTATGATCCCGCTATACAGAGTGCTGGTGAGACCACATTTGGGGACCTCACCTACAAAATTGACAAAATTGAACGGGTCCAAAGACGGGCTACAAGAATGGTGGAAGGTCTTAAGCATAAAACGTATCAGGAAAGACTTAATGAACTCAATCTGTATAGTCTGGAGCAGTGTTTCCCAACCTTTTTGGAGCCGCGGCACATTTTTCATATTTTCAAAATCCTGGGGAACCTGGAGGGGGGGGGGGCGCTAAAAAAAGTTTGGACAAAAAAAATATCTCTTCCTCCCTTTCGCTCTATTTCTCTCTCCCTCCCTCTTTCTCTCTCTTCCTTCCTTTCTCTCTCCATCCCTCTTTCTTTCTCTCTTCCTTCCTTCCTCTCTTTCTGTCTCCTCCTTCCTCTCTCATCTCTCTTTCCTTCCTCTCCCTCCTTTTCTCTCTTTCCTTTCTCTCCCTTTCTGTCTATCCTTTCTATCTCTCACCGCTTCTCCCTCTTTCATTCCCTTTCTCTCCCTCCCTTTCTCTCTCATTCCTTTCTCTCCCTCTTTCCTTCCTATCTTTCTTTCTTTTTCTCCCTCCTTCATATCTTCTTTCTCTCCCCCCTTCCTCCCTCTTTCCTTTCTCCCCCTCCCTTTTTCTCTATCCTTTCTACTTCTTACTCTTTCTTTCTTTCTCTCCCTCCTTCATTCAATTTTCTCTCCCTCCCTTTCTCTCTCTTTCCTTTCTTTCCTTTCTTTCCCTCCCTTTCTCTTCCTTTTTCTCTATCCTTTCTACTTCTTACTCTTTCTTTCTCTCCCTCCTTCATTCAATTTTCTCTCCCTCCCTTTCTCTCTCTTTCCTTTCTCTCCCTCCCTTGTTCTCCCCTGGGGCTGCCTGTGCCTGCCCTGCACCACCCAACACGGACGGACAGCCCCCGGTCGTCGGTTCGTTGCCCCCCACCCCCCCCACGGAGGGAGATCAGGCTGGCGAGGGCGGTAGATCTGCGTCACCAGCCACTGGAGGGAGATCGGGCTGGCGGGGGCAGCGAATCCACCTACCCAGCCGCGCGGAAGGAAATCCGGCAGGCGGGCGGGTGGCCGCGGCTCCCTGCGCGCCCCTGGAAAAGCCTACAGGGAACGGTGCCCGGGGCCGCTGCAGCCGCCCCCCGCCCCCGCCATCTCCCCGCGATTGCCTGCGCCACTGCAGCGCCCTCCCCCCCGCTCCCACCGCCAGTGCCCTCCCGCCAGGCCCCAAAGGACACTTGCCGCCACCGACACAGCCAGGTGTGCCGACAGGGAAACTCCAGCTGGGCGGGGCGCTGCCGTGCCGGTGCCTCCGACCTCCCGGTTCCTGCTCGATGCCGCGGTTTCTGGCGCTCTCCTGCTGGGCCCCAAAAAAGGAAGGCGGGAAAAAGGCGCGAAGAATGAAGCTCTCCTTCTTCCTGCCTTCCTTCTTTGGGGCCCAGCAGGAGAGCGCCAGAAACCGCGGTGTTGGGCAGGAGCCGCGGCACACCTGGCGGTGTCTCGCGGCACACTAGTGTGCCGCGGCACACCGGTTGGGAAATGCTGGTCTGGAGGACAGAAGGAAAAGGGGGGACATGATTGAAACATTTAAATATGTTAAAGGGTTAAATAAGGTCCAGGAGGGAAGTGTTTTTAATAGGAAAGTGAACACAAGAACAAGGGGACACAATCTGAAATTAGTTGCGGGAAAGATCCAAAGCAACATGAGAAAATATTATTTTACTGAAAAAGTAGTAGATCCTTGGAACAAACTTCCAGCAGATGTGGTTGATAAATACACAGGAACTGAATTTAAACATGCCTGGGATAAACATATATCCATTCTAAGATAAAATACAGAAAATAGTATAAGGGCAGACTAGGTGGATCATGAGGTCTTTTTCTGCCGTCAGTCTTCTATGTTTCTATGTTTCAAATTCTGAAGCCCCTTTATACCTAGCATATTGTACAGTTAGTCCTCAACCTATGACCATAATTGAGCCCCATCCACCCCCAAATTAATGCTGTTAAATGAGAACTTTGTTAAGTGGACTTCGCTCCGTTTTATGATTTCCTTGCCATAGTTCTTAAGTAAACCACTTAACAGTTCTTACATTAGTAACATGGTTGTTAAGTGAATCTGGATTCCCCCATTAACTTTGCTTATTGCAAAAAAGTGACTCCGGGATTCTGCAACCATCATAAGTATGAATCACTTGCCAAGCATCTGAATTTTTATCGCCTGACCATGGGGATGCTGCAAATGTTTTAAGTGTGAAAAACAGTTGTAAGTCAATTTTGCAGTGCTGTTGTAACTCTGAATGGTCACTAAATGAACAGTTGTAAGTCAAGGACTACCTGCAACTGGACCTAACAGTAGTCATAAATACAATAACAGTAAAAAATACAGCATAAAGTCAATAAAATAATAAGATCATAAAAACCTATTCATACTACAGTCAGTCCTAATTCCAGGCCTGCTGGAAAAATCAGGTCTTAACGGGTTTCCGGAAGACCGGTAGGTTGGAAAGAGTATAGATCCCTGGAGGCAGTTAATTCCACAGTGTCGGAGCCACCACAAAGAAGGCCCTGCTAGTCAACATTGTTTGACGGATGGGACCTGGAGAAGTCCGATTCTGTGGACCCTTACTGGCCGCAGCAAGGTATGAAACAGGAGGTGGTTCTGTAAATAGTCTGGCCCTGAGCTATTAAAGGTGATAACCAACACCTTGAATTGCTTTTGGAGACTGACTGGTAATCAATGCAGATGACCCAAAGTTGGAGTTGGTAAACCTGTTATTGCATGCACCGCTGCATTTTGCATGATGATGATGATGATGATGGTGATGATTTGAATAGTATTCTCCAAGTTGGTGCCTTTTAAATGATGCAGCCCATATTCACAATATAGCTTTATCATTATCCCTTGACAGGACTAATGCAAGTTAAAGTCTAAAACTTTTGCATGACAGTCAGTTGGAGAGAATTACTGGGAGGAAAAAAATTCAGCGTTCCAATCTTGTTGAAATAGCAATGCTGAAAAGGGAATCTGATCTTGTCAGCGCCTTTCAATTTGTGCTAAGCTTCTCAATTGCTGGGATTCTATGCAATATTTTAATGATTTGTCCTTCTGAGGAAAGAGAAATGCTGATTTAAAAGGAATTTAAATAAGGGAGCTTTGAAGGACCTACCTCACAAAGTATAAATAACTCTTTCTTCTTCCATTTAGTACAGTCTAATTGCATATTTGGTACAGCACCTTCTGAGCAGGTACGGCAACTCGCTTGCATTTTGCATTCCCCCAATGCTTCATCAGCTTAATAATGCAAGATGGTAGGCAGCTTAATTACTGAAAACTGTAGCATAATTAATGACATGGTAACACTGAATAAATTACAGTGCTCGGTAATAATGTATGGCTCATGAAAGCAATACAGGAGGTGGGGAAAAACAGAAGAAGAAGCCAGGAAGGGGGGGAAAAAAGATAAGATGACAACTTTGGTCAGGATTAGTAGAGCACTTGGGGACTGCGAGTTTAATCTTATCATTTAATCTTATCATTTTATTTTATCAATTCAAGGTGTTGGTTATTACCACGGAAAGGGGCGGCATACAAATCAAATAAATAGATAGATAGATAGATAGATAGATAGATAGATAGATAGATAGATAGATAGATAGATAGATAAAGCAAGCCCTACATGACTCAGGGCCAGAGTATCTTCTAGACTGCCTTCTATCACGTATCTCCCAGCAACCCACAGGGTTGGTCTTCTTCAGGTCCCATCAGCTAAACAGTGTCGGCTGGTGGGTTCACGGAGGAGAGCCTTCTCCGTGGTTGCCCCGACTCTCTGGAATCAGCTATCTCCTGAAATCGGCACCACTCCCAACTTATTGGCCTTCCAGAAAGCCGGAAAGACCTGGCTTTTCCGACAGGCCTGTGGCCATTGACCTTGGGGGGATGACTAGCGAGGTTGGCCCATGAATGTATGGATGGTTGCAATTATTTTAAATTGAAATGTTTTAATACTGATTCATGTTTGGTTTTTTTGTTGTGAGCTGCCCTGAGTCCCTAGGAAGATGGAGGGGGAGAATAGATAGATAGATAGATAGATGGATGGATGGATGGATGGATGGATGGATGGATGGATGGATGGATGGATGGATAGATAGATAGATAGATAGATAGATAGATAGATAGATAGATAGATAGATAGATAGATAGATAGATAGATAGATAGATAGATAGATAGATAGATAGATAGATAGATAGATAGATAGATAGATAGATAGATAGATAGATAGATAGATATTGGTTTGGCTGATGGAGAGAAAGACCAGGCAGCTGCTCAGCAAACAAAGTAAATGTCCCATCATATTGTTTGTTCACAATGTTATTTACCAGAGCAGGGGTAGACAAAGTTGTCTCTTCTATGATTTGTGCACTTCAACTCCTTAAATTCCTGGGCCAATCATGCTACCTTGGGATTTCTGGGGATTGAAGTCCACATGTCATAGAGGAGCCAATTTTGCCTACCCCTGTAACTAGGGCATTCAATTTCTGGATCAGTGTTGGGGGGCTGGGGGGGGGAATTTTGCACGTACACAAAAGTCCCTCCTTCAAATAATTGAATCAGTTGAGTCGTAACTGATTTAATTCATCCATTACATCCAAGTTTCCAATTTAATTATGGAACGTCGGTTCAGAGACTCATCTGAAACTTTGAATCTGATTGCAATAGGTTAGATTAGATTACAAGACTATTACAAGTCATCCCTATCTTACATCCATTCGTTGAGTGACTGTTCAAAGTTACAATGGCAATTTAAAAAGTGACTAGGCAACTGGTTCATATTTACGATGGTTGCGGTGTCCCAGGGTCCCATGTGATCCGCTTCCGATGAACAAAGTCAAGATTGACTTAAGAACTACCATATTTTTGGAATATAAGATCCACCAGAGTATAAGACTCACCTTAGTTTGGGGGGAAGGAAAATAAAGGAAAAAACCTGCCTACTAGGTATCCATCTGGTAGCATCCTCAGTCAGCACATTATTTTATCCTCTGGTTAGGGCTGAAAAGAAATCTTCTTTGGTGGGAGTAGCAATGAAAACAAGCCTGCAAAGACTTAGGGCTGCAAAAAAAACTCTTCAGAGGCAGTAAGAAAGAAAAAATCCTACAAGCAGCGAAGATTGTTAACATCTCCTTACGGCTGAAAAAAATCTTTGGAGGGAGTAGCAGTGAAAACAATCCTGCAAACCAGGAAAAAGCTGGAAAGATCGTTAGCACCTCATTACAGCTGGTGGTGGGGAATATAGAAGAACCTACATTCGGAGTATAAGACACACTCAAATTTTCAGCCTCTTTTATCTCTTATACTCCGAAAAACATGGTATGTTACTAATTTAACAACTTCAGCGATTCACTTTAACTGTGGGAAGGAAGGTTGCAAAAGTATCTCACTTAGTTTTTATCTCACTCAGCAACAGAAATTTGTGTTTGCCTCCTCCAGTAATCTGCGACTACAATTAAAAGCCAGAATCTATTTGTCAATCCCATGGCTAAACTCTTAACATGCCTAGCAACAACTCTCTAAAGGTCTCTATTCAGTGGTGAAATCCTCTGAAGTCTGCTACCATTTCTGAGTCTGCTATTCAGCGCGCCCAAGCAGCGCTAAACCCTCTGAGTCTACAAAAGTAAGTAGAACAGTGAGGGTTAGGGGAGTCCCCTGTGCCACACAATTTAGATTAGCTAGAAAGCACGAAATCCAACAATTCCAGCTAATATAAATTGTGCGTCACAGTTGATCGTCGTCCAGCTGATCGTGGGAAATACCAGTTCGCCCAAACTGGTAGCATATTTTATTACCATTTCATGAAAACCAGCCCGTACTAGTAGCATTTCAGCCCTGTCTCTGTTAGCGTTTTTTTTCAGTCTTGCTACTTGAAATGCTTTAATGGGAAATTCCTGAATAATAGCAATAACATTTTGATTTTATATATTACTTCATATTGCTTTTACAACCCTCTCTAAGTGGTTTACTGAATCAGCATATTGCCTCCAACAATCTGGGTCCTCATTTTACCCATCTCGGAAGGATGGGGGGCTGAGTCAACCTTCATCCGGTGATGAGATTTGAACTGCTGCACTTACAGGTAGCAGTTAGCTGACGTAGCCTGCAGTGCTGCACTCTAACCATTGTGCCACCCTGGCTCTAATAAAGGACATAAGGTCTATAAACCAGAATACTTCCAGAACCGTCTTCTGCCCCACAAATCCCAATGGCCGATAAGGTCCCACAGAGTTGGCCTTCTCCGGGTCCTGTCGACAAAACAATGTCGTCTGGCGGGTCCCAGGGGAAGAGCCTTCTCTGTGGCATCCTCGGCCCTCTGGAATCAACTCCCCACAGAGATTAGAACTGCACCCACCTTCTGTTGTGGTTATCTCTTTCCCAGCTCCTGCCCCAAGGACTGTGGATGTGAGGGAGACATCCACATGCTGCAGGCCTGTTGTGCTCCCGGTGGAATCTGCTGATGAAGGCTCCTCTGGCCAAGAAGACATGAGTGACAGGGAGGAGGAGAGTGTGGCAGACAGCTCAGAAGGAGATCAATTATCTAGCTCCTCCTTGGATTCGGAACAAGAGTTAATGATACAGCCACGCATGCGGAGAGCGATGCATAGGCAGCAACAACTGAGAGATTATTATCAAAGAAAATGAGGCCACCTGTGGTTGGGTGGGGCTGTGGTAATTAGTGAGGCTGCTATAAATAGCAGCCTGTGGGTTTGGCCATTGTGGAGGATTATCTGATCCTTGTGTTTCGTGACTGCTTTACTGACTTTGACCTTTTGTGTGCTGATTTTCTCCCACTTTGAAACTAAACCAGAGCAATGTGTGTTTCATTTTGTGAAAGAAGAAGGACTGGGAATTGCCTCACAGCTGCAAGCTAAGTATCACAGAACTGATAAGAGACTTGTACAAATTACCAGTTTGTTTGGAGACAAGTGCTCTTTGTGATACAAAAAGAGTGCTTAGTTCATTTGGATTTTCTGCATAAAGAACATTGTTTTGAATTTTCAAACATGTGTGTGTCTGACATTTGTACCTGTGAATTTTCGGGAGGAGTCTACCAGAGACCTCGACAGAACACCCTCCTTGTCTTTCATAAACTGCTTAAGACCCATCTATATCGCCAGGCATGGGGGAGTTGAGATACCACCACCCCCCAGGCTTATATAGTTTATGTATGGTATGCTTATGTTGTATGGTTTTATGATGGGTTTTAGATGTTGTTTTTTTAAAAAAATTAGATTTGTTATACTGTACTATTGCTGTTGTGAGCCGCCTTGAGTCTGCGGAGAGGGGCGGCATACAAATCTAATAAATTAAATTTTTATTATTATAAAATGTGCCTAGCCGTAGACTGTGCCTCCTGAGAGTTCCTTGAGCCTGTAGCCAAAGCAAAGTACCAGTACCACACTTTCTAGAGCTCAAACAGACCATATACGAAAGGGAAAAGTTCCTATTGGAGGTTAACAATCCATGGAACATATCCAAGAGTATAGGAGGTAATCCTCGGCAATAGAAGAAGATCAAGAGCTTACCTCCTTGTTCAGAGTTCTTTCTTACAGTTATTGTTTTCTACAAATCACCAACATTTTGTGGTATTGCGGTTTTAAAGGAAACGGCAGAGATGGGAAAACTAGGCTCACAAACATCATTTTGGATCAAATGAGAAAAAGGTGACGGGCGCTTCAGTGACATGAAATTTTTCATGGCTCAATTTCCATTGACTGGAAAGTCTATTACAAGCATTAAAAAGTATTACTCGTACGACTCTCTCCAAGTGTCAAGCTCCAGTTTAATTTCGGTCTTGTGGTCACCTCTAAACATAGTGTTTCCTTCACTGTTGCATTGTTAGTGTCGTTTTTGCTTCTTTTGTCCCTTGCTTTAGGGGCAGGAGAATGCCTGGTGTGTAGAGTAGAATAGAATAGAATACAGTGATCCCTCGATTTTCACGATCTCGTTCTTCGCGAAACGCTATATCGCGATTTTTCCCACCCGATGACGTCACTCTCTTCCTTCCTTTCTCATCTTTCTTTCTCTCTCTCTTTCTCTATCTTGCTTCTTCCTCTCTCACACTCTCTTCCTCCCTCTCTCGTCTCTTTCTTTCCTTCTCTCTCTTTCTCTATCTCTCCCCCTCTTGCTGGCGGGCGGCGGGCGGCGGGTGGGCGGGCGAGCGGGGGCATCAGCGAGGAAGATCCAGGGAAGGTTCCTTCGGCCGCCCAGCAGCTGATCTGCTCGGCAGCGCGGCAGCAGCGAGGAGCCGAATCGGGGTTTCCCCTTTGCGTGGGCGGCGGGGAAACCCCGATCTTCGTCTGCTCGCTGCTGCTGCGCTGCCGAGCAGATCAGCTGCTGGGCGGCCGAAGGAACCTTCCCTGGGTCTTCCCCGCTGCCCATGCAAACTCCACCATCTGCGCATGCGTGGCCATGAAAAAGGGCACGCATGCGCAGATGGTGTTTTTACTTCCGCAACCCTACATCGCGAAAAATCGATTATCGTGAGGGGTCTTGGAACGGAACCCTCGTGATAATCGAGGGATCACTGTATTATTAATTGGCCAAGAGCGATGGGACACTCAAGGAATTTGTTTCTGGTGTATATGCTCTCAGTATACATATTTTATTTATTTATTTATTTATTGGATTTGTATGCCGCCCCTCTCCGTAGACTCGGGGCGGCTAACAACAGTGGTAAAAACAACATGCGACAATCCAATACTAAAACAGCTAAAAACCCTTATTTTAAAAACCAATCATACATACAAACATACCATACATAAGTTGTAGAAGCCTAGGGGGAAAGAATATCTCAGTTCCCCCATGCCTGACAACAGAGGTGGGTTTTAAGAAGCAACAAAGTGATAAATCATAGGAGACAGCCATAAATCATAATATACAATCAAGTGATAGTCATAAAATACCAAAATATAAAGCCCTTCATGGCATCGGACCAGAATATCTCCGGGACCACCTTCTGCCGCACGAATCCCAGCGACCGGTTAGGTCCCACAGAGTTGGCCTTCTCTGGGTGCCGTTGATGAAACAATGTCATCTGGCAGGGCTCAGGGGAAGAGCCTTCTCTGTGGTGGCCCTGACCCTCTGGAACCAACTCCCCCTGGAGATTAGGATTGCACCCACCCTCCTTGCCTTTCGCAAACTCCTTAAAACCCACCTTTGCCGTCAGGCATGGGGAAATTGATTCCCCTGGGCCGTTTCTGTTTTATGTGTGGTGTGTTTCAGATGTACGACTGTTTTTTTATATTAAGGGTTTTAAATTGGGTTTTTTTAAATTATTGGATTTGTATTGTTTTTGTTGTTGTGAGCCGCTCCGAGTCTTTGGAGAGGGGAAGCATACAAATCTAATTAATAATAATAATAATAATAATAATAATAATAATAATAATAATAAATGGGAGTAAGTAGTAGTGAGAAGGATAATAGTAATACAGTCTTACTATACAATTAGGTATCCTTAGGCATAAGACAATGCTGGGAGAATTATGTGTTTAGCAGAGTGATGGCATGTGGGGGAATTACTTTGTGTCTTGTTGTTTTGGAATGCAATGCTTTATAGCAGTGGTGTTAAACTGCGAGCCAGATGCGTCACACACTAACCACACCCACCCCAACTATGTGAATGGGAAAAATGTTGCAAAACATCATGTGACACAGCAAATTTGACACCCGTGTCCCATATCATCCTAAGGAGAGAAATTGAAACCGTTTATATCCAGGATAGGAGGAGTCTGTAGGTTTTTCCTCAGGCCTCTTTCTGGTTTGTGCCTTATTCAGGTGGTCCTCGGCTTACAACAGCTGTTATAAGCCAAGCTGCTGTGGCCTAGAGGTGGAGCTCTTGCCTCGCGATCAGGAGGTTGTGAGTTCAATCCTAGGTAGAGGCAGATGTAGGGTTTCCTGCTTCGGCAAGGGGTTGGACTAGATCAGGGGTCCCCAACCACCGGGCCGCGGACCAGTACCGGGCCACGGGGCATGTTGCACCGGTCCGTGGAGTCAGCAGCTGCCAGTCCTCCTGCCACCACCCCCTCCCTCCAGTGCTTCATCTCCCGCTGGGAAAGAGGCCTCGGGAGGCAGATTCTGCCAGCCACAGGGCGATGGACGGGACAGAGGGGCGGGAAGGACCGGGAGGCTCAAGCCTCCTTTGGCTTCTGCCGTGGCACGCCTTTGCGTTTTTGGCTGGGGGGGGAGGCAGGAGGGCTGGCCTGACCCCCTCCCTCCAGCGCTTCACCTGCCGCCGGGCAAGAGGGTTTGGGAGGCAGGTTCTGCCGGCCACAGGGCAATGGCGGGAAAGAGGGGCGGGAAGGACCAGCACCCCCATGCTTAATCCCGCCCCCAACCACACCCCTTTCCGCCCCCACCGGGCCATAGAAAAATTGCCTTGCTGAAACTGGTCCCTGGTGGAAAAAAGTTGGGGACCACTGGACTAGATGACCTGCAAGGTCCCTTCCAACTCTATTAAACAGTTCATTTAGTGATCGTTCAAAGTTACAACGGCATTGAAAAAAGTGATTGAAAATAAATAAACTTTATACTGCCTTTTATACTGGCAGTTCTGAGCAGCTCTTACCAGCTTTGAAAATCTGCTGTCTCTCCTGGAAAAGCTTATTAGACCCATGATTACTATATTCAATATTATTTCACTAGTGGCTGGTAGTTCAGCCTTGCCCATTAGAAGGAGTTTTTCTAATTGAAAATCTACCATGTGATCTTGCCAGCTCTCTCCCCCTCCCCAACTTCTCTCATTCATATTTATATCATTAAAAACCTTCCCCGCCCCCCTCCTTTCTGACTTCCACCCCCTCTGCAATCTTAGGCATTAATCAATTGCACAACTTTCCTCGGTAGCCTTCATTATCTCCTATAACAAAGAGCAAAAAAACCCCCAACAACAAAATATGGAAGAGAAAACATAATTAGATGCCACTTTGCTCAAATAATACCTTTGAAAACAACACAGTGACTTATGAAATGGAAAAAGCGGAAATGGCACAGTTTGAACTAATCACAGAATTAAGTGCTCTTTTTATTTGTTGACGTTGCCGATATTTTAAAATCAGGGTTTTTCTCCTCCCCTGGGTATTTTTTGCCGGCAGTTCATGACAAAACCCAGAGTTCAGATGGATGGGTGATTCGACTCCTTCCCACCCACTCCACCATCACAATAAAAAGAAAAGGAATATTTCTATAATATTAAACCCATCAAATTGATCAAAGTGTAGTGTCAAAAGACATTGTAAAGTGCTTCTTTTCAACCAGCACCTGGGATGACAGCAAATCTGCGTACTTTTTAATTTTTCTTTCTCTCTTCAAAAAAAAAAGGCAGTAATTTATCTGCACTGTAATATATACTGACCTATCCAGATTCCTAAGAGGTCAGTAAGGGGCGAGTACAAGTGCACTAGAGTGCCTTCCGTCCCCTGTCCTATTGCTCTCCTATATCTCCTATTCCTTTCTTCTATTCCTATATCTCTTCTTCTATTCTTTCATTGATATGTTCTATTACTATATCTTCTTTTCTAGTCTTTCATAGATATATTTTACTATGAGTATCTCCTCAATAACCTTCATCATGTATTTTACTATGTGTGTATATATATATATACCCACTAAAACTCTCGTTGTGTATTGGACAAAATAAATAAATAAAATAAATAAATACATTTGAATCAAGAAAACAGCTAGCTGTCCTCAACTGAATTTTCTGACCATGTCAACTATGGTGCTCCGTATGCTGGGGAATGATCTGAACCAGATGTGAGCTTCAAAAATTTTAGCAAGGGGTTCTCTGCCTGGTTGCTGGGTGGGCGTGGCCATGGTGGGCGTGGCCATGGTGGGCGTGGCCTAGTTCCCCTCCTGCACCATGGTGGGGGAGGCATTTTTGCCCTCTGCGGACTCCGGGGGCTTTCCTCTGTCAAGGATTAGCTCAATCCTATGTGATATTTCATTGTGTTATCATATAAGGCAAAAGAAGGATGTAAGCATATTAAATGCTGAGTCATAGGGTGTAACCTGCAACCTGATTGGGCCAGAGCATTATAAAATGCAAAGCACCTTTACAATGGTTGTGGTTTGGTTTGGTTTAGTACATGGCATCGGGCCAGAATACCTTTGGGACCGTCTTCTGCCGCAGGAATCCCAGTGCCTGATAAGATCCCACAGAGTCAGCCTGCTCTGGGTCCCGTTGACTAAGCAATGTTGTCTGGTGTGACCTAGGGGAAGAGCCTTCTCTGTGGTGGCCCCAGCCCTCTGGAATCAACTCCCCCCGGAGATTAGAACTGCCCCCAAGCTCCTTGCCTTTCATAAGCTACTCAAACCCCACCTATGTTACCAGGCATGGGGTAACTGAGTTGCCCCTAGGCTATGCTAAGGCTATGGTAGAATTGTGTAGGGTCTGTTTGAGTGCATGTTTTTTTTAAAAAAAATAAATAATGTGTTTTAATGTGTTTTAATATATTGGATTTGTGATATGGTATTTTTATTGTGAGTCGCTCCGAGTCCTTGGAGAGAGGCGGCATGCAAATCTAAATAATAATAATAATAATAATAATAATAATAATAATAATAATAATAATAATAATAATAATATAAAGAAGGATGGAGGACCCACGTGGTAGTAGCAGCAGAGGAAACCCATGAGCAGTGAGGCAGCAGGGAGCAGATGCAACAAGATGATAAGGAGAAGGATCTATAATGAGCAAAGTTAGCATACAGTAGATTGGTCGCACAAATTTCCCTTGGTGGAGTAAAACTATCTCTGGAATTAGTTATTATCTCTTTTAAAGTGAAGAGATGAATGCTTATGCAAAGCTTCTTCTGGCAGATGTTTTCCACAAATATTTGCCCTGCTGAGATAATGGGAAAATTGAGCTACTGGTCACTGGAATGGCTTATCAAAGCCTGGTCTATCTACTATGCCTGTGGCAAACTGGGCTTCAATCCAGAATAGCGTTGTGCTGCCCATATGTGTGTAGATTTGTTTTGGCCATAGAGGCTGGACTGAAAATGTCTCATTAAGAAAGCAAGAATTGCAGGGGTGAGGAAGAGAACAGGGCAAACAACTATGAAATGAATTTATTGCTCACCAAATTAGAAACTATTTAGAGCTTTAAGGATTAAGTACCATTTATTATTGTCCAACAAATGTTGTACTACAATAGAACAGTTGTGGAAATTGAGAGGACTTCTGCATGAATGCTAAACGGCTTCATTAATGTCCAGCACAATTTCACTGAGTGATAAATTAATTCGTTGGAAGCTCTAAGAATTACCAAATGGCATGGCAGACACCCCCAAAAAGGACATTGACAACAAAACAAGGGATTGCTCTGTTTTTAGTATGCAGAATAGCTCATGCAAACATAATGCCCTGTCAGAAATACTTGCCAGCTAGATTGCCACACTAATGTGTCAAATGACAAGTCATTTGGCAATTTCAAATAACTACTACAGCAAGAGTAGTCGACGAGGGGAGACATGATAGCAGTGTTCCAATATCTCAGGGGTGGCCACAAAGAAGAGGGAGTCATGCTATTCTCCAAAGCACCTGAGAGTAGGACAAGAAGCAATGGGTGGAAACTAAACAAGAAGAGAAGCAACCTAGAAGTAAGGAGAAATTTCCTGACGGTTAGAACAATTGATCAGTGGAACAACTTGCTTCCAGAATTTGTGAATGCTCCAACACTGGAAGTTTTTAATGACCATTTGTTTGAAGTAGTGTAGGGTCTCCTGCCTGAGCAGGGGGTTGGACTAGAAGACCTCCAAGGTCCCTTCCAACTCTGTTATTATTATACGAGGGTCACCCAGAAAGTAATGCACCACATTTTTTTGAACCGCTAACCTACAGATCTACAGTCAACTTTAGTGGCCTGCAGTACTGCACTCTACCTGCTGGCCCACCCCAGCTCTCTAGTAAGTTTATGCACTATTTATTGAATACTAAATAGTTTCTTTTATTGTCCTTCCTTCTTTAGTACCTTAGTATGATCCTTAATTACTTTTAAAATAGGAAATAATTAAGTAGTATGTTTTTACCCATAAACTCTTTAATCATTTTAATCCTTATCTAGAACTGAACTTTTATAGTAATTAAAGAAAATTGAGCTACTTGCCTAATCTGTTATCATTTAAACCTTAAAATGTTACTGTGCTCCTCAACAAATAATGCTGTCTATCATTTGTCCTTTTTGTGGCTATTCAAATAGTGTGACTTAATCAACTGAAAAAGAGTCCAAGCACCTATTTGAAAACTTATCTTGGTCAATAAGCCACTCCTACCTGGTCTCATGGCTGGCAAGCCACTCCTATCCGGTCACATGACCATCAAGCCACACCCACAGAATAAGCCATGGCCACAGTGTGGTAGTAAAATTTTGGCACTCCTTCACTGCTTGTAACAGTCATTAAACAAACTGCTGTAAGTCAAGGACTACCTATATAGGGTCTCTTGCTTGAGCAGTGAACTGGCCTAAAAGATCTCAAGGTCTTTTCCACTCTATTCTGAATGATTGACATACATACATGTACAGTGGAACCCCGACATAAGAGCTGCTCTACTTAAGAGCAACTCGAGATAAGAGCTGGGAGGGGAGAGATATTTTTGTTCTACTTACAAGCCCAAATTTGAGATACAAGCGCCAAGGAGCTGTCTCCTGAAGCCAAACGCTAACTTCCGCGTTCGGCTTCAGGAGACAGCTGCGAAGCGGCGCGCGTGTTTTAAAAGGTTGCAGCCGGCCTGGGGGGCTCGGGGGGGGGCTTGCAGCTTTCTTTCTTGCTCTTTTTCTTTCTCTCTTTTACCTTCCCTTCCTCTATTTCTTCTTTTCTTTCTCCTTCCCACCTTCTTCCCTCCCTCCCTCCCTTCACTCATTCCTCTCTTACTCTCCCCTTTCATAAGTTTCCTTGCTTCCTTCCTCTGTTCCTGTCCCTTCCCCTTTTCTTTCTTTCTTTCTTTCTTTCTTTCTTTCTTTCTTTCTTTCTTGCTCTTTTTCTTTCTCTCTTTTACCTTCCCTTCCTCTATTTCTTCTTTTCTTTCTCCTTCCCACCTTCTTCCCTCCCTCCCTCTCTTCACTCATTCCTCTCTTACTCTCCCCTTTCATAAGTTTCCTTGCTTCCTTCCTCTGTTCCTGTCCCTTCCCTCTTTCCTTCCTTCCTTCCCACCCTCCGTCCATTCATTCACCCATTCCTCTCTTGATCGCTTAAAGCCGGTCCCTTTTGCAAAAAGGGTTGGGGACCTCTGTCCTACAGGATTGGGTGGTAGAGAAGTTGAACATATGTAAATTTAAAAGTTTAAGAAAGTTTACAAGTTAAGTGAAAGAAACTTCATTATTCATTTATATGTATATGTACATGTACATTTCTTCATTAAAAACATGTCTTTCTGCATAATTTAGACTAACTTTGTGAGTTTTTTGAGGGCTGGAACCAATTAAAATTATTTACATTAATTCCTATGGGGAAAAGTTGTTCGAGATAAGAGCTGCTCGACTTAAGAGCCCAGGTCCGGAACGAATTAAACTCGTATCTCGAGGTACCACTGTATACCAGAGGTCTTCAAACTTGACAACTTTAAGACTTGAGGACTTCAATTCCGAGAATTCTCCAGCGAGCTATGCTGGCTGGAGAATTCTGGGAGTTGAAGTCCACAAATCTTAAAGTTGTCAGGTTTGAGGACCCCTGGTGTATACACACAAACATATATATCTTCTTTCCCTCAAGAGCGACATAATTCTAGGCCTCACTGTGGACTGGCACGTTCGTGTGTGAAAGCAAATGAAGGAGAACAATCCCTTTGAGAGTAGTTTTCCATACCAGAAGTGAAAGTAGGCCTTAACCCTGCAGAATAATATGCCCCCACACAAGCAGAGAAGAGGATGAAGGAAAGAAAGTCAGGATTGTCCTGTCTTGCTAAGAAGGGATAGAAGGTCTAATGGGCAAAACTGTCTCCCACCCATCCTTCACAGAAATCCCAACCAGATTCTCCCAGAATACACAAGAACTGTTACTCATCCTCATAAGAGCTTTTCATAGGCCATGCATCAAAGTAGGTTGCAGTTACTTGATCAATATAAGTGTCTCTTCTGACAAATGCTCCCTTTTCCTTTACATTTGTATGGAGGTGGGGTATTTTGCCATGCGCCTCGCCATTCAAGATACATTTTTCTCTCTGAAGTAATGTCAGCGAGTAGGAGCCAGGCCAACCTAATCATCTTGCTTCTTCAGGTTGAGTTGCTCTGAGCTATTTTAGCATCACACATGCTGGTTTCTCCTTCAAACCCTCAGCCATTTGCAATCTGGTCTCATCAATTCCCTTTAGTACATATTAACCACAGTTCAGCAGTTTTCGCCTATCCCACAGGGTTCTTTAGGCATCAGTGTCTTTGTCATCTTATTGATCTATTCTTCTCTCTATCATTTCCCAATGTCTGTACTGAATCTGAATTCAAGCTTCAACAGTAGTGGTATTGGTTGTCTACCTGAAATGCTTTGGTTATTCCCATCCCTCCATCCCTCCATCCCTCCATCCCTCCATCCCTCCATCCCTCCATCCATCCCTCCATCCCTCCATCCATCCATCCATCCATCCAGTGATGGGCTACCCAAATTTATACTACCACACCATGGGTGTGGCTTATGCATTTTGTTTCAACATCTTTCAGTGCAAATTGAGTGCACTGGGGTGGAGCTCCAAATTTTACTACTGGTACTGCGTACCTAACCTTATCCATAGGAGCCCATCACTGCATCCATCCATCCGTCCGTCCATCTGTCCGTCTGTCCATCCATCCACATTCCCAATTATTTCCTCCTGGCATTATCAATTGCTTGTTTCTTCCATGGCTTTTAGAACATCTTTCTTTTCCTTGGAATAAGCTGGTGGTTGCACTATAACATGTCACTATGGCTGTTGTGATTCCGTCTGAGGCCCCTCAGGGAACGGCTGATCCTCTGCCGGCTTCCTGCTCAGAGGGGGAGGATGAGGAACAGGAGGTTCAGGCAGACAGGGAGGAGGAATCTCAGGCTGAGGGAGAGGGAGGACAGCCAGAGTCCCCCGAGAGGGAGCTCTCCCCAGCAAGCAGCCTGGATTCCTTAGATGAAAATGCACAAGCAATAATCGATCTCCGGCAGAGAAGAGCAACACAACGAAGGGGACAATTAGCCAGGTACTTTCAGCACTAAAGAGGCAACAGCTGGGTTTGGGTGTGGTGCTCTCTGGAAAGGCTGAAAAGGCAGACCCACCCTTCCTGGCTTGTGGAGTATTATCTTTGGGAGTCCTGGGACCTGGCTGTAATCTTTGGCATCTTGGAATTCTGGTTTGTGACTTTGAATACTTAAACCTTGGGGGGGAAAGGTGTGGGTCTTATTCTCTACAGTGGTGGGTGTGCCAGCAAGAAGTCTGCTGTATTGTCTGGCCATAGGACTCTGCTGTGAAGTCTCATAGCCTGCCTGTTGGGAAGAACAGGTTTTTCTCTGTGTTTATTTTTCAAACTATAAAGTGCTTTTGCTTTTACCAGCGTGTCTGGCTGCTTTTTCCAGTTGGTGTTGAAGTCTGGGGGCACCCAGACAGAACAATGGCGAGGCACAGTGTACTTGTTTTTTTCTTCTTCCCAAAGTAGAGATTCTTCTAGAACAGTGATGGCGAACCTATGGCACGGGTGCCACAGGTGGCACATCGAGCCATATTTGCTGGCACGTGAGCCATTGCCTTAGCTCTGCTCCAATGTGCATGTGTGTGCTGGCCAGTTGGTTTTTGGCTCACACAGAGGTTCTGGGAGGGTGTTTTTGGCTTCCAGAGAGCGTCCGGGAGAATAGAGGAGGGCATTTTTATAGCCTTTGGAGCCCAGGTAGAGTAAAACACGAGCCTACTGGGCCCATCAGAAGTTGGGAAACAGGCTGTTTCTGGCCTTCAGGGGGGCTCCGGGTTTCTGGCCTTCAGGGGGGCGGGAGAAGCTGTTTTCATCCTACCCAGGCATTGAATTATGGGAGTGGGCACTCACACATGCACAATAGCATGTGTGGAGGCTCTTTCAGCACCCAAGGACAAAAAAAGCTTCACCATCATTGTTCTAGAAATTCCATTTGCACAAAATGTGAATGGACACTTCATTAAGCAGCAGAGAGCTTTCTTAAAAATCCCAGTAGCAGGGTAACAGTAACAGAATAACAAAGTTAAGGACCTTGTAGGTTATCTAGTCCAACCCCTGCTCAAGGAGGAGTCCCTACACCATTTCTGACAAATGGCAGTCCAGTTTCCTCTTCAAAGTCTCCATTGTTGGAGCTCCCACAACTTCCACAAACAAGCTGTTCCACTGGTTGATCACTCTCACTGTGAAAAAGTTTCTCCTTATTCCCAGGTTGAATCTCTCCTTGGTTAGTTATTCCTTCTCTGTGCCTTGTTAACAATCTGAAGTCTTCAGAGATGGGCGGCATATAAATATAATAAATCAGAATCAATAATAATAATTTATTAGATTTTATGCCGCCTCTCTCCAAATACTCGGGGCAGCTCACAACAGTGATAAACAGTATACAAATCCAATATTTAAAAAAACAATTAAAAAACCCTTGTAATAAATAAATTCACCTCCACTCGAAATGGAATATCCTACGAAAATAGACTAACAATCCTGGGCCTAGAAAGCCTAGGACTACAGGGCCTAAAACATGATTTGAGTATTGCCCACAAGATCATATGCTGCAACGTCCTACTGGTCAATGACTACTTCAGCTTCAACTGCAACAACACAAGAGCACGCAACAGATTCAAACTTAATACGAACCGCTCCAAACTTGACTGTAAAAAATATGATTTCAACAATCGAGTTATCGAAGCGTGGAACTCATTACCGGACTCAATTGTGTCAACCCCTAACCCCCAACATTTCTCCCTTACACTCTCCACGATTGACCTCTCCAGGTTCCTAAGAGGCCAGTAAGGGGCGTACATAAGTGCACTGGTGTGCCTTTCGTCCCCTGTCCAATTGTCTTTCCTTTCTCTCACTTATCATATATATTTTCTTTCTTTCATATATCCTCTCCTCTAAGTTCACTTTACCCTTATATATATTACTACATGTCTATTTTTCTTCCTATGTATTTGTGTATTGGACAAATGGATAAATAAAATAAATAAATAAAATAAATAAAATAATCACACAATTCAATCACACCATACATAAACCAAGATAGTTAGAGGATATGTTAATTTCTCCATGCCTGGCGACAAAGGTGAGTTTTTAACAATTTGCGAAAGGCGAGGAGGGGGGGGAGTTCTGATCTCCGGGGGGAGTTGATTCCAGAGGACTGGGGCCGCCACACAGAAGGCTCTTCTCCTGGGTCCCGCCAGACGACATTGCTTAGTCAATGGGAGCCAGAGAAGGCCAACTCTGTGGGACCTAATCGGCCACTGGGATTCGTGCGGCAGAAGGCGGTCCCGTAGGTATTCTGTTCCAATGCCATGTAGGGCTTTATAGGTCATAACCAACACTTTGAATTGTGACCAGAAACTGATCAGCAGCCAGTGCAGGCCGAATCATAATCGTAATCATAATCGTAATCATAATCATAATCATTAATATGAGTTCCTATATTTGCAATAGTTTCAGGATTAACCTTGGCCCTACTTCTGGCTGGAGAATTTTGGGAGTTGAAATCCACACATTTTAAATTCGCCAAGGCTGAGAAATGCTGTTATACTGTATATGATCAGATATTAGAATATATGTCAGCACAGTAACATTTTCAGGCCGACTTTCATTTAGACTTTGATGGGATTCAGATAAGCAGGTTTTCAGACTATGCCTAAAGACATGGTATAATTAGCATACAACTAAGGGCCAAGCTTGATATCCCATTAATTCTGTGACTGTAATTAACTCACTCTGTACTTCATAATTCGAATCACAGCTGTATAGAACCCAATCAGGACTTGTAGAATGTTGTGGACTCTAATGCTGCTGCTTCTCTCCCAAATATTATTGACCAACTGAGAAGCTATTAGTGGTAAACATGGTGCTTAACCTCTCATGCAAAATAGCAGCTTGCATGTATGTTCATACAAATTGCAAGAAGCTTAAAGGGTGGCAGAGAAGGGTAATGGGAAGAAAGATTGTGTGGTAAAATAATGCTAGCTTAGGTATTTTTGTTTTTAATTTCTTAAAAATAAACTTTATGAGAAGTTTGATTACTGAGTAAAAACTAACAAGAACTAAGAAGTCCATTTTTTGCAACTTCTATTTAAAATTTAAACAATATATTTAAGTGGACATATTTTTTTTAAACAAAATAGATTACCTGTACCTCAATTTAGAGCTTAAATAATCATATATTGGCAAATGAGTTACGCCTGTCAATTAATAGTCCCTATTAGTCCAGAGTTGGAATAGTGTGAAACCTACTCACAACATCATTTTTACAAGTGAAGAATACTGGGTTACTCATATTGTGAGTCCACAAGTTAAATTTTGCAGAAACAGAATTAGGACTCTTTTGACTTGACTAGTCTATTACCATGGCTATTTTAATATCACATTATTCCCAGGTGATGTTTTTGAAAATAATCTGTTTTAGTATCCATCTTTTTGTTTTCAACCTTTTAATCATGCTGTGGCATGAGGTAGAAAAACCGAATCCAGGAAGGGTTTATTTGCAGAAGCAAAACTGATGGTCAATTAAGGATATGGAATAGTTTGTCCATGCACAAGGAGCCCTGGTGGCGCAGTGCTTAGAAAGCAAAGTGTGACAAACAAACTCTGCCCACAGTCTGGAAATCATCCTAATGAGGTTCAAGGTTGACTCAGCCTTCCATCCTTCTGAGGTTGGTAAAAGGAGGACTCTGACTGTTGGGGGCAATAGGCTGGTATTGAAAACTTCCCAGTGTGTGCTATAAAGCACTATGGGATGGTAGATACATCTAAGTTCTATTGCTATCTCAGACGTTTTCTAGGGGCACTGTGCCATTACTTTAGTGTAGATATTAGCTGCTAGAATTTATCTTTTCTTACTCTTATAAGAAATGGAGAATTGGAAAAAGTAAAGCAGGAATGAGAAAGCTTTTCTCCAAAGACTGAATTGGCTTTACCCAAACATTTTTAGCTTTCCTTCCTTCCTTCCTTCCTTCCTTCCTTCCTTCCTTCCTTCCTTCCTTCCTTCCTTCCTTCCTTCCTTCCTTCCTTCTTTCATTTTCCCCTTCCCTCCCTCTCTCCCTCCCTCTTAAATAGCTACCCATCCCACAGCTACTTGAGACTCTAGGGCAGTACAATAAAATCCATAATAAAAATCAAGATGTTAAAACAACTACAATTAACAAACATCAACAATATTATTAACAAGTTAGGGAGAAAACTGACATCAAATTACCATTTCCTTGAGATATCTAGGTCTGCAGGCACAGGTATGTTTGAAGGGACTTATGGAAAGATGTCAAGGGTGGGGACAATCTCATCTTGGGCAGAAGAGTGATGTTCTACAGGTGGATGCAGAGCAAAAAAGGCCCATCTCCTGAGTCCCACTAGATGGATACTTCAGAGATGGAACATGCAGCACACCTGTTCTGCCAGTTCTTTTTTTAAAATCATATTTTTATTGTTTTTCTTTAAGACAAACAATACAGACAACATTTAACATTTAAAGGAGCTACCATTGCTCCACTAATCATAGAAGTCTAACTAATACCAAAAAAAATCTAACAATAATCAGATCAATACAGAAATACAGTTTATAATACTCTGCTATCTTATAAAATCTATATCTATATTTCCATTTTTATATTATAGTTCACATAATTAAAATCAATTCTATTATCCATACATTTTATCAATGTACTACTAAAATATAACGTTCAGTTTTATATTTTCATTTTAATAATATAATTATACTAATTAAGATCAATTAATTAAACTAAAAAGAAGAAAAACTTATACTTAAAATTTCTTTAAATACTACAATACTATATAATTATTCCATTTAAAACCTACTTCTTTATATCTATTTTAACAATGTAATGAAATAATTAAAATCACTTACTCCATCTAAAAACCTTATCCTTTAAATTTCTTAATATACTACTATTGTATATTTAATTTATTAAGTTCTAATGAACTGGACAGATGTAATTGGTTGGAATGGAGGTTGGGAAGATCAAATCTACCTCCTACTAGTATTAGTCTGTAAACACCCTTGCTTGGAATATCTCCATGACTCTTTGCACATTATGCGTAAATACAAAGTCTCCCCAAATTTAATCAATCTTCTCATCTTAAGTTATTTTAAAACTCTGAGGAAGGAAAAGAGTTCCTACATTTGATTGTGGCCATTCCTCACTGGCCTCAGCCCATTCTCCTGTAGCCATTTGATGGAAATGGGTACAAAAGAATGGACTGGATCCAGAGAGGAAGAAAGGAACTTAAGAAATAGAAGTGGAGGAAAAATGGTGGCCTGGCAACTTCAGTTAGGCTGCATTATTTAGCAAACATGCTTTTACACCACTCCAATCGATATGCCTATAAGCAACTCGCCAGCAATTGATGCACAATAATGTATTAATACAATCATCATAAAACTATCCTAGAAGGATGCAATTATCATAATGTTATAATCATAGAAACCCAGCACCATTTACCATGCGTCATCTGAGAAGTGCATCACACCACAGGTACCTCTAAGTAGTCATTACCCTTGAATGCATATTGGAAAGGCATATTTTCAGCAGCTTTCTGAACATTGACAGTGACAGTTTGGATCTGATTTGATAATTACAACCTTTTCGAAAACCTCCCCTAAAAAGAGAAAATTAAGGACTGGGTCTTAATATTATTGCATTTAGAGAATGGACTGGAAAGACCCCACACCCGAAATGATGCATCTTGAGATAATGTGTTAAGAGGAGCCAAACCTACCATCTACTCACCTTTCAAATGTTATGTGAAATAGCAATAGTAATAGCATTTAGACTTATATACCATTCACAGTGCTTTACAGCCCTCTCTATGTGGTTTACAGAGAGTAAGAATATTGCCCCCAACAATGTGCCGGTGCCTGGAGGCTGTTGGGGCCTGGATGGGTGTCAACAAACTCAAACTCAACCCAGACAAGACGGAGTGGCTGTGGGTCTTGCCTCCCAAGGACAATTCCATCTGTCCGTCCATCACCCTGAGGGGGGAATTATTGACCCCCTCAGAAAGGGTGCGCAACTTGGGCATCCTCCTCGATCCACAGCTGACATTGGAACATCATCTTTCGGCTGTGGCGAGGAGGGCGTTTGCCCAGGTTCACCTGGTGCACCAGTTGCGACCCTATTTGGACAGGGACTCATTGCTCACAGTCACTCATGCCCTCATCACCTCGAGGTTCGATTACTGCAACGCTCTCTACATGGGGCTACCTTTGTTTGCTCTTCTTTTGTTTCCTATGGGAGGGGACAATCCTCTCCAGGTGTGGCTTTACTCCCAAGTTGACCTTGCTTTCTTAGTTGTTCTTGTCTTCTGGAAGCTCTGTGCATGTGTACATTGGGAACAAGCTCCATCTCTTCCTCTTCCTCACTGCTATCTTGCTCCTTCATCTGAACTTTCTCCAGCCCCCAGGTCCATGTTCCTCCTCAACCTCCTCACTGTCCAACTCTGCTGCTAGCTCTGTGGGCAGCAACTTTACCTGTACAGTACTTGCAAAAATGCAAGCAGCTGTTAGTCTGTGAATTGTTAGGCTATGAATGAACGTGACTACAAAGAATTCTTCTTTGTAGTTTCTCTTCTTTGTAGCCGCCTTCTCAATTCTGAGATGCAGCTGATACCAGGTTGGTAAACAGCTGCTTATTAGATTATTTATCCCCTTGCTTTTTTTTTTCAAAGCAGGATGCCTTCAACTTCATGTCACATCTGATGTACCCAAAAAGTTTGGGATGAGAGTTTAAAAAAGAAAGAAAGACAAGCTATAAGGGTGTGCTGTGTGGAGGGCAAATGGATTTACAGCATGATGGGAAAAGTTCCTGAAATCAACATTCATACAATATTCAGTGATGTGGTATTAAGACCCTGATAGGGGTGGAAAGGCCATTTAAGTAAACAGCACATTACAAACACGCTGTCACTATGCCAAGTTTTCATGAGCTAAGCAGGCTGCAGATTCTAGAAAGTGTGGGCCCAACTCATGTGAAGATCTCCAGGTTGAGAAAAAGATTGATCTAGGCCAGTGATGGCGAACCTATGGCATGGGTGCCACAGGTGGCATGCGGAGCCATATCTACTGGCATGCGAGCTGTTGCCCTAGCTCAGCTCCAAGGTGCCTCTGTGTGCTGGCCAGCTGATTTTTAGCTTGTACTGAGGCTCTGGGAGGGCATTTTTGGCTTCCAGAGAGCTTCCTTGTGGATGGGTGAGGACATTTTTATCCTCCCCCAGCTCCAGGGAAGCCTTTGGAGCCTGGGGAGGGCAAAACATGAGCCTACTGGGCCCACCAGAAGTTGGGAAACAGGCTGTTTCTGGCCTCCAGAGGACCTCTGGGGGGTGGGGAAAGCTGTTTTCACCCTCCCCAGGCATTGAATTATGCACACCCACACTCTTTCGGCACCCGAAGAAAAAAAAGTTTGCCATCACATGTTGTGGTTGGCTCTGGCCCAGCTCCTGCCCCAGGGAATGTGGAGGTGGAGGCAGGGGAAACATCAATATGTCCTAGGCCTGTTTTGTTGCCGGCAGAGTCAGGAAGTGCAGTTTCCTCGGACAAAGAAGAAGGTGGGGGTGACTTGGAAGAGGGGGGCTTGGCACACAGCCCAGGAAGCCAATCTCCATTATCTTCGGTCGATTCGGATGACGAAGTGTTAGACCCACGCAGGCGCAGACTTATACATCGAAGAGACCAATTGAGGAAATATTACAGGAGATAAGAGAGGCCACCTGTGTTTGGGTGGGGCTCCAGTAATTAGAGCTGCTGCTATACATAGCAGCGTACTAGTTTGGCCGTTGTGGAAGATTATCTGATCGCAGTTCTTCAGGATCGTGCCTCACTGTGTCTGAACTGTGTTTGTGGATTTTTCACGCCTTTGACACCAAAGCAGAGTAAAGTGTGTGTGTGTTTCACTTCGTGGGAAGAAGGAGGGCTGTGACGTTTCTTCACAGCTACTAGCTAAGTACTTAAGGACTGATTAAGGGACTTGTACAGCCGACAAGGTTGTCTTGGGGAAGAGTGCTCTTTGCAATACAAAAAGGGTGCTTTGTTTCTTTTGAATTTTGTGATAAAGGACATTGTTTCGAATTTTCAAACGTGTGTGTGTCTGAAATTTGTACCCATGAATTTTCGGGAGGCTTCTACCAGAGATCCTGGCAGAACATCATGGATCTAGGCTTTCGTTTTGCAGCATTGTGTCTTAAAGCCTCCCTACACAGTTTGCATGATAAACCTAAAATAAATGCAATTCCTTAAAAATGTATCAATGTTGAGTCCTTGGTGTGCTTGTTTGCTAGCAGGCATTTTATTCCCCAACGAGGGAACATCATAAGTGCTAGTGAATGTGGAGTTTGCTCCCTCTTTATATATAGTAGCTTGCCCTGTTAGCATTGGTAGAGGTGTGGTTTCCTTCTTGGTAATTCCTTGATTGGGGTATTATTTTCTCTTTGCTTGTTTCCTTGGTGTAAATCCCTGCTTCTCTAAGTGTTGGTTGCTGAAGAGGGTGTGTTTTTGTTTCCATATTAGATGAAGGTTGTCTGTTTGGAATGATATGTAAGTGTGGTTTATCTCCGTGTTTATTGACATTGTATTAATGTATCAATACTTCAGAACCAGTGAACCATGTAATGAAAACTTATTTTGATGTTTGATGTTGTTA
This sequence comes from Erythrolamprus reginae, assembly GCF_031021105.1. Classification (NCBI taxonomy): domain Eukaryota; kingdom Metazoa; phylum Chordata; class Lepidosauria; order Squamata; family Dipsadidae; genus Erythrolamprus; species Erythrolamprus reginae. The sequence goes on along the minus strand of NC_091961.1, from coordinate 22,377,467 downwards.
TTTTTATTGGAAGTTTACACCCAGAGATCTATTGGATATTCATAACTGAAGATTGATGAAAACCTTGGAAGTATGAAGGGTTGATAAGGACAATGGTTTGACATAAAGTTCCTGTACACAGCTAGACTCACAATCCTAGGTTTAGCTTAGAACTACGTCGTCTTAAACATGACCTAAGCATAGCCCATAAAATCATCTGCTACAACGTCCTTCCTATCAATGACTAATTCAGCTTCAACCACTACAACACACGAGCACACAACGGATCCAAACTTAAAGTAAACCACTCTAAACTCGACTGCAGGAAATAGGAGTTTAGTAACCGAGTAGTTGATGCATGGAACTCACTACTAGCCTCTGTAGTATTATCACCCAACCCCCAAAACTTTACCCTTAGACTGTCCACTGTTGACCTCTTCTGATTCCTAAGAAATCAGTAAGGGGTGTGGATAAGTGGACCAGAGTACCTTCTGTCCCCTGCCCTAATGTTTATGTATTTATTGTTAGAGTTGAAAGGGACCATGCAGGTCATCAAGTCCAACCCCCTGCCTGAGCAGGAATCCTAAAGCACCCCAGCCAAATGGCAGTCCAATCTCCTCTTGAAAGTGTCCAGAGTTGGGGAGTTCACAACCTCCTCAGGCAGGTTGTTCCACTGGTTGATCACTCTGACCATCAGGAAGTTCTTCCTTACTTCTAGGTTGAATCTCTCCTTGGTCAGCTTCCAGCCGTTGTTCCTCGTCCGGCCCTCTGGTGCTCTGGAGAATAGAGTGGCTCCCTCCTCTCTGTGGAAACCCCTCATATACCTGTATACAGCTATCATGTTCCCTCTTCCCCTCCTTTTCTCTAGGCTATCCATGCCCAGTTCCCGCAATCTTTCTTCGTAAGTCTTGGTTTCAAGTCCCCTAATCATTTTGGTTGCTCTTTTCTGCACCTTCTCCAGAGTTTCAATGTCTCTTTTGAAGTGCGGTGACCAGAACTGGACGCAATACTCCAGATGTGGTCTGACCAGGGCGTAGTAGAGTGGTATTTATACTTCCCTGGTCTTGGAGTGTATCCCTCTGTTGATGCAGTTTAGGATAGTGTTGGCTTTTTTGGCCGCTGCTGCACATTGCTGGCTCATGTTTAGTTGATTATCCACCAAGACTCCAAGATCTCTTTCGCAGTCTCTTACTAGTATCATGTATATAAATATTATATCTTTGTATACCATCAATAGGTACTTGACAAAACAAATAAACAACACAAAACAAAACACTTAGAGAAATGTCCAGGAATTGCATAAAGTTCTCAGCTTCTGGTATGACAAATGGCTGCTGTTGCTTCCACCCTGAGGCTTCAGACTATTCCGTTTAATAGCTAGGCAGTCGAACAATACTTTTTGTTTCCTTTACGAGAACTCCTGATGGTGTGTTGTGCCAGGTATCATATCTTTGATCTCTCCGTGCGGATGTTTAAGGTTCTCTTGAATGTAGTAGTATCTCCTTGAGATTAATACTTCATGGCAGTCTCAGCACCATGCTGTCCTGATTCATACATCAGAAGATGTCATGCTTGGTGCAAGCTTCTTGCCTCAATGGCAGTGTGCTGGCAGGATAAATAACCCTTGGCTGGCTCTGCTTGTCCCCCTTTGTTATGCGCAAATAATTCAACAAGCTCAGTGGACATTCCCTCCTAGAACCAGTGATGGAGCAGCACAGAAGATAAATGTAGAAGAAAAGGCACAGTAGGAAGGGACTAAGACAGCCTTGATGAGGATAAAACAAGTAACCGAAAGAAGCAAGCTTATGTTCTTCTTTTTTTTGGGGGGGGGAGGACACAATGAAAGAGTTCTTTTGAGTACCTTACATGGAACAACAAATGATCACATGGTGCTTATCTGCTTTCTTTTTGTGTTCTTGTTGCATTGGTTAATTATGATGAAATATTTCCTTCCTTCCTTCCCTCCCTCCCTTTTCTTCCTTCCTTCCTTCCTTCACTCCCTTTTCTTCCTTCCTTCCTTCCCTCCTTCCCTCCCTCCCTTTCCTTCCTTCCTTCCTTGCTTCCCTCCCTTCCTTTTCTTCCTTCCTTCCCTCCCTCCCTTTCTTCCTTCCTTCCCTCCCTCTTTCCTTCCTTCCTTCCCTCCCTTCCTTTTCTTCCTTCCTTCCTTCCCTCCTTCCCTCCCTCTTTTCTTCCTTCCTTCTTTACCCCCTCCCTTTCCTTCCTTCCTTCCCTTCCTTTCTTCCTTCCTTCCTTCCCTCCTTCCCTCCCTCTTTCCTTCATTCCTTCCCTTTTCTTCCTTCCTTCCCTTCCCTCCCTCCTTCCCTTTCCTTCCTTCCCTATCCTTCCCTCCCTTCCTTCCTTCCTTCCCTCCCTTTCCTTCCTTCCTTCCCTCCCTTTCCTTCCTTCCTTCCCTCCCTTTCCTTCCTTCCTTCCCTCCCCTTCCTTCCTTCCAGAAGTAGGGCCATACAATAGAGGCGTTTTATTTTAAGTCCCGATAAATGACAAAATAGTTTTCTTGTAGAAAGGGAAAAGAGAGCTAAAGACATCCAGAACATATTCATTGAAAACTCTTTTCAAAGCATTTGACCCTAGCTGAGATGGTAGGAATGATCAAGAGAGGCCATACAGCATCACTGCAAAACGAATAAATAAACAACAAGCAGGAATTATTTTTCTCTTTGCCTGATACACAGTTGTATGACTCATATGCCCAATCTTGAAGGGAAAAGCTTGAGATAAATGGAACTTAATCTCCTGAAAAATGAATGCAACAGTGTCTTCTCCCTGTAATCTTCCCCTAACCCCACATTTCCTTTCAGTTACTGTCGTCATGCCAATTTTACTTTTTGCTCATGTCAGATTTCATAAACCAATAAGCCTTAGGGTGGGTTATTTTTTTCCCCCCTTAATGCAGATGGAAATTGATTTACTGCACTTTCTAGCTTACCCACTTCTAAGGATCTGGGTCAGAGTTTAAAAAGACAGAAGACCAAAAAAAAAATCAGAATGTCAAAATAAATAACATGTAAATAATATTGAGATGAACATACAAGGTTTCCACATACTGCTGGCTGTTTTGGACTGGCAGCCTGCAGTAGAAATATTGTGTCCTTGGGAAAAAAATATTCTCGCTTAGACAAAGATTTCTAGGGTGAAGTAAAAGAGTAGCTTAAGGGGAGGTCTCTACTGTAGTGGTAAGATATTGGTAATCCATGCAGAATGACCCAAGGGCAGATCCTGGTATCTGCAGGCTGGGTTGGGTTTTTCTTGTCTGGAATTCGAGACAGTGGGTGACAGTCAGAATAGATGATTGAGGAGTGCCACATTCAAAAGCCAACACAGGAATTGACTTTGAAATTCTGTAAGAAAGTATTTCTCAACCGTGGCAACTTGGAAGAAGTGTGGACTTCAACTCCCGAAATTCTGGGAGTTTCACACCTTGCTAAGGTTGACAAACAATGCTATAAGCCAGGGGTAGGCAAAGTCGACTCTTCTACGACTTGTTAGCTCAGGAATTCTGAGAGTTAAAGTCCACATTTATTTATTTATTTATTTATTTATTTATTACTTAGATTTGTATGCCGCCCCTCTCCGAAGACTCGGGGCGGCTCACAACACATGGAAACAAATCATAAATAATCTGACAATTTAAAATATTAAAGATTTAAAAAAGACCCCATATACTAACAGACATACACACAAGCATACCATACATAAATTAGACATGTTTCAGTTCCCCCATGCCTGACGGCAAAGGTGGGTTTTAAGGACTTTACGGAAGGCAAGAAGAGTAGGGGCAGTTCTAATCTCCGGGGGGAGTTGGTTCCAGAGGGCCGGTGCCGCCACAGAGAAGGCTCTTCCCCTGGGGCCCGCCAACCGACATTGTTTAGTTGACGGGACCTGGAGAAGGCCCACTCTGTGGGACCTAATCGGTCGCTGGGATTCGTGCGGCAGGAGGCGGTCTCGGAGATATTCTGGTCCAATGCCATGAAGGGCTTTAAAGGTCATAACCAACACTTTGAATTGTGACCAGAAACTGGTCGGCAGCCAATGCAGACTGCGGAGTGATGGTGAAACATGGGCATACCTAGGTAAGCCCATGACTGCTCTCGCAGCTGCATTCTGCACGATCTGAAGTTTCCGAACACTTTTCAAAGGTAGCCCCATGTAGAGAGCATTACAGTAGTCGAACCTCGAGGTGATGAGGGCATGAGTGACTGTGAGCAATGAGTCCCGGTCCAGATAGGGCCGCAACTGGTGCACCAGGCGAACCTGGGCAAACGCCCCCCTCGCCACAGCTGAGATGTCTGCGAGAGCAATCATGAGCTTCCCTAAGTATGCCCATGTTACACCAACACTCCGCAGTCTGCATTGGTTGCCGATCAGTTTCCAGTCACAATTCAAAGTGTTGGTTGTGACCTATAAAGCCCTTCATGGCATTGGACCAGAATATCTCCGGGACTGCCTTCTGCCACACGAATCCCAGCAACTAGTTAGGTCCCACAGAGTTGGCCTTCTCCGGGTCCCGTCGACTAAACAATGTCGGCTGGCGGGACCCAGGGGAAGAGCCTTCTCTGTGGCAGCCCCGACCCTTTGGAATCAGCTCGCCCCGGAGATTAGGATTGCACCCACCCTCCTTGCCTTTTGTAAACTTCTTAAGACCCACCTTTGCCGTCAGGCATGGGGAAATTGAGACATCTCCCCCGGCCTATATACAGTATTTTATGCATGGTATGTTTGAGTGTATGTTTTATTTTAAATAAGGGTTTTTTAGTTTTTTAATTATTTAGCTTTTTAGTTATTGGATTGTTACTGTATATTGTTCATATTATTGCTGTGAGCCACCCCGAGTCTACGGAGAGGGGCGGCATACAAATTGAATAAATAATAATAAAATAATAATAATAATGTCATAGAAGAGCCAGCTTTGCCTACCCCTGCTATAAGGGACCCACGGAGAGGGGCGGCATACAAATCCAATAAATAAATGAATAAAATAAATAACTAGAGGAAAACACTCCTATTGTCTACACAAATACACACCAACTTTATCTAGTGTAATCACAATGGCCACTTTGTATAGTTCGTTGTCGTTAAGCTGTTTTGTGGAAATACTGATCTTGATCAATTTAGGGTCACAACCACCATTGTGCAAGCTGCTCTGATGATCATCACACCTCCTAGCCACAAGACCTTCATTTTTGGGGAAAATGATAGCTCCAATCAAACCTAGATTAATCTGCTTTTCAGAGTTGTACTGTTAGCAGAGGGGACTATGGCCCCTCTGCTAACCCTATAGTTTTGTCTGGCTATAATGCTTTGTGTGTGTGTGTTCTTTGTCAAGCTGAAATTGCAGTGTTGGATAATACAAGCCACAAACAGTAATTAGACATTTGTGATTTGTTTTCCAACTCTGTATTTCAATTATTAAAATTGTGTGATGAGGTATAGTATAGTATACAAATTACTGGAATTAAGGAGAAATTTTCTAACAGTGAGGACAGTTAACCAGTGGAACAGCTTGCTTTCATAAATTGTGGTTGCTCCATCACTGGAGGTGTTTAAGAAAAAAACTAGACAGTCACTTGTCTGCTTCTCTGTTTGAACAGGGGTTTGGACTAGAAGACCTCTAAGGTCCCTTTCAGTTCTATTCCAATTGATTGGACTGCTTTAGTGTCTCCATCCAGCCACCTCTTTCTCTGTCGTCCCCCTCTTCTTTTGCTCTCAGTCGTTCCCAGCATTAGGCTCTTCTCCAGTGAGTTCTTCCTTCTCATTTGGTGGCCAAAGTGATTGATATGTATAGACCTACATTATAAAAGATGGGGTGTGTTCTGTCGGGGTCTCTGGTAGAATCCCCCCCAAAATTCACAGGTACAAATTTCAGACACACACACGTTTCAAAATTCAAAACAATGTTCTTTATAATGAAAATTCACTTAAACCAAGCCCTCTTTTGGTATAGCAAAGAGCACTCGTCTCCAAACAAACTGGTAAGTTGTACAAGTCCCTTATCAGTTCTGTGATACTTAGCTTGCAGCTGTGAGGTAATTCACAGTCCTTCTTTCACAAAGTGAAACACACTTTGCCCTGGTTTAGTTTCAAAGCGGGGAAAAATCAGCACACAAAAGGTCAAAGCCAGTAAAGCAGTCACGAAACACAACGATCAGATAATCCTCCACAATGGCCAAACCCACAGACTGCTATTTATAGCAGCCTCACTAATTACCACAGCCCCACCCAACCACAGGTGGCCTCATTTTCTTTGATAGTTTAGTTTAGTTTAGTTTTATTGGATTTATATGCCACCCCTCTCCAAAAACTCAGGGCGGCTAACAACAATCATAAACAATGTACAATAAAATCCAATACTAAAAGCAAATTAAAACTTTTTAAACCCCTTAATATATAATAATCTCTCAGTTGTTGTTGCCTATGCATTGCTCTCCGCATGCGTGGCTGTATCATTAACTCTTGTTCTGAATCCAAGGAGGAGCTAGATAATTGATCTCCTTCTGAGCTGTCTGCCCCACTCTCCTCCTCCCTGTCACTCATGTCTTCTTGGTCAGAGGAGCCTTCATCAGCAGATTCCACTGGGGGGGCAAAACAGGCCTGCAGCATGTGGATGTCTCCCCCACACCCACAGTACTTGGGGCAGGCGCTGGGCCAGAGCTAACCACAAGAGGGTGGTGCAGTGGTTAGAATGTAGCACTGCAGGTTACTTCATCTAACTACTAGCTGTAGTTCAGCAGTTCAAATCTCACCACTGGCTCAAGGTTGACTCAGCCTTCCATCCTTCCAGAGGTAGAAATGAGGACCCGGATTGTTGGGGGCAATATACTGATTATGTAAACTGCTTAGAGAGGGCTGCAAAAGGACTACGAAGCAGGATGTAGGTCTAAATGCTATTGCTATAATCTAAATACTATAAATTATAATTGTGAGAAATTCTTCAGGGTCTGCAAAAGAGGTTTTTCTATCTGAACCTTTTAAGTGGATATATCATGGACTAAGCCTCAGGCATTTTGCATGTACCACCACCAAATTGTAGCATTCACCGTAACATGGTTGGTGATACCTGGAGTAACTTTCCTATCGCCCATTAAAACAGTCGTGATTTTTCTATGCACAATTCTCCAGTTTAATGCTGAGCCTTTTGCCCCTGTGCTAATCATCTCCACCAACCTTACATGAGATCCCATGCATGTGTGTGAGAGCTGCTTTGATGTTGACACCAGGCTAGAAAGCAAGAAGCCATGAATTTGGTTCCGCCTTACATACAAAGCCAACTACATGGGGCAACCCTTGAAGAGTATTCAGAGACTGCAAATAGTCCAGAACGCAGCCACATGAGCTATTATGGGTGTACCTTGGAACACCCATATAACACCTACACTCTGTGAGCTGCACTGGCTAACGATTAGTCTCCGGTCACAATTCAAGGTGTTGGTTATTACCTATATAGCCCTGCATGGCTTACAGCCAGACTATCTATGGGACCGTCTCCTGCCATATACCTCCCAGAGACCAATAAGATTTATTTTATTTTATTTTATTTATTTATTTTGTCCAATACACAATGAGGGTTTTAGTGGGTATACTGTATATCTATATACACATAGTAAAATACATGATGAAGGTTATAGAGGAGATACTCATAGTAAAATATATCTAAGAAATAATAGAAAAGAAGGTATAGTAATAGAACATATCAATGAAAGAATAGAAGAAGAGATATAGGAATAGAAGAAAGGTATAGGATATATAGAAGAGCAATAGGACAGGGGACGGAAGCCACTCTAGTGCACTTGTACTCGCCCCTTACTAACCTCTTAGGAATCTGGATAGATCAACCGTAGATAATCTAAGGGTAAAGTGTTGGGGGTTTGGGGATGACACTATGGAGTCCGATAATGAGTTCCACGCTTCGACAACTCGGTTACTGAAGTCATATTTTTTACAGTCAACTTTGGAGCGGTTAATATTATCTGTTGTGTGCTCTTGTGTTGTTGGGGTTGAAGCTGAAGTAGTCACCGACAGGCAGGACGTTGCAGCATATGATCTTGTGGGCAATACTTAGATCTTGATAAAGGCGTCTTAGTTCTAAGCTTTCTAGGCCCAGGGTTAAAAGTCTAGTCTCGTAGGGTCTTCTATTTCGAGTGGAGGAGTGAAGGGCTCTTCTGGTGAAGTATCTTTGGACATTTTCAAGGGTGTTAATGTCTGAGATTCGATATGGGTTCCAAACAGATGAGCTGTATTCGAGGATCACACAGAGTTGGCCTCCTCCAGGTCCTGTCGACTAAACAATGCAGGTTGGTGGGGGGGTGCAGGGGAGCGGCTTCTCTGTGGCCGTCCCAGCTCTGTGGAACCAACCCCCCCCCCCCGATGTCCGTACTTCTTCCACACTGTTGGCCTTCTGAAAGGCTACAAAGACCTGGCTTTGCCGGCAAGCCTGGAGGCCATATAATTGACATCTGTCATGGCCAAATTGTACTGAATGGTATGCATGTGTGTTGGCTGGATTGTTTGAGTTGTGAGTTTTTTAAACTGGGATTTATAGATTTAGATATTTATATTTGACTTCTTTTTATTGCATTTGTATCTTTTATATTGTTGTAAGCCGCCCTGAGTCCTTCGAGATTGGGCAGCATAGATTTCAAATTAAATAAATAAATAAAGAAAGAAAGAAAGAAAGAAAGAAAGAAAGAAACAAACAAACAAACAAACAAACAAACTGAATGACATTGAGATAGTATTTCTCAGCTCTAGGAGGAAAGCAAGGACAAGCTATTTCTGAAAATGTTGCCAAGAAAACTGCATAAATTTCTCCTGGCAATTTCCAGGAGTCAAGACTGATTTGAAGGTACTGTTTTAAAAAAGTGTGTATATTTGTGTGTAATCAATTTGAAGATGGTAATAAGAGCAATGTCATTAGAAATAAGCACCTTTTCCTTTCAAGCTCTTCTTCCATTCACTGACTTCTGGGGACAAGTTTCAATTTTCAAACTTCTGCTGCAATAGCTTAGAATATTAGCAACCACGGTCCACCACCATCTGTTATTTTATTTTTCTATTGCGGCATTTATAATGGTTACCCACATTAATTATTTCGGCAGTAAAGTCCTTTCTCATTTGAGGACCCTGTGATTTCTAAGAAAGATGGATATTAAATACGCCACACATCAGCGCGAGGCTCCGTGCTATTAAGTTTCAAGGCTGTAGACCTAGCACAGAAAGCAACTTTTGCTATTTGCAATCACGGCCAAGCCTTGGAGTGTTGTGGCTCGTAATAAGAAATACAGACGATGACAGGGACGGATTTCTTATTAGGAAGCTAAGCGAGCATTTACATAAATCAAAAGGACACTGGGAGCATCCTTTGGTGCCAAGCATTGCCAAGGCAGATGTCTGCGGCTGTTGGAGCACAGAATTGGACATTCGAACATGGCCCCTACGTTTCAACGGGAGGGAAACCCTTTATCTTACACAAATGTTTTGCTTATAAATAGGCCGTGCATCTGCACTTGAGCTTCACTTTTTTTGGAATCGGCATTTGTGCAGGGAGAAAGTGCTAGTAAAGGAACTGCAGCAGACAAAGTCCTAGGCATCGGATAAGTACGAGGGGATGCACAGAGTGGGCCTTCTCCGGGTTCCGTCAACTAAACAATGTCATTTGGCGGGACCCAGGGGAAGAGCCTTCTCTGTGGCGGCCCCGGCCCTTTGGAACCAACTCCCCCCAGAGATTAGAATTGCCCCCACCCTCCTCGCCTTTCGTAAACTTCTTAAAACCCACCTCTGCCGTCAGGCATGGGGAAACTGAGATATTCTTTCCCCCTAGGCCTTTACAATTTACGCATGGTATGTCTGTATGTATGTTTGGTTTTTATAATAAGGGATTTTTAGTTATTTTAGTATTGGATTGGATTGTTACATGCTGTTTTTATCATTGTTGTTAGCCACCCCGAGTCTACGGAGAGGGGCGGCATACAAATCCAATAAATAAATAAATAAATGAATGAATGAATAAATGAATAAATAAATAAATAAAATGTGAATCCTTTCATTATCGGATTCCCCACCCCGAAATAAGCGAGTGTTCATACAAGAGCTCTACAGATGAAAGATAAGACTAGTGATGGGCTCCCATGGGTACAGCTAGATCTGCAGAACCAATAGAAAATTTTTGATTTTTTTTAAAAAAATTCCCTTCTGGGCTCTGGGTATGTTTTACCTATCACAGTAAATGAGGTTGAATGTGTATAATTTTAAAAGAGCGTGTGTGAACATATGCATACCGTTAATATAGTAGATAATGTATATTTTTCTGTGCCTGTGTGTAATATATATGTACACCTTTATGGAACTGGCTAGGTCCCACAGTTGGCCTTCTCTGGGTCCCGTCGACCAAACAATGTCGGTTGGTGGGACCCAGGGGAAGAGCCTTCTCTGTCGTGGCTCCGACCCACTGGAACCACCTCCCCCCAGAGATTAGAATTGCCCCCACCCTCCTTGCCTTTTGTAAATTCCTTAAAACCCACCTTTGTTGTCAAGCATGGGGGAATTGAGATATTCCTTCCCCCCCTCAGGCCTATACAATTTATGCTTGGTATGTTTGTATGTATGTTTGATTTTAATAAGGGTTTTTAGTCATTTTTAATATTTGATTTGTTTTATGTTGTTTTCTTATTGTTGTTAGCCGCCCCGAGTCTACGGAGAGGGGCGGCATACAAATCTAATTAATAAATAAATAAATAATAATAAATAAATAAATATATACATAGAATTAAATACATACAACATATCATACATAAAACTACATAGGCAAGGGGAGATATCTCAGTTCCCCCATGCCTGGCAGCAGAGGTGGGTTTTAAGGAGTTTACGAAAGGCAAGCAGGGTGGGGGCAATTCTGATCTCTGGGGGGAGCTGGTTCCAGAGGGCTGGGGCTGCCACAGAGAAGGCTCTTTCCCTGGGTCCCGCCAGATGACATTGTTTATTCGATGGAACCCAGAGAAGGCCAACTCTGTGGAACCTAACCGGCTGCTGGGATTCGTGTGGCAGAAGGCGGTCCCGGAGATATTCTGGTCTGATGTCATGAAGGACTTTATAGGTCATAACCAATACTTTGAATTGTGACCGGAAACTGATCGGCTCTTTTGGATGTTCAGTGATAGTAAGGGAAATTGTATCTCTTTGAGGCGAGGAAAGGCCAGGCACCCTAACCCTAACCCAAACCCTTGACGTGAGTGACATCAAGTTGGCCACCTTTAAGCCAGTTACATGACCTTTAAGCCACCCTCACAGTCATATGATCATCAAGCCACTCCCACCCGGTCACATGGCTGGAAAGCCACACCCACAAAATAAGCCATGTCCACAGTGCAGCCCTTCACTAGATAAGTCCCTTATAATTGTCTTTCGACAAAGATAAACGAAATTGCCTGAAAAACTGTCAATCTTAGATCTGGGAAGAACTTCTAAACGATCCCGATAATCTCACTAAAGGAGATGGAAAAATGCAATGGCAGGACTCATGTTTTTTTTTTAATCTTTGCTTTAAGCACAGCTTGAGGGGAATCCAGTACAATCCAGTCCCTACCGGGGCTGTTTATTTTCCCATCAGCTTGATTTCTCTGGTCAATTAATTGAAATTGAGGAGGGGAGATGCCTCTTCCCTCCATCGCTGCTCCTTCCCCCACCCCAGTTTACTTTTTGATTGGCAAGGCAGCTGGCATGCCCAACCTGTGGTTCCCGGCACAGCTGTGCTGCGTCTTGCTTGTCGCCATAAAAAGCCTTTTCATCTCTGTTCAGAGCCATTTCTGGTGATCATTTCTCCCTTTCCGATTAAACCGGTAGTTCCATGTGGCCGTTTAGCTGTCAGCAGCCCTGAGTGGCATCTTTGCATTTTAAAATGTAAGCAGGCCTAGGAGACAATGCGAGGCAGCTGCCTGACCAACAGATCAGCGCAAGTGTTTTCCCAGCTGATCCGGCGTAACTCTGGGAAGCGAGCGTGACAGATTTTATATCTTGTGTTAGGGGAAAACATAAAGGCTGCCTTTTGTGTGTGTGTGTGTGTGTATTCCACGGGACAAATGCCTCTAAACAGAAGGAGAGCAGGCATTTTACTCCTTGTTAATTGTAAGCGATGTGGATTTGCAGAGTAGGCGGTGATGGGAATTGAAAAATCTCCTTTAAGCTGTGCGCGAGTCTTGCCAAATACCGTTGATGTATCCAGGCAGCTTTAATTGCAAAAGTGCAGAATGTCTATGGAGATTCTCAGATTCTCAGGCTAGTCCCAAAAGTACTCTTAAAAAAATAAGGCAACTGGATTTTCTCATTGCAAGGAACAAAGTCCAGTTGCTTTTTTAAAAGGCACCTTTGAAACAAAAGTGCAGAGTTAGTTTCCTATTGTCGTCTTTCAAGGTTTTCCTTTTCATTGTGTTTCATTGTTTAATGGTGGTCTCCCAGGTAAACACTTGGGCCAGTGATGGCGAACCTTTATTTCCTTGGGTGCCAAAAGAGCATGAGTGTGCATTATTGCAGTGTTTTTCAACCAGTGTGCCATGGCACACTAGTGTGCCGCGAGACATGGTCAGGTGTGCCGCGAAAAAGGAAGCTCAGGTTCCAGTCTCGCAACTTTTTTCTGAGAGAGATAGAGAGTGAGAGACAGAGAGAGAAAGAGAGAAAGAGATAGAGAAAGAAAGAAAGAGAGAAAGAGAGAGAAAGCAAGTGTCAGAGAGAAAGAAAGCAAGAGAGAGAGTGAGAGAAAGCAAGAGAGAGAGAGAAAGAGAGAAAAAGAAAGCAAAAGAGAAAGAGAGAAAAAGCAAGTGTCAGAGAGAAAGAAAGCAAGAGAGAGAGAGAGATAAATGAGCAAAAAGGGGAGGGGAAAAAGAGAAATGAGAAAATGATTGAGACAGAATGAGAGGAAAGAGAGAGAAACAAAAGAGAGAGAGAAGTGACTCTTGATTTAAAGCATATAATAAAAAGCACCCAAAGAATAAGAGTTTTTGGAAATGGTTCAAGAGTGTGTATACACACACACACACACACACACAAGGGTGGGGAGGAGACAGGGATGGAAAAAAAGTGTCTTAGGGTGTCATTTTGTGTCATTTTGGTTGGTGGTGTGCCCCAGGATTTTAAAATGTAAAAAAAGGTTGAAAATCACTGCATTATTGCACAGGTATGAGTACCCACACCCATAATTCAATGCCTGGGGAGGGCAAAAACAGCTTCTCTTGCCTCCCTGGAGGCTGGAAAAGACCTGTTTCCCAACTTCTGGTGAGCCCAGTTGGTTCAATTTTGCTCTCCCCAGGCTTTGAAGGCTTCCCTGGAGCCAGGGGAGGTAAAAACACCCTCCACAACCTCCCAGAGGTTCTCTGGGAGCCAAAAACGCCCTCCCAGGGCCTCTGTACGAGCCAAAAATTAACTGGCCAGCACACACGTGCATGTTGGAGCTCAGCTATGGCAACAGCTCATGTGTCAGCAGATATGGCTCCATGTGCCACCTGTGGCAACCGTGCCATAGGTTCGCCATCGCTGACTTAAGCCAGCCAGGCAAGGCTAACCAGGAATATAATTAGGGGTTTTTCGGTTGTTATTGTAATATATTTAGTGTTTTATATCATACCTTTCTTTTATACTTTGAGGAATCTGCTCTCTAGGTATCCAAGGTTTTAACATACAAACGAACATCATCCTCATTATAATCATATGTATATAAACAAATATACAGTAACATATAAACAAATATATGATGACATTCGTCATATGATAACATACATTATCTTCCATTGTAATATCAATTATATAACCATCAAGTAAGACAAAAAATATATACGTGTCTGTTTTCCTTTCTCTAATAATAATAATAATAATAATAATAATAATAACAACAACAACAACAACAACAACAATAATAATAATAATAATAATTTATTAGATTTGTATGCTACCCCTCTCCGTATTCCACCCAATTTTACAACATGGCATATCATTTTTTTAAAATATATTTTTATTGGTTTTGCACATAAGGCATATCATTAGGTTTTAACTTAGGGTAGATACCCTGAAGGTATTTTGACCTGTGTTTACTTCAACTTAAACTCACTGATTGGCAGAATTTCTCATAAGTAAAGAGCTTTTTTGCCCAAAGAGCAGGAGTGAAATTCTATTTTTCCCCCCTACCGGTTCTATGGGTGAGAGGTTTGGTGGGCATGGCAGGAGAATGATACTGCAAAATCTCCATTCCTTCCCCACTCCAGGGGAAAGGATACTGCAGAATCCCCATTCCTTCCCTACTTCTGGGGAAGGATACTTCAAAATCTATTGCAAAATTTCCATTCCCACCCCACTCTGGGATCAGCTAGAAGTGGTATTTGCCAGTTCTCTGAACAAATTAAAATTTTCACTCCTGGTTCTCCAGAACCTGGTGGATTTCAAAAGAAAGAGGTATTTTCATATCTACCACTGCAACATCAGTGTTCTTTTTCAGCCTTGATGTCAAACATGGCTAATGTGCCAATAGTACACTCAAGAAAGGGTGGTTTTCGTAGGGATGAATGATATGCAATGGGTGTTAAAAAAAACATACAATAATGGCATTTGCTTTTAAGTTACGGCTACTCCTTGACCCTAAAACCAGTGATATAGCTATGGTTCAAAATTAGAATGGCACTGAGAAAAGTGATTTATGACCCAATCCCCACACTTACAACTGTTGCTGCGTCCCCATGGACATATAGCAATGGAATTCCATCTCTAATGGAGATTCTGATTAAAATTCAGGAACTGAGCAACTGGCATGTATTTATAATAGTTGGAGCATCCCAAGATCATGTGATTGCTATGTCTAACTTTTCCCAGCCAGCTTCCAAGAAAGGGGGGGGGAGTTGGATTCACTCCATGACCACATGATTCACTTAACAACTGCAGTGATTTGCACAACCATGTGCCTTTCTAAGCGGTGGAAATTCTGGCCCAATGGTAGTCATACGTTGAGGAATAACTGAACTATCCTGACCCATTGGTTTGCTATGTATTGGGACTTTCCGTCATTGTGGGATGTACATTTCCTTGGCAAAACCAGTAAAGTGTTTACAGTGGTATCTCGACCTAAGGACGCCTCTACTTACGAACTTTTCTAGATAAGAACCGGGTGTTCAAGATTTTTTTTGCCTATCCTCAAGAACCATTTTCCACTTACAAACCCAAGCCTCCGAAACTGTAACCAGAAAAGGCAGTGAGAAGCCTCTGTGGGGCCTCTCTAGGAATCTCCTGGGAGGAAACAGGGCCAGAAAAGGTGGGGAGAAGCCTCCATGGGGCCTCTCTAGGAATCTTCTGGGGTGAAACAGGGCCTCCACCTTCCCTGTGGTTTCCCCAATCGCACACATTATTTGCTTTTACATTGTTTCCTAGGGGAAAAATTGCTTCTTCTTACAAACTTTTCCAGTTAAGAACCTGGTCACGGAACGAATTAAGTTCGTAATTGAGGTACCACTGTACTTTGTGGATAGGATATTGGGTGATTAATTTGTACTTAATGTGGATTTCTTGTATTGAATTTTGCAACATAACTCAAAGAAGAATGGATTGGTTTAGCCTGTCCCCCTTTTCTTCTATAATCCCAATCCATTAAATGAGATTTTTGTTAATTGGGGATTAATTTTTTAAAACACTTCTAACATTACAGCATTTCTTTTAAAATGCTAACGAATACCTCTGACCTGAATAGCTCTTATAAGTGTTTTATATCTATGCCGTGCTCCTTGAATAGATGCTATTTCAAAAGAGTAAGATATAGTTATTGCATAATTGACATATTTCTGCAATATTCTGACTTTTCATTTTATAAGGAACGTTACGTGCAGTGCTCATAATGATACAGTGGAATATGAAAAGAATTGCGAATTCTTTTTATAGAACTTTAGGGTTGATTTGAACTATCTCAATTTTTAATGTAGTTTTATGGAATGAAGCTTTGTCTGTTTTCCATAATACAGTGGAACCCCGACATAAGAGCTGCTCTACTTAAGAGCAACTCGAGATAAGAGCTGGGAGGGGAGTGATATTTTTGTTCTACTTACAAGCCCAAATTCGAGATACAAGCGCCAAGGAGCTGTCTCCTGAAGCCAAACGCTAACTTCCGCGTTCGGCTTCAGGAGACAGCTGCGAAGCGGCGCGCGTGTTTTAAAAGGTTGCAGCCGGCCTGGGGGGCTCGGGGGGGTGCTTGCAGCTTTCTTTCTTGCTCTTTTTCTTTCTCTCTTTTACCTTCCCTTCCTCTATTTCTTCTTTTCTTTCTCCTTCCCACCTTCTTCCCTCCCTTCACTCATTCCTCTCTTACTCTCCCCTTTCATAAGTTTCCTTGCTTCCTTCCTCTGTTCCTGTCCCTTCCCCCTTTCTTTCTTTCTTTCTTTCTTTCTTTCTTTCTTTCTTTCTTTCTTTCTTTCTTGCTCTTTTTCTTTCTCTCTTTTACCTTCCCTTCCTCTATTTCTTCTTTTCTTTCTCCTTCCCACCTTCTTCCCTCCCTCCCTCCCTTCACTCATTCCTCTCTTACTCTCCCCTTTCATAAGTTTCCTTGCTTCCTTCCTCTGTTCCTGTCCCTTCCCTCTTTCCTTCCTTCCTTCCCACCCTCCGTCCATTCATTCACCCATTCCTCTCTTGATCGCTTAAAGCCGGTCCCTGGTGCAAAAAGGGTTGGGGACCTCTGTCCTACAGGATTGGGTGGCAGAGAAGTTGAACATATGTAAATTTAAAAGTTTAAGAAAGTTTACAAGTTAAGTGAAAGAAACTTCATTATTCATTTATATGTACATGTACATTTCTTCATTAAAAACATGTCTTTCTGCATAATTTAGACTAACTTTGTGAGTTTTTTGAGGGCTGGAACCAATTAAAATTATTTACATTAATTCCTATGGGGAAAAGTCGTTTGAGATAAGAGCTGCTCGACTTAAGAGCCCAGGTCCGGAACGAATTAAACTCGTATCTCGAGGTACCACTGTACTGTATTTCTTTTCTCATGTTCTTTCTTTAAAATATTTCTGGGCAATGTACTTAGTTCTCCAATTGCATCTAAAGCATAAATGCTGTGGGAATGAGATAGATATTTTTGGCAGAAGCTAATTCTCTCAAAGTCACTTAGTGAACTGTAATTGATTGACTGTTTATGTGCCATTAAATCATTGTCTATTCTTAGTGACCACACAGATTTTCTCCGGGACAGTCTGTCCCTTACCTGGTCCTTTAGATCTCCCCATGGTGCCTCAATCTGTTTATGTCCCCCTTGTTGCTGGCCTTCCCTTTTCGCCTGGTGCATCAGTTGTGACCCTATTTGGACCGGGAGTCACTGCTCACAGTCACTCATGCCCTCATCACCTCGAGGCTCGACTACTGTAACGCTCTCTACATGGGGCTACCTTTGAAAAGTGTTCGGAAACTTCAGATCGTGCAGAATGCAGCTGCGAGAGCAATCATGGGCTTCTCTAAATATGCCCATGTCACACCAACACTCCGCAGTCTGCATTGGTTGCCAATCAATTTCCGGTCACAATTCAAAGTGTTGGTTATGACCTATAAAGCCCTTCATGGCACCGGACCAGATTACCTTAGGGACCGCCTTCTGCTGCACGAATCCCAGCGGCCAGTTAGGTCCCACAGAGTGGGTCTTTTCCGGGTCCCGTCAACTAAACAATGCCACTTGGCGGGACCCAGGTGAAGAGCCTTCTCTGTGGCAGCCCCGGCCCTCTGGAACCAACTCCCCCCAGAGATTAGAATTGCCCCCACCCTCCTTGCCTTTCGTAAGCTACTTAAAACCCACCTCTGCCACCAGGCATGGGGGAATTAAGACTTCTTCTCCCCCTAGGCCGTTACAATTGTATGCATGGTATGTTTGTATGTATGTTTGGTTTTATATATTAAGGGGTTTTAATTTGCTTTTAGTATTGGATTATTATTGTATATTGTTCATGATTGTTGTTAGCCGCCCCGAGTTTTCGGAGAGGGGTGGCATATAAATCCAATAAAACTTAAACTTAAACTTAAACTTTTCCTTCCTTCCATCTTTCCCAATAACAATAGCAATTGCACTTAGACTTATATACAGTGGTACCTCTACCTACAAATGCCTCTACTTACAAACTTTTCTAGATAAGAACCGGGTTTTCAAGATTTTTTTGCCTCTTCTCGAGAACCATTTTCCACTTACAAACCGGAGCCTCTGAAACTGTAACCTGAAAAGGCAGGGAGAAGCCTCCATGGGGCCTCTCTAGGAATCTCCTGGGAGGAAACAGGGCCAGAAAAGGTGGGGAGAAGTCTCCGTGGGGCCTCTCTAGGAATCTCCTGGGAGGAAACAGGGCTTCCACCCTCCCTATGCTTTCCCCAGTTGCACATATTATTTGCTTTTACATTGATTCCTATGGGGAAAAATGCTTCTTCTGACAAACTTTTCTACTTAAGAACCTGGTCACAGAATGAATTAAGTTCGTACATAGAGGTACCACTGTACCGCTTCATAGTACTTTTACAGCCCTCTCTAAGCGGTTTACAGAGTCACCATAATTGCCCCCAACAATCTGGCTCCTGATTTTAGCCACCTCAGAAGGGTGGAAGGCTGAGTCAACCTTGAGCCTGGGGAGAATCAAACTGCCAAATTGCAGTCAGTTAACACCACGGACAACACATC
Organism: Erythrolamprus reginae; assembly: GCF_031021105.1. Taxonomy (NCBI): domain Eukaryota; kingdom Metazoa; phylum Chordata; class Lepidosauria; order Squamata; family Dipsadidae; genus Erythrolamprus; species Erythrolamprus reginae. Next base: position 22,358,809 of record NC_091961.1, on the reverse strand, counting down.
TACTCTCCAAAAAGACCTCAACTTTGTCTCAGATTGGTCTAACACCTGGCAACTTCAAATATTAACCAACAAATGCTCTACCCTCCACATCGGCAAAAAGAATCCGAACCTCATATATAAACTGAATAAACAAAATCTCACAGCCAACTCCCACTCAGTAAAAGACCTTGGAATACTAATATCAAATGACCTAAGTGCTAAAGCCCACTGCAACAATATCGCCAAAAAGGCTTCTAGAGTTGTTAACCTGATCCTACGTAGCTTCTGCTCCGGCAATTTCACACTACTCACCAGAGCCTACAAAACTTTTGCCAGACCCATCCTAGAATACAGTTCATCTGGCTGGAACCCACATCTCAGACATCAACATCCGAAGATACTTCACCAGAAGAGCCCTTCACTCCTCCAGTCGAAACAGAATGCCCTACGAAAGCAGACTATCAATCCTAGGTCTAGAAAGCTTAGAACTACGACGCCTAAAACACGATCTAAGTATTGCCCACGATCTAAGTATTGCCCACATATGCTGCAACGTCCTGCCCGTCAATGACTACTTCAGCTTCAACCGCAACAACACAAGAGCATGCAACAAATTCAAACTTAATATTAATCGCTCCAAGCTTGACTGTAAAAAATATGACTTTAGCAATCGAGTTGTTGAAGCGTGGAACTCATTACCAGACTCAGTAGTGTCAACCCCTAACCCCCAACATTTTTCCCTTAGACTATCCACGATTGACCTCTCCAGGTTCCTAAGAGTCAGTAAGGGGCGTACATAAGTGCACTAGTGTGCCTTCCGTCCCCTGTCCAATTGTCTTTCCTTATCTCATTTATCTTTTCTTCCTTTCAAATATCTTCTCCTCTACTTTTATATCTTTTCTTTATATATAATACTTCATGTCTATCCTCTTCAATATGTATTGTGTATTGGACAAAATAAAGAGATAAATAAATAAAAATACTGTGTGCCACCACAGCTCAGAGCCATAATCCAGAGAGGAGGATTTAAACATTATCCTTTGTGCTTCAAAGGAGAACTTTGATTTATTTGCTAATGCCAAGCCATGTGTTTAGAAAGTAGTACTGCAGGCTAACTCAATGCTCACTCCAGGAGTTGGATTCTGACCAGTTCAAGGTTGACTCAGCTTTCCATAAGAGTGAGGCAATAATAGCAGGTGATGTCTGCTTTTTTAGTATACTGTCTAGTTTTGCCATAGCTTTTATCCCCAGGAGCAAGCATCTTCTAATTTCTTGGCTGCAGTTTCCATCTGCGGTGATCTTGGACCCCAGGAAAATAAAATCGGTCACTACCTCCATTTCTTCCCCATCTATATGCCAGGAATTTAGATGGCTGGATGCCATGGTCCTAGTTTTCTTAATATTGAGTTTCAAGCCAACTTTTGAACTCTCCTTCTTCACCCTTATCAAGAAGTTCTTTAGTTCCTTTTCGCTTTCTGCCATTAGCGTGGTATCATTTGTGTAACTGAGGTTCTGTTGATTATCTGTTGTGTAGATTCAGGTATATCATATTCCCAGTGTTATATTCTCCCACTACTACCAAAGTGGTTTTCTAAATGTTCTGCTCCATGGAGCAATTATATTTGGAGTCACTCAAGCAGCTAATGAATAGAAGACTAAAAGTTGTATTAAGCCTGCAGAGATCCATCAGTGGCAATAGCTATTGTCTATTAATTAAATGCTAATTAATTATTAAAGGGGCACTTATTGAGGTTTAACTGCTCTATGGTATTTCTTTTTTAAAAAAAGAAAGAAAAATAAGTAGTCTTGACAGGTATTAAACTTCAATAATTAGATTCTCCACAACTGGCATTTTGTTTGACTTGGCATAACTTTCTTATTAAATGTAAATCAAACCTTTAATTGGGACACTTAATTCTCACCAAATGAACTGGGAGTTCTGGGTTTGTAGGAGGAACAGAGCCAGCCATGTCACTACATTAGCAGAGATAGGAAGAGATCTCTCCTAAGAGAGACAACGGTTGGTTATTCAAGGCGAGGGCTGTTTAAAGCATTATTTCCCCAAGCTCCATAGATGCACTCAAGTTAACTGGAGCCGTAAAGACTTATTCTTTTCCCATTACGAAATTTGTGGAGAGTTCCCCTTTAATGATGTTGAACTTGCTTGATCATTTCCATCACAATCTTTTATATTCTATGGTTGGAATTGACTTGCGTACCCACAAGGACAGACACCGCTCGGTTCTTCCAAGTCCTCTCAATGGTTCTCAACCTTTAGATTAGATTTAGATTAGATTTATTGGATTTATATGCCACCCCTCTCCGCAAACTCGGGGCGGCTCACAACGATAATAAAAAACAGTACATAATAACAAATCCAATGCCCACCAATCTAATTACAATTTAAAATTAATAATTTCATAAAACAATCCCAATATATATTAAAAAAACAGGCACACAGTCAATCAATCAAACGACAAAACAACATGGGCAAGGGGGAGATGTTTTAGTTCCCCCATGCCTGACGGCAAAGGTGGGTCTTAAGGAGTTTACGAAAGGCAGGGAGGGTGGGGGCAATCCTAATCTCAGGGGGGAGCTGATTCCAGAGGGTCGGGCCCCCCACAGAGAAGGCTCTTCCCCTGGGTCCCACCAGACGACATTGTTTAGTCGACGGGACCCGAAGAAGGCCGACTCTGTGGGACCTAACCGGTCACTGGGATTCGTGCGGCAGGAGGCTGCCCCTTAATACAGTTCCTCATGTTGTGGTGATCCCCAACCATAAGTCTAGCTCCAATTCTCCCAACCAGAGCTTTAAGCTGATTGGCAGGAAGGTCAGAGGGACGCCCCCACTGTAAACATCTGATTGGTCGGATTGGAAAAACATGTTACAAGGTGCCAGAATAGAGGTTTTAGTTCCTAACACCATGGGGAATTTGTCTTTTCCCATGGCCTTAAGTCATCCTCTGTGAAATGGTTGTTCAGCCCCCAAAGGGGTCCCGACTCTCAAGTTGAGAACCACTGCTCTATGAGAAACCTTGGAACCAAGGACCATGAGTTATATAGACCAAGGTCACAAATTAACCATTGCTAAATAGGACACACAATTTCAGTTCATACAGGTTCAGTCACACAACTGGAATGTAACCTGAAGTCCCAGGAAGGGAGAGGCTCTTTTCCAGAGTTGACCTTCTCCGGGTCCCATTGACTAAACAATGTCGTCTGGCGGGACCCAGGGGAAGAGCCTTCTCTGTGGTGGCCCCGACCCTCTGGAACCAGCTCCCCCCAGAGATTAGAACTGCCCCCACCCTCCTTGCCTTTCCGCCAGGCATGGGGGAACTGAGACGTTTCCCCATGGCCTATACAGTTTATGCATGGTATGTTTGTTTGTATGTTTCTTTTTTAAATAAGGGGATTTTAAATGACTTTTAATTATTAGATTTGTTATATATTGTACTATTATTGTTGTGAGCTGCCCCGAGTCTACAGAGACGGGCGGCATACAAATCTAATTAATAATAATAATAATAATAATAATAATAATAATAATAATAATAATATTTTCTTTTACATTGATTCCTATGTGTTCTGTCGGGCTCTCTGGTAGAATCCTCCCAAAAATTCACAGGTACAAATTTCAGACACACACACGTTTGAAAATTCAAAACAATGTTCTTTATAATGAAAATTCACTTAAACCAAACCCTCTTTTGGTATAGCAAAGAGCACTGGTCTCCAAACAAACTGGTAATTTGTACAAGTCCCTTATCAGTTCTGTGATACTTATCTTGCAGCAATTCACAGTCCTTCTTCTTTCACAAAGTGACACACATTTTGGTCTGGTTTAGTTTCAAATCGGGGAAAAATCAGCACACAAAAAGTCAAAGTCAGTAAAGCAGTCACAAAACACAACGATCAGATAATCCTCCACAATGGCCAAACCCACAGGCTGCTATTTATAGCAGCCTCACTAATTACCACAGCCCCACCCAACCACAGGTGGCCTCATTTTCTTTGATAATAATCTCTCAGTTGTTGTTGCCTATGCATTGCTCTCTGCATGCATGGCTGTATCATTAACTCTTGTTCCGAATCCAAGGAGGAGCTAGATAATTGATCTCCTTCTGAGCTGTCTGCCCCACTCTCCTCCTCCCTGTCACTCATGTCTTCTTGGTCAGAGGAGCCTTCATCAGCAGATTCCACTGGGGGCAAAACAGGCCTGCAGCATGTGGATGTCTCCCCCACATCCACAGTCCTTGGGGCAGGAGCAGGGCCAGAGCTAACCACAACACTATGGGAAAAAAATGTTTCTTCTTACAAACTTTTCTACTTAAGAACCTGGTCACGGAACGAATTAAGTTCTTAAGTAGAGGTACCACTGTATTTGGATTCCTTCTTAAAACTTTGTTTGTTCTTTTCTGAATTGAATTCGCTTCCTTTCATATCCCTGGAACTCATCCACATTCCACTACAAACCCATTTGTGCGTGTGTTTGTGTGTGTCTTAGGCAGCATCTTTTCTTAAAACGAAATACTGACACAAAGCTGGAAGCAATTCTGGAGAACTTCAATGGTCAAGTGAGAGAGGATTTTCTCGCAACTTGTACGTCCAAAAGCTCATTCCGTTTTCCCAGCTCAGCTCAATAAGCCGAGAAGTTTGTGTTTTGCATTTAGAAATGCTGGCGCCGGGAGGGTTCTTTCAGTAAAATTCTCAAGGAGGAATGAAAGAAACCCAGTGGCCTTTGTACGCTTTCACACTTTCCCCATGCAATCTGGGTGATGCTGAGCTATATCCTCAAAGGACCTTTTGAAATGCTGGTGTTTGCTAAATGCAGAAAGGTGTCGTACAGATGAGCACAAATGTCCCAACTGATTTTAAAAGAAGCAGCCTTTTTAGCAAATGATTTGTGCGCCCTGTCCAAACCAAATGCAATTTCTTTGTTTTCTGTTTTTGGGAAATAGAACTTCATGAGCTAAATTAATATTACAAGGCAGGGAACGGTTTCCATAAATTCAGCAATTTATTCCCTCGAAGCTGAAGCCACAAGGGTTCAATAATTCTGGTAATTTTTCTCATCAAAGATGAGCCAATGTTACTAGTGCCATATTTCAGCTGAGAATTGGACTGTAAGCAAAAAATAAATATAATAAAATAGGATGGCTTGTCTTTTGCATAAAGATGATTTATCCCACTATTTTCTCTTAAAGAAATAAAACTTGAAACAGGAAAGCTGCTGGATCCTTCCACTGTGTGGAAGGAATAGGATGCTTACAATTGGAATAGAATATATCTCTTTCAATATCTTGTTTGCTTTTAACTACTCATTCCCGAATATATTTGATATATGGCTGAGTGGAGAATCCTATCAGTGCATAGAAATAACTCATAGAGCTATCTACCGCTGTGGGTGAAGGAGCATATATTCTATTGTTTGTTCTGAATCGGTTGCTGCTAACTTCCTGGGATGATCCCCATTCCTCTCTTTATGATGGAGAAAATATTGTTACTTGTCCTCCCCACTGTGTGTAGGAATTCATCCTTATCAAGGTTTATTCATTCCAATCATAGCCATCGCTTTGCAAAGATAGATCTATCTATCTATCTATCTATCTATCTATCTATCTATCTATCTATCTATCTATCTATCTATCTATCTATCTATCTATCTATCTACTTATTTATTTGATTTGTATGCCGCCCCTCTCCATAGACTCAGGGCGGCTAACAACAATAATAAGACAATATTAAAAAATCTAATATTTAAGTTAATTTAAAAACCCTAATTTAAGAGACCAATCATACATACAGACATAACATGCATTAATTTTATAAGCCAGGGGGGAAGGGAATATCTCAGTTCCCCCATGCCTGACGGCAGAGATGGGTTTTAAGGAGCTTACGAAAGGCAAGGAGGGTGGGGGCAACTCTGATATCTGGGGGGAGTTGGTTCCAGAGGGTCGGGGCCGCCACAGAGAAGGCTCTTCCCCTGGGTCCCACCAAACGGCATTGTTTAGTCGACGGGACCCGTAGAAGGCCAACTCTGTGGGACCTAACTGGTCGCTGGGATTCATGCGCATAACAAGTTAAAATCCACAGAAACAATCTGTGATTCTACAAGCACAGATTGTAGCCACCCTCAGAAAATGCTGAAGCATCATGTCTTGTGCAGCTTGCAGAAAACCTTTGGTGTTGTGTCAAGGGAAACTTGTGTCTTTATTAACTTCCCTAGAACAATGGCAGGAAACTTTTACAATGCCTGCACACACAGCAGGGCTGTGAAGTTTCCCACTGATATCCCAGATGCTAAATTCAGTTTAGACAGTAGGAGCAGAGGCAGAGAATAAAGGCCAGCTCCGAGACATTGCCATCTTGGCCTCTGGAGGAGACTATCTGGGCCAGGAGTGGTATTATCTCTGCCATACCTCCTATGGAGGGAACCACTGAATAAAGGCATTGTCTTACTATCATAGCAAGATGTTTTGTAAAAAGAAAAATGGGTAAGAGCTCATTCAAGCTTAGAACTTACCTACCTAAAATGGTCAAAAGCAGGAGTGGGCTACTGCCCGGATGGGGGGAACGCAGGGGGGTAGCGAAAATGGAGCTCCACCCCAGAGCACCCAATTTGCACTGAAAGGTGTTGAAAAAAATGCAGGGCGCCCTGCATAAGCCAAGCCCACAGTGTGGTAGCAAAATTTTTGGTAGCCCTTCACTGGTCAAAAGTTACATCTTACAACATTAACTCCAGATAACAGCAAATTGTGCCACCATTTGTTAGTTAAACATCTCTCAGGGGTCATGTTTTAAAGAACAACTAAGTATGGGAGTTTTAAGAGAGGGGGAGAAAATAATTTCTTAGCAGTGTTTCCATATTTAGGAAGCCAATTTCTATCAACCTGCTACTCTCCAAATTAGAGGTCTTCAAACTTGGCAACTTTAAGACGTGTGGACTTCAACTTCCAGAATTCTCTCTCTCTCCCTCCCCCATTCTTTCTTTCTTTCTTTCTTTCTTTCTCTCTCTCTCTCCTCTCTCTCTTTCTTTCTTTCTTTCTCTTTCTCCTCTTTCTCTTTCTCCTCTCTTTCTCTTTCTCTCTCTCCTCTCTCTCTCTCCTCTCTTTCTCTTTCTCTCTCTCCTCTCTCTCTCTCCTCTTTCTCTCTCTCTCCTCTCTCTCTCTCTTTCTTTCTCTCTCTCTCTCTTTCTTTTTCTTTCTCTCTCTCTCTCCTCTTTCTCTTTCTCTTTCTCTCCTCTCTTTCTCTCTCTCTCCTCTCTTTCTCTTTCTCCTCTCTCTCTCTCCTCTTTCTCTTTCTCTCCTCTCTCTTTCACTTTCTTTCTCTTTCTCTCTCTCCTCTCTCTCTCTCCTTCCCTCCTTCCCTCTCAGACATAAAGAACAAGTAGCCCCCAACTTTAGACCACTTAGCAATGAGACATTTGTTAAGGGAGTTTTGTCCTCTTTCTTGCCATAGTTAAGTGATTCACTGCTGTTGTTAAAGTAGTGACACGGTTATTCAGTGAATGTGGCCTCCCCATTTGCTTGTCAGAAGGTTACAAAAGGGGGTCACATGACCATTATTATTATTTTTGTTGTTGTTGTTGTTGTTATTTATTTACTTACTTACTTACTTACTTACTTACTTACTTACTTACTTACTTACTTACTTACTTACTTACCTATTTATTCAATGTTTATGCCGTCCTTCTCCTTAGACTCAGGGCAGCTTACAACATGTAAGCAATAGCACTTTTTAACAGAGCCAGCATATTGCCCCCACAATCCTGGTCCTCATTTTACCCACCTTGGAAGGATGGAAGGCTGAGTCAACCTTGAGCTGGTGATGAGATTTGAACCGCTGACCTACAGATCTACAGTCAGCTTCAGCGGCCTGCAGTACAGCACTCTACCTGCTTCGCTACCCCAGCTCTACCATGGGACATAAATATGAGTCATTTGCCAAGCATCTGTATTTTAATCACATGAGCTGCCCCGAGTCTTCGGAGAGAGGCGGCATACAAATCTAATAAATAATAATAATAATGACCATGGGATGTTACAAGTCGTAAGTGTGAAAGCCAGTCAAAGCTCCCTTCTTTCAGTGCCGTTACAACTTTGAATGGTCACTAAACAAACTGCTCTAAGTTGAGGAGAGAAAAAACAAAGCACCATCTCTAATTCTTAAGAGATTTTGAGGAAGCCACAGGTGGGATTCAGCAGATTCTGACTAGTTCTGTAAAACAGGTAGCGGAAATTTTGAGTAGTTCAGAGAATCGCTAGTGGAAATTTTCAATAGATTGTTGAACCAGTAAATCCTAGCTCTGACTGCCCCAGCCCCCATCTATTCTCTACTTCCCGAGTCTCAGCTGATCGGGAGGAAATGGGGATTTTGCAGTAACCTTCTCCTGCCAAGCCGTGCCACATCCACCAAGTCACGCCCACAGAACCGGTAGTAAAAAATTGAACCCCGTCACTGGAGGAAGCCTCTTTCTTTGCACATCTTGATGCTTATTTGTTTGTTTGTTTGTTTGTTTGTTTGTTTGTTTGTTTGTTTACTTCCTTCCTTCCTTCCTTCCTTCCTTCCTTCCTTCCTTCCTTCCTTACTTACTTCCTTCCTTCCTTACTTACTTACTTACTTACTTACTTACTTACTTACTTACTTACTTACTTACTTACTTACTTACTTACTGGATTTGTATGCCGTCCCTCTCTAGAGACTCGGGGCGGCTAACAGCAATAATAAAACAGCATATAATAATAATCCAATACTAAAAACAGTTAAAAACCCATTATTATAAAAAACCAAACAGACATACAGACATACCATGCATAAAATTGTAAAGGCCTAGGGGGAAAGAGTATCTCAGTTCCCCCATGCCTGGTGGCAGAGGTGGGTTTTAAGCAGGTTACCAAAGGCAAGGAGGGTGGGGGCAATTCTAATCTCTGGGGGGAGTTGGTTCCAGAGGGCCGGGGCCACCACAGAGAAGGCTCTTCCCCTGGGTCCCGCCAAGCGACATTGTTTGGTTGACGGGACCCGGAGAAGACCCACTCTGTGGGACCTAACTGGTCGCTGGGATTCGTGCAGTAGAAGGCGGTCCCTGAGATAATCTGGTCCGGTGCCATGAAGGGCTTTGTAGGTCATAACCAACACTTTGAATTATGACCGGAAATTGATCGGCAACCAATGCAGATTGTGGAGTGTTGGTGTAACATGGGAATATTTAGGGAAGCCCATGATTGCTCTCGCAGCTGCATTCTGCACGACCTGAAGTTTCCAAACACTTTTCAAAGGTCGCCCCATGTAGAGAGCGTTACAGTAGTCGAGCCTCGAGGTGATGAGGGCATGAATGACTGTGAGCAGTGACTCCCGGTCACTTGGTTTCCACACAGGTAGATGGCTGATTGCTTTTGACATTCTTTGTCGGAAAACATCCATGAATGGATGGCGGGGGCGGGAAGCCAAACTGTGTAATTCATTTATTGTCAGAAGAGTCATGAGATTGAAAAATGGGTTTTGATGTTAAAGGAATGATTGAAAATACTTCGAGCTATCTGTATCAGACAGTTGGCTTTTATTTATTTTTAAATGTTCATTGCCATATCCTTTCTCCCCCTAATTGTTAATGCAAAGAGAAGCTGACATTTTTTTCCCCTAAAGGCTCTTTCAGGCTAAGTGGTTGTTTTATTATTATTATTTTATTATTATTTATTGGATTTGTATGCCTCCCCTCTCCGCAGACTCGGGGTGGCTGATTGGGAGGAAATGGGTTTTGCTAGATAATCAGGACAAATTTGACCAAGTTTGTTTTTTTCTTAATTGTACACTGCCTTTTCAGCATAGACTTAAAAGAAGCAGGTGTGGTCATATGGTCAACTGGAAAGTCCCTCTGTTTAGCTTTCTTCCCTATTTTTTGTTTAGTTGTAATTTATTTATTTATTTGCTGGTTGGTTGGTTGGTTTGTAAAATTTATATGCCGCCCAACTCCACCTTGGACTTTGGGCAGCTAACATAAGAAACAACAATTAAAAACAATTTAAAAGTACATTGATAACCTTTAATAAACCATATATATCTCACAATCATTCATGGTTAAATCAAGATGATAACCTAACGGCCCCAGGCCAGCTGGAAGAGCCAGTCTTAACGGCTTTCTGGAAGGCCAATAAGGTAAGGGTAGTGTGAATTTCTGGAGGCGGTTGGCTCCAAAGTATCAGAGCTGCCACAGAGAAGGCCCTTCCCCATGGCCCCACCAACTGATATTATTGGGTAGACAGGACCTGGAGAAGGTCAACTCTGGAAGGTGTGCGGTAGAAGGTGGTCCCTCTTATCTCTCTTTTGTGCCACGGAACACATGAAATCCCTAGGTTCCCTCCAGTTCCTAGCTAAACTATATTTATGTAAATATATATTTATATTGCCACAGTCCATTATCCAGGTTTTAAGGAGCATCTGTCAATTGCTGAATGCAGTAAGAAAAATGCAATTGATCTAGATCCATGCTGCTTATGACAGGTGTGAGAAGATAGCTGTGTGAAGCTTTTATATCCTTGTTCAATCAATTTTGGTTTACAATATCCTTGCATATTTTTGTTGTTGTTAGAACTATAGGTCTTACAGGTAATCTTCTGCTTTTGTTCACTGTGGTATCTCCACTCATGTGTGATCAATATTTGTTTGTTTGTTTGTTTGTTTGTTTGTTTGTTTGCTTGCTTGCTTGCTTGCTTGCTTGCTTGCTTGCTTGCTTGCTTGCTTGCTTGCTTGCTTGCTTGCTTGCTTGCTTGCTTGCTTACTTACTTACTTACTTACTTACTTACTTACTTACTTACTTACTTACTTACTTACTTACTTACTTACTTACTTATTTAAATTTGTATGCCGCCCTTCTCTGTAGACTCGGGGCGGCTCACAGCAATAGTAGAGAACAATGTAAAAGACAAATGTAATATTTAAAAACTAAAAACCCATAATTTAAAAAACATACACACAACATACCATACATAAACTATATAGGCTTGGGGAAGATGTCTCAGTTCCCCCATGCCTGATGGCAGAGGTGGGTCTTAAGGAGTAATACACCTAGGCCCCCCCTTACTACAACATCCATCAATTTGGATAAGAAAGCTATAGGCTTCCATTTCCCTTCCATTTCCCTGCCCATACTTGTGCCAATTACGAAAGGCAAGAAGGGTGGGGGCAATCCTAATCTCCGGGGGGATCTGGTTACAGAGGGTCGGGGCCTCCCCAGAGAAGGCTCTTCCCCTGGGTCCCGCCAGACGACATTGCACAGTGCAATAAGCATTTATTTACAAGGGTTACAACATTCCAGGATCATGTGAATGTCATTTGCAAATTTGCCAAGTTCTGACAAGCAAAACTAATGTGGGATGCTAGAAATTCCCATAAAAACTGCCATTTAAGTTAACAACTGTGGCAAAAAGGTTGTAAAACCAGATGTGACTCACTTAATGACCACTTAAGCCAAACTATTGTCAAAGTAATTTCCAAAGTAAAACTATTCTCCACAGCACCTGAGGATAGAACAAGAAGCAATGGGTGGAAATTAAACAAGGAGAGAAGCAACTTAGAACTAAGGAGAAATTTCTGGACAGTTAGAACAATTAATCAGTGGAACAGTTTGCCTCCAGAACTTGTAAATGCTCCAACACTGGAAGTTTTTAAGAAGATGTTGGATAACCATTTGTCTGAAGTAGAGTTCCTGCCTATGCAGTGTTGTGATTCAGCCTGAGGCTGCTTAGGGACCAGCTGTGTCTCTGCTGGCTCCATGCCCGGAGGAGGAGGACAGCGAAGAGGAGGGGGCTGAACAGTCGGACGGGGGAGAGGAAAGTCAGGAATGGGACGAAGGAGAACAGCATAAGAGCCCGGGGGGGGGCCCTCTCCCCAGCCAGTAGCTTGGAGTCATTAGGCGATGAAGCACAAGCCGTCATTGACATGCGACAGAGACGTTCAGATCAAAGAAGCAATTAAAGAAGTATTATCAGCACTGAATTAGGAACAGCTGGGCTTGGGTGTGGTCCTCCTTAGCAGGGTTTAAAAGGCAGGCAAGCCCTTGAAGCCATGTGGAGTGTTATCAGTTGGAGTTACGGTGTCCTGCTCTGTTCCTGGCTTGTGGCCCAGAAGTTTGGAAGACCCATGGGAGGTGTAGGTCTGCTATCTACAGCCTCGTCATGGCAGCAACAATCCTGTATTGCTGCATGGACTTTTGCCTTTGTGGATATATTTGAAGATACAGCGTTTTCCTGTTTGTAAGGACATTTTCTGTTACCTGTGTTTTTCTTGAATTTTATAAACTGCCTTTGCCTTTTACCGGTGTGTTTGGCTTCTCTTTTTGGGTTGGTCTTGGCTTCCGGAGTGACCCAGACAGAACATGCAGGGAGTTGGAGTAGAAGACCTCCAAGGTCCCTTCCAACTCTGCTGTCATTGATATTGTTGTTAGTTCAGTCCAAATTGTGATCATAAATTGTGGATTAGCTTTATCTTGAACCAAGTTACTGGTTCAAAATCAAAGTTAGAGCATTGCTCAATGATTGGCAAATGTTATTTCAGAGCAGCAGAAAAAATATTTCTCAACTCTGCTGGGAAATCTCAAGGATTTATCTCGGAGCTGAACTAAACTGCTGAGTGGTGTCAGCTTCCCCAAATATTTATATAATAAGTTTTCTTTTTGATTTGACTTGTAGAACCTGTTAGAATTCCCCCATCGGCACATAGAGTAATATTTATTGTTCGCTGTATTAATATATTGGATTTTCTCTAAGGTAGTTTGTGTGAATTTACACTCACTCTGGAGCAGGCGTTGTGGAAGAAGTTCAACAAATTAAAGCCTATCAGCTTGCCCACCCGGAGAAATAGGAATAAATAAATTCAGAAGATCATGTCAGGTGTTTCTGGAGTGTTTTTATTAAAACGGAGGCAAATTTGTCAACAAAATCAAGTCAGCATCTCTCTTTCTGTCTGATTGGAACTGTTTTAGTTCACAGATTAAAAAAAACAAACCAAAGGGAATAAATAGTGCAATTTGCCTAATCTTGGAGACGGGGAAATTACTCTAGAAGCAGTTGCATATTTTGGTAATGCTGGTGCTGATTTAGCTGTCTTTATTTCCACGAAGGGTTGTGCCATGGCTCATGTTTTGTCCGACTCTCTGGTAGAATCCTCCCAAAAATTCACAGGTACAAATTTCAGACACACACACGTTTGAAAATTCAAAACAATGTTCTTTATAATGAAAATTCACTTAAACTAAGCCCTCTTTTGATATAGCAAAGGGCACTCGTCTCCAAACAAACTGGTAATTTGTACAAGTCCCTTATCAGTTCTGTGATACTTAGCTTGCAGCTGTGAGGCAATTCACAGTCCTTCTTTCACAAAGTGAAACACACTTTGCTCTGGTTTAGTTTCAAAGCGGGGAAAAATCAGCACACAAAAAGTCAAAGTCAGTAAAGCAGTCATGAAACACAACAAACGATCAGATAATCCTCCACAATGGCCAAACCCACAGGCTGCTATTTATAGCAGCCTCACTAATTACCACAGCCCCACCCAACCCCAGGTGGCCTCATTTTCTTTGATAATAATCTCTCAGTTGTTGTTTCCTATGCATCGCTCTCCGCATGTGTGGCTGTATCATTAACTCTTGTTCGGAATCCAAGGAGGAGCTAGAGTCTTCGGAGAGGGGGGGGCATACAAATCTAATAATCTAATAATAAATCTAATAATCTAATAATCTAAATTATTATTAGATAATTGATCTCCTTCTGAGCTGTCTGCCATACTCTCCTCCTCCCTGTCACTCATGTCTTCTTGGTCAGAGGAGCCTTCATCATCAGATTCCACCGGGGGCAAAACAGGCCTGCAGCATGTGGATGTCTCCCCCACATCCACAGTCCTTGGGGCAGGAGCTGGGCCAGAGCTAACCACAACAGCTCATGGTTAAGATTCTGAGCTTGTCAGCTGGACCCAAGTGTTATATGATGGGGTGAGCTCCCATTCTTGCCTCAGCTCCTGCTAAGCTAGTAGAATAGGAATACCAGTGATGGCAAACCTATGGCCCACATGCCACAGGGGGCACATGAATCCATATCAGAGGGTACGTGAAGCATTGCCTTATGTCAATTCCAGCACGCATGCACCCACTGGTAGGTTTTTCATTCATTCATTCATTCATTCATTCATTCATTTATGAGACTTGTATGCCGCCCCCATCCGTAGACTTGGGGTGGCTCACAACACAATAAAACAGTTCATAACAAATCTAATAATTTACAATTTAAAATATTTAAAAAACCCCATTATTAAGCAGACATACATACAAACATACCATACATAAATTGTATAGGCCCGGGAGAGATATTTCAATTCCCCCATGCCTGATGACAAAAGTGGGTTTTGAGGAGTTTACGAAAGGCAAGGAGGGTAGGGGCAGTTCTAATCTCTGGGGGGAGATGGTTCCAGAGAGTCGGGGCCACCACAGAGAAGGCTCTTCCCCTGGGGCCCGCCAACCGACATTGTTTAGTTGACGGGACCTGGAGAAGGCCCACTCTGTGGGACCTAATCGGCTGCTGGGATTCGTGCTGCAGAAGGCGGTCTCGGAGATATTCTGGTCCGGTGCCATGAAGGGCTTTATAGGTCATAACCAACACTTTGAATTGTGACCGGAAATTGATCGGCAACCAATGCAGACTGCGGAGTGTTGGTGTAACATGGGCATATTTAGGGAAGCCCATGATTGATCTCGCAGCTGCATTCTGCACGATCTGAAGTTTCCGAACACTTTTCAAAGGTAGCCCCATGTAGAGAGTGTTACAGTAGTCGAACCTCGAGGTGATGAGGGCATGAGGTTTTTCCCCTTGGGTGCCGAAAGAGTATGTGCGAGCGCTATCATGCATGTGTGAGTGCCCACATCCCTAATCCAATGCCTTGGGAGGGCAAAAATAGCTCCCAACTTCTGGTGGGCCCAGTAGGCTCATGTTTCACCCTCCACAGGCTCCAAAGGCTTCCCTGGAGCCAAAGGAGGGTAAAAACACCCTCCCACATCCCTCTGGAAGCTCTCTGGAAGACAAAAACGCCCTCCCGGAGCCTCTGTGTGAGCCAAACATCAGCTGTCCAGCACACACATGCACATTGGAGCTGAACTAGGGCAATGACTCATGTGCCAGCAGATAGGGCTCCGTTTGCCACCTGTGCCACCTGTGCCATAGGTTTGCCATCACTGGTCTAGTCTCTTCTTAAAAACCTCCAGCAATGGAACATTGAACACAATAGCCGCGGTGGCGCAGCAGGTAGAGTGCTGTACTGCAGGCCACTGAAGCTGACTGTAGATCTGTAGGTCAGCAGTTCAAATCTCATCACCGGCGCAAGGTTGACTCAGCCTTACGTCTTTCCGAGGTGGGTAAAATGAGGACCCAGATTGTGGGGGCAATAGGCTGGCTCTGTTAAAAAGTGCTATTGCTAACATGTTGCAAGCTACCCTGAGTCTAAGGAGAAGGGCGGCATAAAAAATAAATAAATAAATAAATAAGTAAATAAGTAAGTAAGTATTTAAGTAAGTAAGTAAGTAAGTAAGTAAGTAAGTAAGTAAGTAAGTAAATCAATCAATCTATGGTTTCTGAAGGCAAGCTGAAGGCATGCGCAGGGCCCAGAGGGGGTTGTGCACATGTGCAGGGACAGCACGGGTGTGCGAATGGGTGGAGGAGAGGGAATGGGTGTGGGCACACAAATGCGCATTGACACGTGCCCACAACCCCTTTTGGCACATGAATCAAAAAAGGTTCTCATCACTGGCCTATGCCACATTTATTATTATATTTTAAAGAGCCTTAGCAGGCCAAGTAGTAGCGTGTCACTCTCCCGAATGCTTTATCTTTGGGCTATGTGTCAGAAGGATCTTTCCATCTTCAGAGGGAAGGGGGGAAAAGAAGAAGATAACACCTTCTTCCTGTAAGGATGATCCTGCAGCAGCCATAAGGAGCAGTAAAAAAACAAAACAAAACCTTCTGATAGACAGATGGAATGGTCTAATTATAGGCAGAAGGGGGAGAGAGGAGCCTTCTCTGAAATTATTAGTGTGGGCAGACAATTAGAGGCTTTTCCAGAAGATTACCTTTCTCCCTGCCATCTGCACTCCGTTTAAAGGTTTGCACGCTAAGTGTTGATCTCAGCTGTGTCATTGAGATGCTCAGCTACGCCTGGGTGCAGACTTGACTTTCTTCTGCAAATGTCCCACCTTTCGCTTTCCTTCCAATCAAAGAACTGCGCCTTGAGTGCAGCAATTGGATTTCATTGATAGCTCATTATTCTATTTGTCCTTCTCCTCTCCTTATAAGCAGGACCGGGCCCAACCTAATAGGAAGGGAATTAAAATCTTAATGGACCTAATTGTTCTGTTTCTCCCACCCCAGGGTAGCAAACTAAAGCTATGAAAGAAAAGTGGATTTGATCAAATTGGGCAGAAGGACAATTTTCTTTATAGATACATGTTTCTCTTTTTTTTTCAGCATTTAGGGATGGACAGGCCAGTGTTTCCTCGTGAAATATAATACCCGTAGCAAACTTTCCTTAATGAAAAATTGCTGTACTCTTGGAGGCAACGCCTCCAACCCTTTATAGATACAGTATTATTATTATGTCAGTACAATACAGCAAACGAGATCACTATGCTGGATTTCGTATTTCATCACCAGTCGGGCACTTCCCAAGCACCTAGGACTGCGTGATGCAGCAGCGAATTATGTTTGCCGATCCCAGTAAAGCAGCCTTTTGCAATTGACAGATGGAGATTTTGTCAATTCCGATGGTTTTCAAATGTCCGCTGAGATCCTTTGGTACTGCGCCCATCGTGCCAAGTACCACTGGGACCACTTTCACTGGCTTATGCCAGAGTCGTTGCAGCTCGATTTTTAGATCTTCGTATTATTATTATTATTATTATTATTATTATTATTATTATTATTATTATTATTTTCATTCATTCATTCATTTATTCCTAGGCACCTGGGAAGTGTTTGACTTGTGATATTGTAATACAAAATCCAGCATATCCATCTTGTTTGCTATATATTACTGTTTTTTATGAATGAAATAATAACAATAGCAACAACAACCACAATGTTGGGAGGGACCTATTTCAGACAAATGGTTATCCAACATCTTTTGAAAAACTTCCAGTTTTGGATAACTCACAACTTCTGGAGACAAGCTTTTCCACTGGTTCATTGTTCTAACTGCCATTCAATTTCACTTTAGTTCTGAGTTACTTCTCTCCTTATTTAGTTTCCACCCATTGCTTCTTATTCTACCCTCAGGTGCTTTGGAGAATAGGTTGACTCCCTCTTCTTTGTGGCTACCCCTGAGATATTGCCACAAAGAAGAGGGAGTCAACCTATTCTCCAAAGCAGAGTAATACCAACTGAGCATGCCCAGAAAGATACCATCATCAAATACATCAATCCCTGTTTCTTTTAGATCCTGAAAAGTACGAATAGCAAAGCCAGGAACAACTTAAGATCTTTAATCTGGGCTGAGATCTTGCTAGTGAGTTATCCCCAGGAACAATATTTTAAAAGCAATTTAAAAACCCTTGCAATAAAATAATCACACAAACCAATCAAACCATACATAAACCAAGTAGTTAGGGCAGTGATTTTCAACCTTTTTTGAGCCTGGGGCACATTGAGCGTGGGGGGGGGGGCTAAAAAAAGTTTGAACAAAAAAAATCTCTCTCTCTCTCTCTTTCTCTCCTTCGCTCTATTTCTTTCTCCCTCCCTCCCTCTTTCTCTCCCTTCCTTCCTCTTTCTTTCTCTCTCTCTTCATCCCTCTTTCTTTCTCTTCCTTCCTTCCTTCCTCTCTTTTTGCTCTTTCTCTCTCCCTCTCTCCCTCCCTCTATGTCTTTCTCTCTCTCTCTCCTTCCCTCCCTCTCTTTCTCTCTCTTTCTTGCTTTCTCTCTCTCTTTCTCTCTTTCTCTCTCTTGTTCTCTTTCTCTCTCGCTTGCTTTCTCTCTCTCTTGCTTTCTTTCTCTCTGAGCTTCGCGGCACACCTGACCATGTCTCACGGCACACTAGTGTGCCGCGGCACACTGGTTGAAAAACACTGAGTTAGGGGATATGTCAATTTCCTGGCGACAAAGGTGAGTTTTCAACAACTTGTGAAAAGCGAGGAGGATGGGGGCCCCACCAGATGACATTGCTTATCGACGGGACCCAGAGAAGGCCAACTCTGTGGGACCTAATCGGCCACTGGGATTCATGCCGCAGAAGACGGTCCCAGAGGTATTCTGGATGGAGCTCTTGCCAGAAACAAATGACAACAAATGTTATCTTATCTTATAATTTTTAGAAGGCTGTCAATCCATTTGCTTCAAAATCCCACTAATGCTCAACATAGAACACCCAGTTCATACTTTGTGGCAGAAAAGCGAGGAAAATTATATAGAATTTATAGCTGGACAGATCAAATAAGAGATTAGCAAATTGCTTTTTTTAAAAAAATGAGAAAAAGGGGCCAGGAGAAAAATCCTACCATGGAAAAGGAATGAATAATCCAGAAGTGTCATGTATGAATATGATCAAGTAGAAAAACCTACGGTATACGTAAAATCTACTTATAGAGGAAAAAGGTGACCTCTTTATCCACTGCAGGCAATTCAGTGCTTGTATAGTTTTATCACTCCTGACATTCTGTTTATCAGCAATTGTTTACGTGCTCTGGGCTTTCCCAGATGGAAAGTTGGAGATGGTAAGGCTTTTAAATATTTCATCATATATATTTTGAAGTGTTAACATTGCTGAAAAGTGATTTTCTATTACCACCAGAAGGTGCTAGACTCAGAACTATGGATCTCTTGCTTTAAGGAGCTTAAAATCAAGAGGCTACTAAACTCAGATTTAAATTTTCTATCAGATAGGTTAAACTGGCCATTAAAAAATAAAAAATAAAAGGCAAACCTAACCATCCTCTAACCATTTGGAGATATCGTACATAATGTCAGCTGTGGTGAGGAGGGCGTTTGCCCAGGTTCGCCTGGTGCACCAGTTGCGGCCCTATTTGGACAGGGAGTCATTGCTCACGGTCACCCTCATCACCTCGAGGTTCGATTACTGCAATGCTCTCTACATGGGGCTACCTTTGAAAAGTGTTCGGAAACTTCAGATCGTGCAGAACGCAGCCGCGAGAGCCATCGTGGGGCTTCCAAGATTCGCCCACGTTTCTTCAACACTCCGTGGCTTGCATTGGCTGCCCATCAGTTTCCGGTCACAATTCAAAGTGTTGGTCATGACCTTTAAAGCCCTGCATGGCATTGGACCAGATTACCTCCAGAACCGCCTGCTACCGCACGAATCCCAGCGACCGATAAGGTCCCACAGAGTTGGCCTTCTCTGGGTCCCGTTGACTAAACAATGTCGTTTGGCGGGCCCCAGGGGAAGAGCCTTCTCTGTGGCGGCCCCGGCCCTCTGGAACCAACTCCCCCCGGAGATTAGAACTTCCCCCACCCTCCCTGTCTTTCGTAAACTACTCAAGACTCACTTATACTGACAGGCATGGGGGAGTTGAGATATTCCTTCCCCCTAGGCCATTACAAGTTATGCATGGTATGTTTGTGTGTATGTTTGGTTTTATAATAAGGGTTTTTAGTTGTTTTATTATTGGATTGTCACATGTTGTTTTTATCATTGTTGTTAGCCGCCCCAAGTCTACGGAGAAGGGCGGTATACAAATCCAATAAATTATTATTATTATTATTATTATTATTATTATTATTATTATTATTATTATTATCATCATGCTGCTGGCTCTGAAATATGCCTAAAGTGCTTGTCTAGAAACCAGGAGAATGAATTCTAGTCCTGCTGTAGGAAAGTTAGTTGGCTGACTTTGAGATAAATGACCAGGAGACTGTGAGTTCTAGTCCTGCTTTAGGAAAGTTAGTTGGTTGACTTTGAGACAATGACCAGGACAGTGAGATTTCTAGTCCCACTTTAAGAATGAAAACTGTCTGGGGGATTTTGGGTTAGTCCCACTCTCCACCCAACCCACCTCACAAGGTTGTTGTGGTGGGGAAAATAGGAGGTGAAAGGAGTTTTATGTAAGTTCTCCATGTTGAGTTTTTTTATAAAGTAATAGAGATGGGATAAAAAAATATCTAAATATGTGATCAGTATAACATCCGCATTCACCTGAAGGTTTATAGCTATTCTATGAGACTGTGATCTCCCATTGTATACTCCTATGGTACTTCTTCCCCTCCCATTGTTTTAATACCTAGTTACATGACAAATCACTATTCTGTTCTTATGTTGATAAAACATAACACTAAGGCTGCATTCCACCACCAATCCCCAGTTCTGCTATGCCTATCTGTAATAAGATAGTAGCACTCCATCTATGCAATTTGCTATATTGAAATGGCACATAATAATGACCTTGGAGACAGGAGGAAGAGTTTAAATGAGGGCTATCAAACTCGTGGCCTGTAGGCCAGATGTGATACACATTGGCCACACCTATGCCCCGTTTAGCAAATGGGAAAAAGTCGTGATATGTCACATGACAATAGAAGTTTGATCTGTTCTACCGTTGGTTAGAAAAAAGGATTAAGTGTTTAATGTGCATTGGATTAATATTTCATTAACAAAAGTATTGCCTGGTAATCAAATATATTGTAAAAAAATAGAGATAGAAGATTATTTATATGATTTAGGATTTTTATTGTCAACAAAACTGGTGTATATGACCTATAAATTACAAGTTGTAATAGAATGTTAGAACCGCTATTAGGATTAGCCTCACTTTTGTCCAACTTTCTTTTCTTTTTTAAAATGTCTTTGTGTTGTTTTGTGTGTTGTGTTTGGTCTATGTATTTCAATAAAAGTTAAAATTTAAAAATATAAAAAATAAGAAGTTTGACACCCATGGTTTCGCTAAGTTTAAATAAGGGGCGACTTTGCCTACAGGCAAAGAATCCCAGTGGCCGGTTAGGTCCCACAGAGTTGGTCTTCTCCGGGGCCCGTCGACTAAACAATGTTGTCTGGTGGGACCCAGGGGAAGAGCCTTCTCTGTGGTGGCTCCGACCATAGTTCCCTCTAAGCTGAGCAGTGAGTAATCGCTCACTTAAAAATCATCATCAACTCAGAGTTTTCCAAACCTGCCCAGAAGCCGAGAGGGAAAGAGTGAGAGGGAAGGAGAGAGAGAGGAAGAGAGGAAGAGAGAGAAACAGATAGAAAAAAGAGAGGAAGGAAAAGAGAAAGAAAAAGAATGGGAGTAAGGAAGAGAGAAAGAAAATCAAAATCTAGTTTGAAACTAGCTCAACTATTTAAGTGGCATTTTGATATTGATAGAGTCGCCCTATTATGAGCTCACTGTTATAGACACACAGTACAGTATTTTATTTTGAAATTCTCTGAGGCAAAACAGGGTGGGCTTTTTTGTTTGTTTGTTTGTTTGTTTGTTTGTTTGTTTGTTTGTTTGTTTGTTTATCTGTCTGTCTATCTATCTATCTATCTATCTATCTATCTATCTATCTATCTATCTATCTATCTATTTATTATTTCTGTGCCGCCCAGTCCCAAAGGGACTGCTGCTCAGACACTATACTTTTCCGCCCACCCCCCAAAAAAATTAGAGGGAACACTGGCTCCAACCCTCTGGAACCAACTTCCCCCAGAGATTAGGACTGCTCCCACCCTCCTTGCCTTTCGTAAACTCCTTAAAACCCACCTCTGTCATCAGGCTTGGGGGAACTGAGACATCCCCCCCTTGCCTATGTAGTTTTGTGCATGATATGACTATGTGCATGTATTTTATATATTGGGTTTTTTTTTTCTTTTTAGACTTTGTAATGTTAAATTGTTATTTTAGATTTTAATTCTTAGATTTGTTACCATGTATTGTTTTTATCACTGTTGTGAGCTGCCCCGAGTCTGCGGAGAGGGGCGGCATATAAATCTAATAAATAATAATAATAATAAATAATAATAGGGGAATGACAAAAGTCTCAAAAGTGATCCTTTGTAGTTTTGGATTATGACGGTGGTGTCTGGGAGTGGAAGAGAGACATGTCCTGTACTTGCAAGATTTTGTTTGCACAATCTTACAGTAAAAAGAGAAGTACTGCTAGATATGCTTTGGGAGAGCCATGATGGTGCAGTGGTTAGAATGCAGTATTTCAGACTATCTCTGCTGACTGCAAGCAATTTGATACTCACCTTGATACTGAAGGTTGAGTCAGCCTTCCATCCCTCCGAGGTCAACAAAAGGAGGACCCAGATTGTTGGGGGCAATATGCTGACTCTGTAAATTGCTTAGAGGGAGCTGTCAAGCCCTGTGAAGCAGTGTACAAGTTTAAAGAGTCCACTAGGAATTGGGCAGCTTAGAAGTTAAATAAATTAAATTAGAAGATAAATAAATTAAACTAGAAATTCAATAAATTAAATGCTGGATTACCTTGCAAGATGATACGTAGTTCTAGCTTCTGGTTCTATAGAAACCAGAAACTAGAACTAATGTATTTATAATACAGTGCAAGGTATTTATAAGGTCATAGCTTTCTCGATACAGATACCTATTTTGCTCTGCTGTTGGAGCGCTATATTATCAATGTAGTATCATAGGTGAAGTTATCATCACAGCTTGTGGTCTGAACTGCAGTCATTATGTAGCTGAATCAATCTGCACCTGAATGTCTTTAATTCCCTTTCCTTCCTTCCCATGCTTAAAACGTTTTGGGCTTCATACTTTCTTGTGTATCCAAGGTCAGGGCCTATGTCAGTCTCCGAGCTTAGTGTGATGGCGAGTAAATGTATGGGATTATATATGTAATCATAAAAACAATTCTCTCTGCATAATGGCCAAGGCATGCCCAAGCATAAGTATATTACAGCAATGGGGTTCTTTATGGAAGATATCATCAGCCATATGATTAAAGTTCACCCAAGCATAAAGAAGGTGGATTGTGCAGCAAATATACTTCTGGTTCTTCAATCACAGAAGAAAAGAAGTCCAAAATTAGTCGTTCTTGCTTTAAGTCAAGAGTTAATGGCTGTGTTCCTTCTGCTCACTGGAGCATCCCTTTGGTTCTCCACTAAAATGCTGCCAAATTATCATTTTTAAGGTAACAGATGAGGCGCATTAGAAGTGGTAATCACAGTAGCAATACTATTAAGTCCTCGACTTACAAACCCACCATAAAGGCAAAGTCCTTGACTTGTGACTGGACAGGAAGGCTGATGCTGAAGCCTGCTTGGCTAAGCACCAGAGGCCTTTCGAGTGGGAAGTTAAAGAATTGTGATTTTTTTTGGCTGTCCCTACAGCCACACTATTAAAGAGTTTTCAGAAGTCTGTTCGCTGTTCTGTTTAAGCTGAGCTGGAGTGGTGCTGAAAATGCAAGAATAAAAGTTCCCAGTTTAAAAAGTTCTATTAAGTTCTGTCAGTGCAAAAACTCACCTATCTCACAGATACTTTATTAATTTTATTTCATTTTGGTACAATGACAACATTTCTTTTTTCGGGGCAACACGTATGTCTTTAGCTTCGCCCCACCCCAGTTTTCTAATTATGTCTTTCCACACGTCACTCAAGAGCTGTGAATACAGGCAATCCTCAAGTTACAACAGTATATTTATTTATATTTATATTTATATTTATATTTATATTTATATTTATATTTATATTTATATTTATATTTATATTTATATTTATATTTATATTTATATTTATATTTATATTTATATTTATATTTATATTTATATTTATATTTATATTTATATTTATATTTATATTTATATTTATATTTATATTTATATTTATATTTATATTTATATTTATATTTATATTTATATTTATATTTATATTTATATTTATATTTATATTTATATTTATATTTATATTTATATTATTTATATTTATATTATTTATATTTATATTTATATTTATATTTATATTTATATTTATATTTATATTTATATTTATATTTATATTTATATTTATATTTATATTTATATTTATATTTATATTTATATTTATATTTATATTTATATTTATATTTATATTTATATTTATATTTATATTTATATTATTTATATTTATATTATTTATATTTATATTTATATTTATATTTATATTTATATTTATATTTATATTTATATTTATATTTATATTTATATTTATATTTATATTTATATTTATATTTATATTTATATTTATATTTATATTTATATTTATATTTATATTTATATTTATATTTATATTTATATTTATATTTATATTTATATTTATATTTATATATTGTATCTATATGCCGCTCATTCTAAAACAGACTATCTAGAGGTTTTCTCCATTGATTTGAAGCATTCCAGGGGTCTTGACAGTCTCAGTTAAGTACAGTGGTACCTCAAGATACGAACCCCTCGTCTTACGAACAACTCGTGATACGAACCCAGGGTTCAGAAAATTTTTGCCTCTTCTTACGAACTTTTTTCGAGTTACGAACCGGCGTTTGGAGACTGCTGGGAAGCCGCGCGGCTGTTTTAAAAGGTGACAGCCGGGCGGCGGGGCTTCCCAGAAGCCTCCCGAACGCCGGTTCGTAACTCGAAAAACGTTCGTAAGAAGAGGCAAAATTTTTCTGAACCCCGGGTTCGGTTCGGGAGGTTGCTGGGAAGCCCCCCAGGCCGGCTGTGACCTTTTAAAACAGCCGCGCGGCTTCCCAGCTGTCTCCCGAAGCCGGATGCGGAAGTTCGGCTTTGGCGTTCAGCTTCGGGAGACAGCTGGGAAGCCGCGTGGCTGTTTTAAAAGGTGACAGCCGGGTTGGGGGGCTTCCCAGCACCCCCCCGAACCCCGAACTTTTGCTGAACTTCCGGGTTCGGGAGGTTGCTGGGAAGCCCCCCAGGCCGGCTGTCACCTTTTAAAACAGCCGCGCGGCTTCCCAGCAGTCGCCGAACGCCGTTTTTTTTGCGGGGGTTTTTTTGGTTGCACGGATTAATTGACTTTACATTGTTTCCTATGGGAAACAATGTTTCGTCTTACGAACCTTTCGTCTTACGAACCTCCTCCTTGCACCAATTAAGTTCGTATCATGAGGTATTACTGTACTCCGTTTTCTTGATGTTGAGCAGAATCTGAAATGGTTGAGGCTTAACACTGTAAAGATTCACTTATCTTCTTCTTCCTAGCATATTTCCACCAAGTGCATGGTTGAGGCGACCATTCCATGTTTGAATTTGCATACTGTAATGTACATTGAGGCCAACCTGTGCTCATAGGTGAACATAGCCTTTGCCTGAAAAGTCTTGCTCATCGCCATTCAAAAGCAGATGCTTCTTGGGTTGAGACTTGAAGGGTAAACCTACTAATCTTTTCGTCTGTCACCATCTTCCCAAAATGCTGCTTATTATTTGCATTTAGCAACAAACATCCTCCCCTCTCGATTCCTTTCACTGCCACTGGGGTTATGTGTTTCTAGAGCATCTTTATGAAATCTGACTGTTAGATTATGCCTTTGGTGCTTATCTGTCAATCCTTTGTATGTTCCCTCCCCGGGAAGCTCAGGTGAGTGGGGGGGAAACGAACAGGAGGTAATACCAATCTACTAGGAATATTGTTACGCTAATTCATAGTTTAACATAACCAGAAGAAATCAATCCACCCCGTTAAAGCAGTTCATAATGAGATGTCAGGTATTGAAGGAGCAATGGCAAATGATAACATTGTGGAGGGCATGGCACATCCCAATAAATCAGAAATTTGTTTGTATGTTTGCAGTGAAGGGCTACCAAAATGTTTACTACCACACTATGGGCATGGCTTATGCATTTTCTTTCAACATCTTTCAGTGCAAATTGGGTGCTCTGGGGTGGAGCTCCACTGCGTTCCCACCCCCAGCCCGGGGCAGTAGCCCACCCCTGTATGTAGCTAGTTAGTTAGTTAGTTAGTTAGTTAGTTAGTTAGTTAGTTAGTTAGTTAGTTAGTTAGTCAAAACGTGAACAACATAATAGATATAATATAAACATAAACAAAAGCAAAGTCTCCGGAGAGGGATGGCATACAAATCTAATAAATAGATAGATAGATAGATAGATAGATAGATAGATAGATAGATAGATAGATAGATAGACAGACAGACAGACAGACAGACAGACAGACAGACAGACAGACAGACAAGGTATAAGTAGCAAAGTAGGTATATGCAAAGTAGGTATAAGATGGCATTTAAGGGGTGACTTGATCGAAGTGTATAAAATCATGCATGGGATAGAAAAGCTGGATAGAGAAAAATTGTTTTCTCTATCACACAATGCTAGGATGAGGGGGCAATCCCTAAAGCTCATAGGTAAGAAAGTGAGGACAAGTCAAAGGAAATATTTCTTCTCCCAGAGAGTCGATGGTTTATGGAATTCACTTATAGAAGAGGTCGTGACAGCTTTCAGCCTTGATAGCTTCAAGGCAGGATTAGACAGATTCATGGATGCCAAGTGTATCGGTGGTTATTGAAATGGATGTCCATGTGCCGCCTCTATGTTGGCTGAGGCAGGCAGGATTCCCTCGAGTACCAGTTGCTGGGAGTCAGGGAAAAGAGAGGGTCTTGCCTTCTCTTTCTGCTCAAGATCCCCATGGACAATTGGTGGGCCACTGTGTGACACAGAATGCTGGACTCAATGGGCTTTGGCCTGGCTCAGCATGGCTCTTCTTATGTTCTAAGAAAATTTGGGCAATAGGACAGTAGGACATGGACGGTAGGCATGATAGTGCACTTATGCATGGCCCACTGTCCACAGTCTAAAGTTAACGTTTTGGGGGTTGGGGGAACAAACCACAGAGTCAGGTAGTGCATTCCATGCATTGACCACTCAGGTGCTGAAGTCGTATTTTCTGAAGTCAAGTTGGAGCAGTTTGCATTGAGTTTGAATCTATTTTGTGCGTGTGTGTTGTTGCGGTTGAAGATGAAGTAGTCATTGACCAGTAGGACATTGTGGTAGATGATAAATATCAAAAGTGATGTTCTGAAAACATTGACATGAACCTGAGCTTTTCTATTTAATAACATCCAAAGGAAAAAAGAGTTGGTTGGTTGGTTGGTTTGTCTTATTTTCCAAATATCTGAAAGAAAGGTTTTTTTGCTTTGTTTTGTTCTGATTTATTTTATTTTTTTTGAAAATTCCAACTAGTGTTACTGGTGTGATAACGGTTATTAAATATTTTCACAGCCTTCTTTCACTGTAAGTCAGATCAATTGCTGTCAAATTCAAGAACTGGAAAGTTAATTATTGGGCAAGCATCCGAGAGATTGTCATGGATTCCAATGTTTCATGGAGAATTGCCAATAATATTTCAACTAAAGTAGCATCTAGATTACTTTTTCCCCATTGGCCCACATTTATTTTTATTTTTCAGCTTTGTACAGGGAACATCGCTGCCTAAAGGAAAATTGGAGTAAACTTGGAAGGGATTCTTAGAGGAAATATCTTAGGAATTCTGAAAGAACCTTATGACGTTCTGATGGGAAAAATATTTTAGGCAGGGTATTCAAATACAGGGATACCTTGTCTTACGAACTTAATTGGTTCCAGGATGAGGTTCTTAAGGTGAAAAGTTTGTAAGACAAAACAATGTTTCCCATAGGAATCAATGGAAAAGCGATTAATGCGTGCAAGCCCAAAATTCACCCCTTTCGCCAGCCAAAGCGCCCATTTTTGCGCTACTGAGATTCCCCTGAGGCTCCCCTCCATGGGAAACTCCACCTCTGGACTTCCGTGTTTTTGCAATGCTCCAGGGGAATCCCAGCAGGAGAATCCCAGCACCGCAAAAATGAGTGCTTCGCTGGCAACGGAAGTCCAGAGGTGGGGTTTCCCAGCGAAGGGAGGATCAGTGAAATCGCAGCATCCTCAAAACCCCACCTCCGGACCTCTGTGTTTTTGCGATGGAGTGGGGTTTCCCATTGAGGAGAGCCTCAGGGGAATCCCAGCAGCGCAAAAATGGGTGCTTCGCTGGCAACAGAAGTCCGGAGGCAGGGCATCCCAGTGGCGACGGTGGGTTTGTAAGGTGAAAATAGTTTGTAAGAAGAGGCAAAAAAATCTTAAACCCCGGGTTTGTATCTCGAAAGGTTTGTATGACGAGGCGTTTGTAAGACAAGGCATCACTGTACTTTGTTAATGAACAAATATATTAAAAACACTTCTGGTGCTGATTATCACTTTTACACGTCTGTCTCTTGCAGATTTCCATTGCCAAGGTTACAAGAGCTTAGTGTACAAGATGTTTGATAAAAAAACTTGGACTTGCCCAAAATACATACGTTCAGTGAAGGGTTACCAAACTTTTTACTACCACACTGTGGGCATGGCTTATGCATGATGCCCTGCATTTTCTTTCAACATATTTCAGTGCAAATTGGGTGCTCTGGGGTGGAGCTCCATTTTTGCTACTCCACTGCGTTCCTCTCCATCCGGGCAGTAGCCCACCCCCTGCATACCTCCTTTCCTGGTTCATTTCTGTGAATGGTAACATTCCTTTGCCACAAAAGGGGAAAAACAATACTTTTCATTTCTGACAGTGTCAAAATGGGTGAACAGTGCAGTCAGGCGGTAGGGAAAGCAAATAGAATACTTGGCTGCATAGCTACAGGTATAACAAGCAGGAAGAGGGAGATTGTGATCCCGCTGTTATAGAGCGCTGGTGAAACCACATTTGGAATACTCTGTTCAGTTCTGGAGACCTCACCTACAAAAAGATATTGATAAAATTGAATGGGTCCAAAGATCTTAAGCATAAAACGTATCAGGAAAGACTGAATGAACTCAATCTGTATAGTCTGGAGGACAGAATGAAAAGGGGGGACATGATCGAAACATTTAAATATGTTAAAGGGTTAAATAAGGTCCAGGAGGGAAGTGTTTTTAATAGGAAAGTGAACACAAGAACAAGGGGACATAATCTGAAGTTAGTTGGGGGAAAGATTAGAAGTAACGTGAGCAAATATTATTTTACTGAAAGAGTAATAGATGCTTGGAACAAACTTCCAGCAGACGTGGTTGGTAAATCCACAGTAACTGAATTTAAACATGCCTGGGATAAACATATACAGTATCCACCCTAAGATAAAATACAGGAAATAGTATAAGGGCAAACTAAATGGACCATGAGGTCTTTTTCTGCCGTCAATCTTCTATGTTTCTAATACTTTTAATAATTGATCTTTTTTTACCTGCTCAAGACATGCAAAACCTGTTGCTGAAGTATCTGCTTTATTCATGTATCTATTTCAGCACTAATCCAGTCGAGAATTCAATTTTCACATTTCCTAGAGTTTAGAAGGGATGGTTCACGCTAATGCTTTTTTTTTGCTACTGTTCATGGCTCAGTGGCTAAGACACTGGGTTTGTAAGCTGGAAAGCCAGTTCAAGACCTTGTCCCAACTCCTGCTAACCTAGCCATTCAAAAGCATGCAAATGCCAGTAGATGAGTATCGTATTTTTCCAACTGTACAACACCCCGGTGTATAAAATGCACCAAGATTTCCAAGAGATTTTTTTAAAAAGGGGGGGGGGGTTGTCCTCCCTGGCTTCCAGGAACACTCTGCAAGCCTTCCAAACCCTCTGTGCACTCTTTTTATTTTTGCAAAAATGGACCCCCAACCCCCCAGAGCATTTTGCAGTCTTCCCAAACCCTCTGCACCCCATGTTTGTCACAAAAACGGACCTGTTTTTCACCCGGGTTTTTTGTAAAAATGGGGTGCACAGAGGATATTTGTGTGTTCTAATGTGTTTCACGGAGTGAATGGTAATGGATGTTTTTAATTAAATTAGAACTTTTAGGATTTTTTAAAATTACATTGATTGGATGCAGATGTATTGTTAGGGTTGTTTTTTTAAATATGTTGTGAGCCGCCCCAGGTCCTCGGAGAGGGGCGGCATACAACTCAATCAATCAATCAATCAATCAATCAATCAATCAATCAATCAATCAATCAATCAATCAATCAATCAATCAATCAATCAATCAATCAATCAATCAATCAATCAATCAATCAATCAATCAATCAATCAATCAATCAAATAAATGGATAAATGGATAAATGAAGAGAAAGAAAGAAGGAAGGAAGGAAGGAAGGAAAGAAAGAAGGAAGGAAGGAAAGAAAGAAAGGAAGGAAGGAAGGAAAGAAAGAAAGGAAAGAAGGAAGGAAGGAAAGAAGGAAAGAAAGAAAGAAAGGAAGGAAGGAAGAAGGAAAGAAGGAAGGAAGGAAAGAAGGAAGGAAGGAAAGAAAGAAGGAAAGAAAGAAAGAAGGAAGGAAGGAGGAAGGAAGGAAGGAAAGAAAGGAAGGAAGGAAGGAAGGAAAGAAAGAAGGAAGGAAGGAAAGAAAGAAAGAAGGAAGGAAAGAAAGGAAGGAAGGAAGGAAGAAGGA
Source organism: Erythrolamprus reginae (assembly GCF_031021105.1). Taxonomy (NCBI): domain Eukaryota; kingdom Metazoa; phylum Chordata; class Lepidosauria; order Squamata; family Dipsadidae; genus Erythrolamprus; species Erythrolamprus reginae. Next base: position 22,328,442 of record NC_091961.1, on the reverse strand, counting down.
AAGAAGGAAGGAAGGAAAGAAAGAAAGAAAGAAAGAGAGAAAGAAGGAAGAAAAGAAGGAAAGAAAGAAGGCGGGGGAGGCAAAAACTAGTTTGCTCATGCACGTGCAATACTTCTGAGCATGTACAGAAATGTCTGGGGTTGGTAGATGGAGCCGTCCACTGCCGCCACTAACGGTTCGCCAAACTTGCCCAAACTAGGAGCAACCCACCACTGCTTCCCATTGAGTGGTACATGCCATATTTTTTGGAGTATCACATGCACCTTCCCCCACACCCTAAAAATGTTGATGCACTGAACAAAGCCATGCTTATGCACCAAATACAGCCATTTTTCTCCCTTCAACATGATATTGATATTTAGCACCTTGGGATGGTGGTGGAGGATAACGCCTCTGTATCTTTGCTAGTTCCACTTGGCTCCATCCAGGCAACCTGTATTTTTAAAACTGATTAATATTTCTCCCCCTCCTGAGACATTTTCACAGAGGCGTATATGTCTGTCAGCAGCATATTAGCAATCAATACATTTTATGTATAGTGTGCAAACACGTTCAGGTCCGAAATGGGAAAACAGCAGATTTATTGGCAAAGCTTTTTCAAGGAAAGCAAGCAGGAATGGGGAGGGGTGGCTGGAGGGGGGGGGCAGAGTGAGGTATGATTGTTGCAGTAGTTCAGCCGAAGTTTGACAAGAGTGCTTGAGGGTAGCAGGGAAGATGGGTGTGAAATGATCTCTTTCCTGCACGCCTAATTTACGAGGCTGACAGTACAATGCTGTTAGGGCACATCTATCTTCAGGTACGGAAATAAATAAATTTTTAAAAAGAAGACGAAAATAAAACCTTATCAGCCTCGCAGCACAGGCCAGTCTGCAAAGATTTTCTTCAGAAAGTCATGTACCTCCTTCTCCTCCTATTTCCCCCCCTTAACCTGTGCAAAGTATAAATAAAATTACTGATCTTCTTGAATTCAAATGCATTCCGCCTTCTTTAGTGCAAGACTGTGTTTCCTATTAGAGCCCTAAAATATGCAAGAAGAAAGTGCCAGCCAAAAGCCACTCTTTCTCCTACCATGAATATGAGCCTTTAAGAGCCGTGACAAAATTGCAACCCCCAATACTAATTGAACAGAGGGTTCCATCACCCAGGATCTTATCCAATCCATTTCAATATGGGAACCAGAATTAAGTTGCCCGATGCATATTTGGTATTTTCAGTGTCTATTATGAGCTTTCCCACAAAATAGTTGCTAGGTAAGACTGTTTACTTTTGAAGATGAGAGTAGCTTCTATGTTTTAAAAGAATCAAATACTTCTCTTTAAAATATAATTTAACTGAGGTAGGAAGCTGTTTGGCTGCTGCTGCTGCTGCTGCTGCTGCTGCTGCTGCTGCTGCTGATAATAATAATAATAATAATAATAATAATAATAATAATAATAATAATAATAATAATAATACATCACACAGTCCTAGATGCTTGGGAAGTTTTGACTTGTGATATTGTGATACAAAATCCAGCATATCAATTGCTATGTATTACTGTTTTTTCTGATAATAATAATAATAATAATAATAATAATAATAATAATAATAATAATAATATAATGAGAAGGAAAAGGAGAAGGAGAAGGAGAAGAAGAAGAACAACAACAGCAACAGCAACAGCAGCAACAACATAGTTGGAAGGGATCTTGGAGGTCTTCTAGTCTAACCCCCTGCAGGAAACCCTACACTACAGTGTAGGCAGGAAACCCTACACTACAGTGAAAATGTCCATTGTCCATTTTTCCTGTTCTTGACAGTTATGGCTTTTGTAGTTGCCAGCTCTTAAGTTCGTTGGGGTATATCCTAATCCCCACCAGTGACTTGACATTCCACTGTATAGATATTTTTAAAATTGCCAGTTTTGACCAATTACCACAGTGAGTTAAATAAGATTTAAGGGGTAGTTGAATGCATCTTGGTTACAACTGAATATTTTTTCCTCTTATTTATTTGTTTATTTCCTGCCTTTATTTTAATAAAGAAACTCATGTGGCAAACATACCTCATACTCCTTCCTCCTCTTTCCCCCCTCCCCAACAAACTCCTGCTGATTTGGGTTTAGAGAGAGTCGGGCCAAAGTTATCCAACTGGCAGAATCAGAACTCACAATTTCTAATCTGGTTCCTCCAATCCTGGGCTAAACAGTTTATATAGAATAGATGGATCTTGATTTTACAACTAACTTTCTTTTCACAGTACAGTGGTACCTCTACTTACCAACTTCATTTGTTCTGTAACCAGGTTCTTAAGTAGAAAAGTTTGTAAGAAGAAGCAATTTTTCCCATAGGAATCAATGTAAAAGCAAATAATGCGTGCAATTGGGGAAACCACAGTGAGGGTGGAGGCCCTGTTTCCTCCCAGGAGATTCCTAGAGAGGCCCCACATAGGCTTCTCCCCACCTTTTTCGGTCCTGTTTCCTCCCAGGAGATTCCTAGAGAGACCCCATGGAGGCTTCTCCCCACCTTTTTCGGTCCTGTTTCCTCCCAGGAGATTCCTAGAGAGGCCCCACAGAGGCTTCTCCCTGTCTTTTCCAGTTACAGTTTTGGAGGTTCGGGTTTGTATGTGAAAAAATCTTGAACACCCAGTTCTTATCTAGAAAAGTTCATAAGTAGAGGCATTCTTAGGTAGAGGTACCACTGTATAGGTGTCATAATATTTAAACCCTGGAGAATAAATAATTCACTGTAGAACTTTATTTTTCCTGGTAGGCTCATTTTCTGCACACTGGGCACTTTATAAGACAATGGTGTCACTAAAAGTAAAAATTAGGAGAAGACTTAGCATTCATCTTGTTTGATGCCCTGCTTAAGGCAACGATCTTATAATTTCAAAGTATCTCTAATAGTTTTATCTATTCTACATTTGCTTATATAATTGGCATTCCAATCATTGCCCTAGTGGATTACAATGAAGGAACTGTTGGGTAAGCATTCCTCTTCAAACAATTATCTTACCTTTCATGTTACTTGATAATCTTCAAAGGAATGTTGTCAAGAAACAATATTTTATCTTACCACCCAAAGTAGTCCACATTCTGCTATCAGTAAATTAAAATATGGACCAACAGCACTTTTCATATTTCCATGTCCCTGAAAATGAATATATTACCATCTATGTATGAATTGGTTGATAGTATACAAATTGCTTAGTCCATGGGTCCCTGTAATGAGTTTGAACACATTGGATGTCCTTAATTTGCCATCAGTACTTAATTGATTTCAACTGCTTGAAGTTAATTAAAAGAGCTTGAAGTGACAGGTCTAGCAAGCACAAAATAGAAGCCCTTTGATAACTACCCCCTCTCTCTTATTTGTGGATGTATCACAGATTTTACCATCCTCTGGTTTAATATTTAAATTCGGGTTGGGGAAGAGTTTCTGATAAAATACATCAACTTTTATTGGACCCCAATCCTTGAGGCTTTAATTTTTTATTAGGTTACAAACGGGTATAGGAAGAGTTTGTGCTAAATTTATCTAAGTCATTGCAGAAATAGAAACATAGAAACATAGAAGACTGATGGCAGAAAAAGACCTCATGGTCCATCTAGCCTGCCCTTATACTATACCCTTATCCTGTATTTTATCTTTAAATGGATATATGTTTATCCCAGGCATGTTTAAATTCAGTTAATGTGGATTTACCAACCACGTCTGCTGGAAGTTTGTTCCAACGATCTACTACTCTTTCAGTAAAATAATATTTTCTCACGTTGCTTTTGATCTTTCCCTCAACTAACTTCAGATTGTGTCCCTTGTTCTTGTGTTCACTTTCCTATTAAAAACACTTCCCTCCTGAACCTTATTTAACCCTTTAACATATTTAAATGTTTCAATCATGTCCCCCCTTTTCCTTCTGTCCTCCAGACTATACCGATTGAGTTCATTAAGTCTTTCCTGATACGTTTTATGCTTAAGACCTTCCACCATACTTGTAGCCCGTCTTTGGACCCGTTCAATTTTGTCAATATCTTTTTGTAGGTGAGGTCTCCAGAACTGAACACAGTACTCCAAATGTGGTCTCACCAGCGCTCTATATAAGGGGATCACAATCTCCCTCTTCCTGCTTGTTATACCTCTAGCTATGCAGCCAAGCATCCTACTTGCTTTTCCTACTGCCCGACCACACTGCTCACCCATTTTGAGACTGTCAGAAAGCTTGATTGACTGATTGGATTGTGGATCATCTAGTTGCTGTTGTCTATTACACGGGCACCCAGTTTTTATATGTGTATGTATTTATGTATATGTTTATTTTATTTATTTTTGTACATAAATGATTCCAGTGGAATTAACATCACAGTGTATTAAAAAAATGGAAATATATAATCAACGTTTAACAGGAATGATAAGACCTAGCAGCAACTGTGACCATCCCAGGTTCATTATCATATTTGGAAACAATGTACAGTGATCCCTCGAGTTTCGCGATCTCGATCTTCGCTAAACGCTATATCGCGATTTTTCCACCCGATGACGTCACTCTCTTCCTTCCTTTCTCATCTTTCTTTCTCTCTCTCTTTCTCTATCTTGCTTCTTCCTCTCTCACACTCTCTTCCTCCCTCTCTCATCTCTTTCTTTCCTTCTCTCTCTTTCTCTATCTCTCCCCCTCTTGCTGGCGGGTGGCGGACGGTGGGCGGGCGAGCGGGGGCATCAGCGAGGAGCCGGGGTTTCCCCTTTGCGTGGGCGGCTGGGAAACCCCGATCTTTGTCTGCTCGCTGCTGCTGTGCCGAGCAGATCAGCTGCTGGGCGGCCGAAGGAACCTTCCCTGGGTCTTCCCCCTCTTGCTGGCGGGCGGGCGAGTGGGGGCATCAGCGAGGAGCCGGGGTTTCCCCTTTGCGTGGGCGGCCGGGAAGACCCAGGGAAGGTTCCTTCGGCCGCCCAGCAGCTGATCTGCTCGGTAGCGCAGCAGCAGCGAGGAGCCGAATCGGGTTTCCCCTTTGCGTGGGCGGCAGGCAATGCAAACTCCACCATCTACGCATGCACGGCCATAGAAAAAAGGGTGCGCATGCGCAGATGGTGTTTTTACTTCCGCAACCCTACATCGCGAAAAATCGATTATCGCGAGGGGTCTTGGAACGGAACCCTCGCGATAATAGAGGGATCACTGTAATATAGGACTAAGCACACTATTTTAACAAAGTTATTGATAATAATAACTGCATTGCCCCCTCCTCCAAATATTTCCCTGGGGGTCTTCTCTCTCAGGAATGTGGTATTTGTGGAGGGAGGGAGGGAGGGAGGGAGGGAGGAAGGAAGGAAGGAAGGAAGGAAGGAAGGAAGGAAGGAAGGAAGGAAGGAAGGAAGGAGTTTCAAAGGCGGCTATATGACAGACTAGGGAATAAGAGAAAGGTGAAAGAACTTGATAAGTGTTTATTTTTTTTTTACATAATATATTCCAATCCTGTTAGGTCATATTGGGGAAGGTAATAGTTTCTGGCATTCATTTAATGAAACTGACATTGATGAATGGCTAATTATACAAATTACATTCTTATTAAATCCCTGGAAATCACTACCTTAAAGTCTTAGCTATGGGTTTTTCTTGTTATATACATATTATTTCAAAAGGAAATGCATGGCTTCAAGCTCTCAGTGCTAGGGTTTTTTTTTTATTTTCTCTACCTCTGAGAAATCCTGCAAAGCATTAAAAAAAATCCCTCAGTTAAGTCAATTACCACAGTTGTTAATCTTAATGGGAATATTTAAGCCTCTATCCTTGCATACATTTATGCCCTTTTTCCCCACTAGATAATTTCAGCCAAGGGGAAGGGAATATATGCATATTTGTGTGATGCTGTGTAGAGAAGGGAACAAGCTTTGCAACAGACAGAAACCGTCACACACTTGTGGGCCTCAGCCCTGATATTTGTTCTTAGAAAATTGCTAATCGGAAGCATGCAAAACTTTCCCTGGTGATTTCGTTGAAAGTGACACCACCTGTTCAGGATCCTGTTTTCAAAATTGTGGCTATGCAATTGCCAAGGGAATAATATGATCCAAATTGTTAGTTCACATACTAATTTTGACCCTGCTGCTGCTTCATCTCTCTAAATATACATATACACTGCTCAAAAAAATAAAGGGAACACTTAAACAACACAATATAATTACAAGTAAATCAAACTTCTGTGAAATCAAACTGTCCACTTAGGAAGCAACACTGATTGACAATCAATTTCACATGTTGTTGTGCAAATGAAATATTCAATGAGAATATTTCATTCATTCAGATCTAGGATGTGTTATTTTACATATACAGTACATACATATATACGTGTGTGTTTGTGTGTGTGATATTTTTTGTTGAGTCACCCTGGTATATTGAAGTAGTATCACAGCTTCCTTTTTGCCTCTCGGACCCACTAGGGCCCATATGCCAAGGCAGCTAAGCTTTTTATAGCCAACAACTATAATCTATAAGTGTAACATATTTTTGCTGATAATGAAAAGGAAGGGAGATTACTATAGATCTATTTTGGGCTTATTTGCCTTCATCAGGTAGCCACACCCTTACTGGGATTTGAACCTTGTAAGGCAGTGGCCTTAGTCTCTAGGCTACAGACTCATCTCCTATAAAAAAAATATCTGATAAAATACATATCTATATCTGCCTTACAAGGCAGAGCCCCAGGTTCAAATCCCAGTAAGGGTGTGGTTACCTGATGAAGGCAAATAAGCCCAACATAGATCTATAGTAGTCTCCCTTCCTTTTCATTATCAGCAAAAATATGTTAAACACACACACACACATACACTCACAACACACACATGTATGTATGTATGTATGTATGTATGTATGTATGTATGTATGTATGTTTTTCTGTCCAAAAACATAAAGGCTTTTTAACACTCTGCCTTGTTTATAATTAAAATAATTTAGAAATCCTTTATGAAAACTATTTTTGCACAGGGCGAGTAATTCTTGACGTGGGACCACAACTGTGCTCACAATTTTTGCTCCTAAGCTAAGACAGTTGTTAAATACATTTTGTCCTATTTTACAACCTTTCTTGCCACCATTGTTAAGTAAATCACTGCCATTGTTAAGTTAGTGACATGGTTGCTAGGTAAATTAGATTTCCTCATTGACTTTGCTGGTCAGAAGATCCACAAAGGCAATCACGTGATCAGATTCAGTGATGGGTTGTTGCCATTTGGGACCGGTTCTTCCATACCAATGGCGGAAGTTAGCCAGCCACATCCCCAAACTGGTTCTATGGTTGCCGCTCCTTGAAAACAGCTTGCAAAGAACTCTCGGTACATGCGCAGAAGCGTCTGTAAATGTGCAGCAGGTTATTTTCACGATGTAATGGGGGGGCACATGTGAGGTAAGCAAGCACATGCGTGCAAAATACACACTTCTGACACAATGTGAACTGGTAAAGAACCCCCAATAAGATTGCAATGACTGGCCTCTAAAACTAAATACAGTGGTACCTCTACTTACGAACTTAATTCGTTCCGTGACCAGGTTCTTAAGTAGAAAAGTTTGTAAGTAGAAGCAATTTTTCCCATAGGAATCAATGTAAAAGCAAACAATGCATTTCCCATTAGGAAAGAAATAAAAGCTCGGAATTTGAGTGGGAGGAGGATGAGGAAGAGAGTCGCTGCCAAAGGAAGAAGGTGAGGTGAGGCGACCCAGGAAGGAGAGCACGGGAAATGCGAAGCAAATTGTCAACTGGTAAGGTTGTAAGTCAAGGATTTAACAGTTCACTTGAACGATGATGATCATTCAAGCCACTCCCACCTGATCACATGGCGGGCAAGCCACTCCTACCCAGTCACATGACTATTAAACCACACCCTCAAAATAAGCCACACCCACAGTGCGGCAGTAAAAACGTTGGCTGCCCACTTCTGCACGGATCTAGAAGTTGCTCCAGGCTCCAGACCTCTTAAAGTTGCTAAGGTTGAAAAACACTAGTATAGGATGCAGTTTAACTTAAAACAATGGTGAAAAGTCAGGTTATAGACTCCGGTGAGTGATGAGCCATCTCCGTGTACTTCACTGCTGTTTACGTTTTATTGAAAACAATATTTTTTGTGTTCCTTCCTTTCACTCCGTTCCTATCGACTGGAAAAGTGGAAGAGCAAAAGTTACACTTTGTGTCAGAGGATTGACAGTGATTGTCTCTGAGAAAAAAGGAGTTGGACTGACTCCTTTATGGCTTGGTATAAATCTCCAGAAACTGGTTCTCTTGAACGTCATACAACCATATTTCATTATCATATTTCCATCATTCTTGCACCCATCATCCCCAAAGGGCATTGGAAATATTTTATCCATGCCCAAGGGAAATTGAAAAACCCAAGATCCTTATTTCCTCTCTTTTCCATGATCCTTCATTTTTGGTCGGCAAACAACAGAATTTTCAGGACCGTCTTTAGAGTAGCTTCAGCCTGTTGTGCTTTCTTTAACCCTTCCTTTGTTGGTTGGTTGGTTACTATCAGACTTGGGATGGAACACACAGCTCTAATAGAAGTCGGTGTCATTATTTATAGTTAGATGCAGAAATTTCCAAGTTCAACTGCTGGTGTTTCCAGCCAAAGAAATCCTGATGTTTGGGCTTAAGAATTTGGGAGAGTTATTGTGAACGCCATGGACCAATGGCGAGGCTGCTTTTCAGATCCTTAAATATGCAGCAGCCATAAGTCATACTGAATTCTTGTCTGCCCGGCTATACTATCTCTTCTTTACTTATCTTTACTCTGCATGCAATCCCAAGGCTCTTGCTGAGCCATTCATTATTCAGACTATTCAAGTCTGTCTCCCGAAGAGCCGTTTTGCTTCTGCCTTCTTCCGTTGCCATCCGCGGCAGAGCCTGCCTGGGCAAATGCATTTCACTGGCTTTAATTGTATGGCACGGGACAAGATAGAAGATATTAATCGAGTTCTGAATGCTCAGGGAATAAATGTAATAAATAGACTATTAAGTTAAGCAAGTTTTCAGCTTCAGTGGTGAAGGCCCCCATCTATCTTGTGAGGCTCCCTGCATGCTTCATTACCACATGTAACCACATTGGAAAAAAATATGCTTTATTCTTTATAATTAGATGATAAGTTCCCTAAGATATACGTTAGGAGCTGCCAGCCACCTGACACTCAGCAGCCGTTCTGCACTTTCTATTTTTCCTGGCAATTCTAATGAAATTTATTACAGAGTCTCATATTAGAACTAAGTTAACAACACTTAATCTTCTTACTTGACAATGTTGTCTATGAAGCATAGTAGAATATACACTGGCCCTCATTGGCAGCGAATGCAACATTTGAAATGCAACAGGAGTTCTCTTGTTTTTTTCATGAACCACTTTTTGACTTGGATTGATGGCTACCTCCCTGCTATGGGTTGATTTATGATGAAACTTGCAATAGTATAGAACCGTATATTTACAGTTTCAGAAGAAGACGTCTGGTTTCACATCTTATGTTAAACCAGTTTTTTTATGAATGATGTTCTCCAGATGTTTTGGAACTGAAGTCTTCATAGTTCTCAACCAGCATGGCTGTTTGTTTGGAATTCTGTAGGATGAAGCCGAACAGCTGTAGAAAATACCAAAATTCTAGTATGTAATCTTGGTTTTGTTTAGATTTGACTAGTGCAGGGGTAGGCAAAGTTGGCTCTTCTATGACATGTGGACTTCAACTCCCAGAATTCCTGAGCTAGCATGATTGGCTCAGGAATTCGGGGAGTTGAAGTCCACAAGTCATAGAAGAGCCAAATTAGCCTAGCCCTGGACTAGTGTATTGTATGAACTTTGCTATAGTTATTTGCAAATGTTGCTACCGGAGCAGAGCACCTAACTGTTCCGGTAGCGGCCCATCACTGCTACCTCTGTCTCTCTTTATCTTTAAAACACAGAAACATAGATACGCACACAAGAGGTTGGTGTCCTTTAAAAGGCTTGCGGTGTGACCTTGACGATAGATCCCTTTATCTTTTGGTACTCCAACCACTGCCCTGCAGCCTCCCATGAGTAGCAGCAGTCCAGAGTCCACGTAGGCATTCTCCCATCCCATCCTTATCTGGAGAGATTCCGAAGAACCAGTCTACTCACTGGTTCTCCAGCCTTCTGCTGCAGTCATTATCACTTCTCTTAACAGAGATGTTGTTCTTTCTCAGATTTTCAGGGATGCCATCCTTTTAAGTGGCACTGCAGATCATGCATTAAAGATAGAAGTGGCCTAAATCATGTTCAGGGTTCTCTTTAGCCTGCGTTAAAAGGAAAAGGGAAAAGTCTGTCAAAGTTAAATTTAGCTATTCTCTCCTGACACTTATAACCGGAATAATGTGTTCTTTAGCTGCCTCCAATAGAGAGTTGTTACATTTGAAAGGCATTAGGAGTGCTTGCTTTTTACCAGTGCCATCTGTGAACAAAGTCTGTGTGACGAGGGAATTTTAGTGGATAGGTCTCGTTTTGAAGAGGCATTGAAATGTATTCATACTTTATTCGGCGCACTTCTCTGGTAGCTTTGACTGTCGCTTAGAAACATATAAACATAGAAGACTGAGGGCAGAAAAAGACCTCATGGTCCATCTAGTCTGCCCTTATACTATTTCCTGTGTTTTATCTTAGGATGGATATATGTTTATTCCAGGCATGTTTAAATTCAGTTACTGTGGATTTACCAACCACGTCTGCTGGAAGTTTGTTCCAAGCATCTACTACTCTTTCAGTGAAATAATATTTCCTCACGTTGCTTTTGATCTTTCCCCCAACTAACTTCAGATTGTGTCCCCTTGTTCTTGTGTTCACTTTCCTATTAAAAACACTTCCCTCCTGGACCTTACTTAACCCTTTAACATATTTAAATGTTTCGATCATGTCCCCCCTTTCCCTTCTGTCCTCCAGACTATACAGATTGAGTTCATGAAGTCTTTCCTGATACGTTTTATGCTTAAGACCTTCCACCATTCTTGTAGCCCATCTTTGGACCCATTCAATTTTGTCAATATCTTTTTGTAGGTGAGGTCTCCAGAACTTGACCGTTCTTCTTGAAAAGGTTTATATATCCATCATTGAAATCGTTATGGGACCCACATTAGGGGCAGTCTTTCCTTGGAAGACAATTTATCCCAGTGAAGGGCTACCAAAATTTTTACTACCACACTGTGGGCGTGGCTTATGCAGGACACCCTGCATTTTCTTTCAACATCTTTCAGTGCAAAATGGGTGTTCTGGGGTGGAGCTCCATTTTTACTACCCCGCTGCGTTTTCCCCTGTCTGGGCAGTAGCCCACCCCTGACGTCTGTTAAATATTCATGAAGAAGGTTCCAGAGTTCAAAATCTGCATGGAGCCTCCTGAGCCGTAATGATTGGTTGCTTCGTTTGGCGGGAGACTTGTTACCAGGTCAGATAGAGTTTGTTACATTGTGAACCCTATATATACAAAAGCCGCGGCACTTTCTTAAGAGCGATTTTAACTGTAACTCGTTTGCATTCACACTGTCAGCTCTAGCCGAATAAACAACTGCTAATTTTACCAGTTAACTCTCCGAGTATTTTTCAACGTCTCCCCTCCCCACCCCAGAAAACAGTGGTGTCCTTTATTTGAAGATAAGAATGCAGTGATCCAGTGATGGGCTCCTACAGGTATGGTCAGGTACACAGAATCGGTAGAAAATTTTTGAATATTTTTCTTTTTTCCCCCTTCTGGGCTCTGGATATGTTTTTCCTATCGCAGTAAATGAGGTTGAATGTATATAATTTTAGACGAGCTTTCCGTGTGTGTGTACATTATATAGTAGATAATGTATATTTTTGTGTGCCTGTGTGCAATATGTATGTATGCATATGGCTTATATAGCTAGAATTAAATAGTATATTTTGGATGTTCAGTAATAGTAAGAGAAATTGTATCTCTTTGAGGCGAGGGGAGGCCAGGCACTCTAACCCTAACCCTTGACATGAATGAGGTCAAGTTGGCCACCTTTAAGCCGGTCACATGACTTTTAAACCACCCCGGGTCACATGATCATCAAGGCACTCCCACCTAGTCACATGGCCAGCAAGGCACGCCCACAATGCGGTAGTAAAAATTTTTGCAGCCCTTCACTGCAGTCATCCTACAGCTTTTGGAAGAGAGCGAGAGAATATTTTTTAGGATGTAACCTTAGAGTAGCGCATTTTGTAAATATGAAGAGTTCAACAATACTTAAGCAGTGGTTGATGATTCACACTGTTTGGTTATGGTACCCCTTTACCTGGAATTCTCATGTTTCAGTATTTTTTTTATCATATTAAACAAGGTAATCCCACAGCCATGTAGCTGATATATTAAAATACCGTATATACTCGAGTATAAGCCGACCCGAGTATAAGCCGAGGCACCAGTTTTCGCCACAAAAACCTGGGAAAACTTATTGACTCGAGTATAAGCCGAGGTTAGAAAATGCAGTGGCTACTGGTAACTTATAAAAATGGAAACCAATAAAATTACATTAATTGAGACATCAGTAGATTAAATGTTTTAGAATATTTATTTTAAAGAAAACCAAAATTAGCTCTGTAAATTTAAAAGAGGGTAAACGAAAGCAATCTGGTAATAACAATAAGTTAAAAAGTAAAAAAAGTAGCTCAATCAGCAACCAAGCTAAAACCTATTTCTAACCCTAACCCAGGGCTCTTTAAACTTGACAGTTTTAAGACTAGTGGACTTCAACTCCCAGAATTCCTGCACCAGCCATGCTACTTCAGGAGTAGGAGTTGAAGTCCACAAGCCCTAATTTTTCCAGGTTTGAAGACTCTTGCATTTCTAACCCTAACCCAGGGCTCTTTAAACTTGAGTTTTTAGAAGCCTGGAGAGAGTTCATGCTGTCCCCCCCCCCTCTTTAGCCTGCTGGCTGGCTCGTTGGCTTGATCTCCCACCCCTGATCCTCCCTCCTCCTCGTCTCCCTTTATTGCCCCATGTGTTGTGCAGGGAAGCAGATTTGCTAAAGAGATCCACTTGGGACGGCAACAGGGAAATGAGGCAGAGGAGAGCCAGAATAGCCCACAGCCGCGGGGGAGGAGTAGGAGGAAAGGAAAGAGCTGCCCTCCTCCTCCTTCTCCTCCTTCCCCTGCTGCCATACCAAGTGGATCTCTTTAACAAATCTGCTTCTCTCTCTGGCTGGAGGCTTCTAAAGCCTGGAGAGAGTTCATGCCGTCCCCGTCCTCCCCGTTTAGCTTGCTGGCGGGGCGCCCTCTTGTGGTGATTCGGCGCCCTCTTGTGGTGACTCGAGTATAAGCCGAGGTCGGGTTTTTCAGCCCATTTTTGGGGCTGAAAAACTCGGCTTATACTCGAGTATATACGGTATATGGAATGTTAATAAATAAATAAGATATATACTTATATAAGCTTCATCTCGTCCTTTGTTTATAGTTGCTTGTAAAGATATGTTTAGGAACCACAGTGGTGCAGTGGTTAGAATGCAGTACTGCAGGCTACTTCTGCTAATTGCACTGCAGTTTGGCAGTTCGAATCTCACCAGGCTCAAGGTTGACTCAGCCTTCTATCTTTCTGAGGTTGGTAAAATGAGGATCCAGATTGTTGGGGGCAATAGGTTGACTCTGCAAAAACAACTTAGAGAGGGCTAAGAAAGGACTGTGAAATGGTATATAAGTCTAAGTGCTATTGCTATGTGGGGAAAACCTTGCAAGATTGGGAAAAGGGATACTGCAAAGTGAGTAGTCAGATAAGAGACAATTAGCTGCAAATAATAATAATAATAATAATAATAATAATAATAATAATAATAATAATAATAATAATAGGAAGAAGAAGAAGAATAGTATCATCAGCATCCTCAACAACAACAGCATCATCAGCATCAACAACAACAGAGTTGAAAGGGACCTTGGAGGTCTTCTAGTCCAACCCCCTGCTTAGGCATGAAACTGTACGCTACTTCAGACAAATGGTTATCCAACATCTTCTTTAAAACTTCCAGTATTGGGGCATTCACAACTTCTGGAGGCAATCTGTTCCACTGATTAATTGTTCCAACTGTCAGGATTTTTCTCCTTAGTTCTAAGTTGCTTCTCTCCTTATTTAGTGTCCACCCATTGCTAAATAGTGAGTAAGGCAAGAATCTCAGAAGACACTTTTTTTTAAAAAGGTAGTAAAGAAGACCGGACCATAGAAACATAGAAACATAGAAGTCTGACGGCAGAAAAAGACCTCCTGGTCCATCTAGTCTGCCCTTATACTATTTTCTGTATTTTATCTTAGGATGGATATATGTTTATCCCAGGCATGTTTAAATTCAGTTACTGTGGATTTATCTACAACGTCTGCTGGAAGTTTGTTCCAAGGATCTACTACTCTTTCAGTAAAATAATATTTTCTCATGTTGCTTTTGATCTTTCCCCCAACTAACTTCAGATTGTGTCCCCTTGTTCTTGTGTTCACTTTCCTTTTAAAAACACTTCCCTCCTGGACCTTGTTTAACCCTTTAATATATTTAAATGTTTCAATCATGTCCCCCCTTTTCCTTCTGTCCTCCAGACTATACAGATTGAGTCCATGAAGTCTTTCCTGATACGTTTTATGCTTAAGACCTTCCACCATTCTTGTAGCCTGTCTTTGGACCCGTTCAATTTTGTCAATATCTTTTTGTAGGTGAGGTCTCCAGAACTGAACACAGTATTCCAAATGTGGTCTCACCAGCATTCTATATAGCGGGATCATAATCTCCCTCTTCCTGCTTGTTATACCTCTAGCTATGCAGCCAAGCATCCTACTTGCTTTCCCTACCACCTGACTGCACTGTTCACCCATTTTGAGACTGTCAGAAATCACTACCCCTAAATCCTTTTCTTTTGAAGTATTTGCTAACACAGACCAGGGAGAATGTTCTTTCAGAGTTGCAAGATTTTGTCAATATAATAAAATAGAATTAGCTCACCTGGTTGTGATTCCTACCTGGCTTATTCGAGGACACCAACATCAATTGTGCAAGTATGAAAATACAGTTCTCCCTCTGCCTCTTCTGCAGCCTGAGATACTAGGAAAAGTCCCTTCTAATCCTCTTGCACCCCCAACTATCCAGTTGTGGTCTATGGTGTCTCTTATCTGACTGCTTCCTTTGGCAGTGTTCTCTTCACCCAGCCTGCCAAAGTCTTTCCCATCTACCATGACATTTGCTTTAAGTGTAGAAATGAATTTGTGTTTGGAGGATGATTAATAAGAGGTTCAGAAGAATTTGCAAGCTTGATTCCTGAATTATTTCCCCATTGTACAATAGGTGCTTCTCTGGTCTCGTTTGTTTATTGTGATGCTTAGTGCAATTTAACACAGGTCGATAAAAGTTATGAAGTCCTATTTATTCGATCCAACTTTATCCCTGCACTGCCAGCTCAGCTTATAATACAGATAGTGTGTGACAGAATATATTTTGGAAATGCATTAAAAAGCAATTATCTACTCTTGCTTTTGGTCTCCCATCCTTATTCTTCACTGGGGGGTCCCAGGAATTAGTATACCATCTTACAGGTACTAAAACCTCTTAAGAAAATACCAGCAGTGGTGTATCTAATTTGTTAGCCCTGGTGGATTTTGAGCATTACAAAAAGCCCCAAATTATATTGGTTCCCACCACCCTTGCCCATTGCCCCCCACCCCAACCCTTTCCTCTCCAAGTCTTCACCTTGTCAGTGCATTTTAATGGCAACTGAATTGTCGGAAAGCACATAATAGATGGTAGCAACCCTGTTTTTGCTGACTTGGAGTTAGTGTTTCTTGCATTAAGCAATTTCTTTCTTTGTGCTTCTCTCTGCACATACATTATTGTAAAAATTTGATGACACTTTCAGAATAACTTTAACGAGGAAATTTTGTTTTGAAAACTAAGAGAAAGGAAGGAAGGAAGAAAGGAAGGAAGGAAGGAAGGAAGAAAGAAAGAAAGAAAGAAAGAAAGAAAGAAAATATCTCTTAGAAGAAATAAGGGAGGCAAGAAAATAATCAATTGCTTAGGTGGAAAGGTGAAAGAGAAGATGGGCTATAAGCCATTATGGGTTATCTGTTAAAGCTTTAAAACAATTACAGTATATTAGTGTCCTTATTATTACTGGCAAACAACATGGCTCCTTCTTGGTTTAGTATCCTATTCCCAGCAGCAACCAAGTTCATTGTGAAGTGAGTCACACCTAATTTTATTACCTTTTTTCCACCTTTGTTAAGCAAACCATCATTAAGTGAATTGGTTGTTATATGAATGTGGCTTCCCCCATTAATTGTGTTTGCCCAAAGCCGCCCCGAGTCTTCGGAGAGGGGCAGCATACAAATCCAAATAATAAAATAAATAAATAAATAAATAAATAAGGTAACAAATGGTGATCAAGTGACCCCAAAGATGCTGCAAAAGTTGTAAATATATACCAGTACACAAAGAAAGGCAAGACACAGTAATACAAATTGACAGCCAACAGCACTCTTTACTGATGATGTTATCTAGTTAGGGTAGTGAAACGTCTTCAAGAAAACAAGCAAGCACCAAGGGCCCCTCATACATCCCAGTGCTCAAATTGGGGAGGTGGGTTTCTGTGATGCCCATAACTGCAAGGACTGGTCATAAGTCACTTTTTTTTTTCATACATCACTTTTTTCAGTACCTTTGTAACTTTGAATGGTCTTTAAACAAGGACTACTTATAACAGTAAAGGAAGCAGAATTTCCTAAATTTACTTCCAGCAGTAATTGGTTTTCAGAGATGCTGTTTCTGAATAGGTATCCATAGCCCCTTTGGATAATTACCCATGAAGTAGGTGAGCTCTGATCATTTGTGGCTGTTTTATCTATTTCTTTTTGATAGAAAAGATAACAAATAATGCATTGGACGAAAATATTTATGTTCTATTGGAGCAACCCAGAAACACACATATACACATACACACACACACACACACACTTATTTATTTATTTATTTATTATTTAGATTTGTATGCCGCCCCTCTCCGCGAACTCGGGGCGGCTCACAACAAAAAAATATAAACAATCGTACAAATCCAAATAAATTCAATAAATTTAAGTATTTAAAAAAGTTTTAAAAAGAACCCCACTATATTAACAAGCACACACACAAACATACCATACATAAATTGTACGTGGCCGGGGGAGGTTTCAGTTCCCCCATGCCTGACGACAAAGGTGGGTTTTAAGAGCTTTACGGAAGGCAGGGAGAGTAGGGGCAGTTCTAATCTCCGGGGGGAGTTGGTTCCAGAGGGCCGGGGCCGCCACAGAGAAGGCTCTTCCCCTGGGGCCCGCCAACTGACTTGTTTGTTTTCATAATTTTTCTTGGTATATTTGGGTCTTTTCCCGTGTAAGGTTAATACGTTGGCAGGAGTCTATCAATCTTACATGGAAACATACCCGAATATGCCATGACATACATACATACATATGTATATATATGTATGTGTGTGTGTGTGTTTTCGTTTGTGTGTGTGTGTAAAAACATGTTGCACATACAGAATATGTTGGCTATGAATAAATTAATTAACTGCCTTGGAAATGGCCTTGGGTTGGGCCGAGAGGCAAAAGGACGCATTAATACCAGGGTGATTCGACAGAAAAAAGCATATAACTCTTCCCTGGTACAAAAAAGAAGGGATTAGATACTGTAGCCTAGAGGTTAATTCTCTGCCTTATAAGGCAAAGGCTGCTAGTTCAAATCCCAGTGAGGGTATGGCTAGCTGATGAGGCCAGAACAAGGCCGGAATAGATCTATCCTAGTCTCCCTTAATTTTCAAATTCAGCAAAAACATGTTATACATATATACATACATACATATACATATACATATAGTTAAATTATCTATTCCCAAAGTAGGTAATGAAATGGCAACAGCACCTACCCCAAATAATAAAACAGAATATTACAAAAATCAATTGTTGTTTTCCATATGGTTTCCATATTTCTTTTCAAGTACACCTATTTTTGTCTACAACATATATTTCAATTACTGTTTGCATTTGCATTTCTCAAGGATAGCTTATAAAATGAGCAATGGAAGTTTCCCCAGACACTAAGCTTCAATACCTCACACCCATATAAGCTGTGCCTTATTTAGTCTACTGTCTAGGTCAGTCTTCCACATCTCCATTGTTCTCACCACTTCTTTTTCACTTTTCCTCTTTGTAATGCAGTCTTTATGCTTACAAAGTGGAGGGAGGCAAGGCCAACATTTATTTATTCATGCTGTTGCTTGATTGTTCATGAAAATCCCAGGAACAACTCACGATAACAAAGAAAAGGAGAGGCTCGGCTAGCAAGCTTGAAACATTCAGTGATAAATCTTCTCTTGCGCAATAATGCCAACTCTTCTTTCCATTATTTGGTATTCTCTTTGCACAGCATTCATGAATGCAGTCTGGGTTTGCAAATAATAATATAATATTAAGACATAAAGATTATCAAAACAAAAAGTAAGAAAGAAATAGCAGAAACATAGGCTAATGTCTTTGACTTCCCCCTTTGTTTTAAGTAACAGAATAACTGAGTTACAAGCGACCTTGGAGGTCTACTAGTACTATCCCCTGCTCAAACAGGAGACCCCCACTCAATTACCTTAACAGCTAGTTGGTCCGATTCTTGTAGAGAGCTTAAGCTTGAAATAAATCTTTGTACTCCTTTGAACTGCTTGAATCTCCTGATTTCCTGGGACTTCACAATATAGTTTTGGAGATTACCCAAGTGCCCCCCAAAATATCAAGAAGTAATAAGAATGGAAGCCTCTGGTCTTCAAACTTGTTCTAAGCCCGTGATGGCGAACCTATGTCAAGTAGTGATGGGCGAACTGAACCCACACAATTTGGGTCCGTACTGAATTTTGCGATGTTCGGTATGCCGAACACAAACACGAATTTTTTTTTCAAACTTTGAGCAAAGTTCGGGGTCGTGTTCGGCATTCGGAGCTTTGACGTCACCGGCAGGTTGCTAAGGACGCCAAGGTGATCACTTCCTGGATTCCATGGAATCCAGGAAGTGATCACCTTGGCATCCTTAGCAACCTGACAGTGACGTCAAAGCTCTGCCCCCAGAATCTCTTCATGGGAGGGATTCCCCGTTCGGGTTCGAGTTCGGGTTCGGTTCGGGTTCAGCCGAATTTTGCATAAAGTTCGTCCGAACTTGCCGAACCCGAACACCGTTGGGTTTGCCCATCACTAATGTCAAGCATGCCACAGATGGCAAGCGAAGCCATATCTACTGGCATTGAGCCTTGCCCTAGCTCAGCTTCAGTGGGAATGTGAGTGTCCACCAGCTGATTTTTTGGCTCACACAGAGGCTCCGGGGGGGGGGCATTTTTGGCCTTCAGAGGGCCACCAGGAGGCAAGGGAGGGAGTTTTGCCCTTCCAAAGGTCCAAAAAATCCTCTGGAGGGCAAAAAATGGGCCTACCTGGCCCACCACAAGTCAGGAAATGGGGGAGCAGGGGCACATAAGGAAGCATTGATGTGGGCACACGCCCACACGCGATAGCGCACATGTGCACTATTTCAACATCCGATGAAAAAAAGGTTCGCCATCACTGTTGTAAGCCATCGAATGCCTTCATTTAGATAACGTCCTAG
The DNA here is from genome assembly GCF_031021105.1 of Erythrolamprus reginae. Classification (NCBI taxonomy): domain Eukaryota; kingdom Metazoa; phylum Chordata; class Lepidosauria; order Squamata; family Dipsadidae; genus Erythrolamprus; species Erythrolamprus reginae. The sequence goes on along the minus strand of NC_091961.1, from coordinate 22,308,848 downwards.
ATTTTAATCTAAAACATGTTGGTTGGGGATGAATAAAATGGGTGTTATTGCCACAGCAACATGTTTAGCTTCGAAATTATACTCTCCATCCTGTTGTACAAATGGCTTTATTGCTGATAACTCACTTGGGAAGCTCCTGTAAAACAGCAGTGTGTTCCATTTCAGTGATTTTGGGGGAGGGAAAAAAAAGAGCTTGGCATTTTCATTCATGCCAATATGCTGCTTTGTGGCAGTAGGTCTACCGATCGTTTGCATCCTCTTAACATTTGTTCACACTCTGCTATCATTTTCTTTTGCAAAACACATATTTTCAACCAATTCTCACCACTCAGAGTTCATCATCTTCTTCTTCTTTTTTTTCAAAAAAAGAATTTAGATTTTCCAAGCAGTTCTAAGTCGTGTTTATAACCTCTCATAGATCTGGAGAAAAAAAGCAGTTTGCAAAGAGTCTTAATACAGGACAATTTGTGTCCTTCAAAAAGATGTTTGCCCAGTAAAGTGTTTGTAGCCAACCCAGAGCAAGGAAATACATTTTAGTGCTGTTGGATTCATTAGTGGCAGATTGGCTGATAACCTAGACACATTCACTCCTATTTTTATGTACTCTGAACATTTTAGATCAATATGTTGTGTTTGGAAAGGCTGTCCTGTTATCGCAGCATGAAATATCTTGCAACCTTGATAATCCGTTGAATTAGTTAAAATTAGTTAATCAGGCTAAATCTATTAGTCGTGGTCACCTTTAATTAGGAACTTGAATAGAAAGATATAGAGGGTACATTATATCAGACCCCTTGTAAGGGGGCTTTATACAGGTGGGGTTATTATTATTATTATTATTATTATTATTATTATTATTATTATTATTAACTTGAGTAGAAAGATATAGAGGGTACATTATATCAGACTCCTTGTAAGGGGGCTTTATACAGGTGGGATTATTATTATTATTATTATTATTATTATTATTATTATTATTATTATTATTATTTAGATTTGTATGCCGCCCTTCTCTGAAGATGACTCAGGGCAGCTCACAGAATACAAAAAATAACATGACAACAAACCTAATTAATTAAAAATTACTACTAAAATCTCATATATATTAAAATCAGTCAGCCAACTCATTCATTGCATCTCATAAACATGGGAAGGGGGCTTGACCTAATTTCCCCATCCCTAGTGACATAAATGAGTCTTGAGACTCTTGCGAAAGGCAAGGAGGGTGGGGGCAGTGCGAATCTCCGGAGGGAGTTGATTCCAGAGGGCCAGGGCCGCCACAGAGAAGGCTCTTCCCCTGGGCCCTGCCAGACGACATTATCTGGCCGCGCGACCCACTCTGTGGGATCTAACCGATTGCTGGGATTCATGCAGCAGAAGGCGGTCCCATAAGTAATCTGGTTCCTACTTACTAGAACCTTATCGCTACCGGTGCGATGCGCGCACAACTCTGGGTGATGGGTGGATATGTGCATGCGCTCGGTGGGCAGTGCATCCAATGGGCATTCGCATCCAAGGAGATTTGGCTTCTGCACATGCACAGGAAGCGAAATTTCATGAGAGAACATGTGGCGGCTTCAGTGATTCCATCCAGCTGCCTCATTCTCCGTTATCCCATTTTTCTTTCACCCTCAATTGTTCCCAGCATTGGGCTGTTCTCCAGTGAGTCCTTCCTTCTCATTAGGTGGTCAAAGTATTTGAGTTTCACCTTCAGGATCTGGCCTTCTAAAAAGCAGTCAGGGTTGATCTCCTCTAGGCAATCCTTGGAATCCAAGGGATTCTCGGGAGCCTTCTCCAGCACCATAGTTCAAAAGCCTCGATTCTTTGGTGCTCAGCTTTTCTTATGGTCCAACTTTCACTGCCATACATTGCAACTAGGAAAAACGTAGCCTTGACTATGTGCACTTCTGTTGGCAGGGTGATGTCTCTGCTTTTTAGTATGCTGTCTAGATTTGCCATATCTATCCTCCCCAGGAGCAAGCGCCTTTTAATTTGTGGTTTCCTCCATCTGACAAATGACCAGATTGGAATCTTTATTTGGCTCAAGGGTTTGCTTATATGAGTGTCTGCAGAAGCCTCCTGATTGGCTGAAAAAATATCATTTTCACAAGAAGGATTTCATGGAATAAATGCAAAAGGGTAGGGCATGTGTTGAAGTAAGGTGACACTGTCTATCTTTATCCTCTCTTCAGATGGCTCCTTGTCCCTATTTTTTGTTTGTATCTTTTTTTATTAAACATGTGTAGGTTAGTAGTTGTTTATTATTATTATTATTATTATTATTATTATTATTATTATTATTATTATTATTATTAATTAAATTTGTATGCCGCCCCTCTCCGTAGACTCGGGGCGGCTCACAGCAATGATAAAAATAATATATAATGACAAATCTAACAGTTAGACTCTAAAATAACAATAATACATTTAAAAAGTCTAAAAAAACATCAAAAAAACAATATATAAAAAACATACATACAGTCATATCATATCCAAAAAACTACACAGGCAGGGGGAGATGTTTCAGTTCCCCCACGCTTGACAACAAAGGTGGGTTTTAAGAAGTTTACGAAAGGCAAGGAGGGTATAAACATAAGTAAAAAAATAATGATCAAAGAGGACAGTAGGACAGGTATGGTAGGCACAGTGGTGCACTTATGCATCCTCCTTACAGACCACTTAAAAATGGGGAGAGGTCAACTATAGACAGTCTAAAGTTAAATTTAGGGGGATTGGGGAAGAAACCACGAGTCAGGTAGTGTGTTCCAGGCATTGCTGAAGTTGTATTTTCTGCAATGAGTTTGAAGTGGTTTACCTTAATTTTGAATCTATTACGTGCTGGTGTATTGCTGCAGTTGAAGCTGAGGTAATCATTAACAGGAAGGACATTGTACTAAAGTGTACGAAGGAAAAAAAGATATTTAAAAAATTATACCGGACATTTTGATATATGATTTTATGAACTACATTTAGATCAGATTGGAAGTGACGTAGTTATAAACTGTCTAATCCCAATATTTGAAGTCTGGTGGAATAAGGTATTTTGTAGTGAGCAGAGGAGTGAAGGACTCTTCTTGTAAAATATTTCTGGACTCTCTCGACTGTATTAATGTCTGATATGTAATGCGGGTTCCAAACAGATGAGTTGTATTCTAGAATTGGTCTAACAAATGTTTTGTATGCTCTGGCTAGCAATGCAATCTTGCCAGAGAAACTACACAAAGTTAGATTAACAATTCTTGGTACCTTTTTGGCAATGTTGTTATAGTGGGCTCTAGAACTTAGGTCATTGGATATGAATACTCCAAGGTCTTTGACAGAGTGAGGGTCATCTACAAGTTCATTTCCTCCAAGTTTGTATTTTGTATTCTATTTCTTTTTGCCAATGTGTAAGGCAGAGCACTTGTTGATTGAGATCTGAAGTTGCCCGTTGTTTTACCATTCAGCTACATGATCAAGGTCTTTTTGAAGGGTAGCAGCATTGTCAGTGGTATTAAATAGTTTAACATAAACAGAAAAGAGAACACGGTGGCTTATAATATGATCACAAAGTTCATTTATGTAGAGTATGACGAGTATTAACCCTAGAATACTACCTTGAGGGATACCACTGTTGACAGGAGCAGAATTTGATAGGGCACTTCCAATTTGGCTACTTATTGTCTGTTAGACAGAAAGGCAATTATCCAATCATGTAGGGGTCCAGAGATGCCATAGGATTTTAATTTCAGAAATAGTTTGTCATGAATCAAAGGCTTTACAAAGTCTATGTAAATTGCGTCTACCCTGATCAAGTTGAGTGGTCCATGTGTTTTTGCAGTGTAAGAGTTACAGATTATAGGATAGTTTTTTTTCCCTGAAACCAAATTGTTAGTTGGAGAGTAAGTTATTAGTTTCTAAGTGGAGTGTAAAGGATTGGTTTATGATTGATTCCATGACTTTGCAGTTGATGCAACACAAATAGATTGGTGTGTAATTTTCAATGTTACTTGGATCTCCTTTTTTAAAAAATAGGAATGACTGTGGCTAGTGACCATAGGTTGGGTAAGGAGCTAGTCCTGAAGGATTTTTCAAAAATTATACTTGGAGGTAACCTTAGAGCTAAGGTTGTGGAGAGCTTTTTTAAGAAGTATGTACATAGTCCAATAAATAGAGATGGTTTTAGGTTTTGTAATGCTTTTCTAACATTATCTTCTGTAAAATTGATTTGTGTCAGATTATTGACTTGCGATTATGTAGACTTGTTTGTCTTGGGAAAGAAAATAAATGCTCTTTTTGATCTGTTGAGTGCCACACATTCAAAGAGGAACTAAGCTTTCATGCTTAATATTCACAGGATTTACTTAGAGGTTTGGGTCCTGTATGCATTGAATGCCCAAATTCTGCCAGCCAGAATTTATTTGAGAATGGTAACGTTGATACTTAGCAACTTGGGAAGCGTGATCCAGCAATATGGGCCTATGGCTATAGGAGATGCTTCTTAGATTTCAAGTCTCTACTGTAATTAAAATACTGAATTTATTTGCTGGAAGTGAGATGGTGACCTGCTTAACCCAGCCAATTAAGTGAAAAGCAAGGAACTTGTAATGCAGTTTACTGGGTTTTTACTAAGCGTAATTTTGTGAACCCAATTACCATTTATGACTCAGTATATTGGAAGAATCCAATCAATTATTTATTCAATAAACCATAGTTAAACAAGTTGTTTCTGGGCAAAATAAACCAACACAACACATACACACACACTAACTTTTACTATTGACATCCTATCTTTCTTCTTCAATTTTATCCCTTGTTTATTTTAAAAGGGACACCCAATTGTTTAATATCAAGTTTATTGTTATTTACACACATTGGTCTATTTTTACAATGGACGTTAAAGCAAAATAATTAGAAATAAGAAAACAGGATATTTTTTGTCTTGTTTTATTTATTTTTTCTCCTATCTAAGGAAGATGGAATTAAAATTTTTTATCATTCACACATTTATCTATACCATTAATATGGGATACGTTGCTACCTTTTAATATGGGATACGTTGCTACCTTTTTATTTTTACCTCTTTTTAAAAGGGGCTACTGAGTTCTCTGTATTTTGTATTTCGCTACATGGCCTTGTTTTCTGTATTTTGCTCACAGTATCTAATTTTGCACTGTCAGGCGTAGTCTTAACTCACTTGATAATCTCTAAATGTTTATACCAAGACTCCAATTACCATCGGCCATTAGTTGTTCTGGGGATGATGGCACTTATAATTAAATTGATTTGAAATCCATAAAAATAACATAAAATATTGACGCTCTTAATCCCGTACAATTCAAAACATAGGTTTTGAATCTTTTCTGAATGGAAATTGTGATTAAATAGTTCAGTGTGCCATAATTAAAATTACATAGGGCCATTTGCTTGGGGTGGAGAGAGGGAAGAATCTGGCTGTTGATCATCTCTAGACTTTTAAATCTGCCTATTATTTCTAAATACACCAAGGCTTTTTGGATGCATTTTGCAAAATTATTAACATCCCTTTTGCATTCTTGCTGAACCTAGAATTAAGAACTTTGCAATATTTGCTTAATAACTGTAGCATTCACTTAGCAACCATAATATTTGCTTAATAACCTCAGGCATGGTCATGTAGTGACCCACTTAATGGATCAAGAGCCGTGATGATGCAGTAGTTAGAATGCAGTATTGCAGGCTCACTCACTACTCACTGTCAGGAGTTCAATTCTCACCCACTCAGAGTTGACTCAGCCTGCCATCCTTCTGGGGTTGGTAAAATAAGGACCCAGATTGGTGTGTTTGTGTGTGTGTAGCCCTCTCTAAACAGTTTGCATACATACATACATGTATACATGCATACATACATACATACATACCAGACAGTGAAGGGCTGCAAAAAGTTTTACTACAACACTGTGGGCATGGCTTATTTTGTGAGTGTGGCTTGCCAGACATGTGACCAAGTGGGAGTGGCATGATGATCATGTGACCGAGGGTGGCTTAAAGGTCATGTGACTGGCTTAAAGGTGGCCAACTTGACATCATTCACGTCAAGGGTTAGGGTTAGGGTGCCTGGCCTCGCCTCACCTCAAAGAGATATAATTTCCTTATCTATTTACTATTACTGAACTTCCAAAATATACTATTTAATTCTATGTATATGCGCCATAGATGTACATACATATTGTATGCACACAGGCATACAAAAATATACATTATCTAGTGTATAAACTGTATATGTATGTACACACACACACACACACACAGAGAGAGAGCTCTTCTAAAATTATACACATTCACCAGTAAAGGTCTACCAACATTTTTTACTAACACACTGTGGGCGTGGCTTATGCAGGAGGCCCTGCATTGTCTTCAATATCTTTCAGTGCAAATTGGGTGCTCTGGGGTGGAGCTCCATTTTCGCTACCCCACTGTGTTCCCCCACCCTTTCTGGGCAGTAGCCAACCCCTGACATTTAAACTTATTTACTGCAATAGGAAAAACATACCCAGAGCCCAAAAAAGAAAAAAAATATCAAAATTTTTCTACCGGTTCTGCGTACCTGACCGTACCCTTAGGCACCCATCACCATTACCAGGGGTAGATTCCACTTACCTTCCCTATCGGTTCTCATCGCCCCCATCATGTTGTGCAAAACACCCAGAAAACACCCTCTATACATGCACAGAAGCCTTTGTGCATACACAGAGGGATTTTTCGGCAAGCTGCAGTGACCGGAGAACCAGTTCGGGAACATGGAAAGCCGGTTATCGCTGCCAGTTCAGTGAGTGGTGGTGAATTTCCACTACTGGTTCTAAAGAACCGGTCTGAACTGGCAACAACCCACCACTCATACATATACAGTGTTCCCTCGATTTTCGCGGGTTCGAACTTTGCAAAAAGTCTATACCACGGTTTTTCAAAAACATTAATTAAAAAATACTTTGCGGGTTTTTCCCCTATACCACGGTTTTTCCCACCCGATGACGTCATATGTCATCGCCAAACTTTCGTCTGCTTTTAATAAGTATTTTTTTTAATAAACTTTAATAAATAAACATGGTGAGTAATAATCTAAATGGTTGCTAAGGGAATGGAAAATTGCAATTTAGGGGTTTAAAGTGTTAAGGGAAGGCTTGTGATACTGTTCATAGCCAAAAATAGTGTATTTACTTCCGCATCTCTACTTCGCGGAAATTCGACTTTCGCGGGTGGTCTCGGAACGCATCCCCCGCGGAAAACAAGGGAACACTGTATACATACATACATACAGTGGTGGGCTACTAGCTGGAATGTAAATTGCGCTCACCAACACGGCTCATAAGTGCTTTTGGGGCTAGCGTGATTTTGCTTATGCAAAATCGTGTATGGAGCCACAGGTGTGCCCGTGTTTCAGTGAGGTTTTTTTGCTTCCGCACATGCCGAAACACAGGCGCATCTGTGGCTCCGTGCATGATTTTGCTACCTCCACAGCTGCAGAAGCAAAATCGCGTTGGCCCCACAAGCTCTTACGAGCCACGGCGACGAGTGAAATTTAGCGTTCCGGATAGTAGCCCAACGCTGCATGCATACATACATGCAAGCATAACATGGCTCTGTTTTATTTGCCTAAGCTGGGGAATGGCCACTTTGCCTCTTCCTCTGGAAAGGATTAATTAACCAAAGCATCTGTTTCCTGTCTGCATAGTGCAGGGGCATTGGTTGCATTGCAAATCAACATTGCAATTACAGGCTGTTCTGAATGAGTGGAGCTGTGAAGCAACAGCACTCCTTGCAAAAGGATCTCTTGTGATGTGCTGATATGAGTTGCCCCCAAACAACTTGGATATTAATGGAAAATGTAATGAAAAACTAAACTGTGATTTGATTTTTCTCCCCATGCTGCCCTTGGAATTCCCTCAGCACCCACAAACTTATTAATTTCCCCAGTCACCTTGTCTTGCACGAAATGGATGTGCAAAACAATATCACGCGTCGGTGTGACATTGCAACACATCGCACCTGCTTTCTAGAACTGCCCTCATCTGCAAGGGCTTGTGGAGCCTCCATGTTTTATATCTCCTTGCCAAAAATCTCCATATGGTGCAACATTTTGCTGATAATTGTTCAATTAATCGTGAGGGGGTCAGGCATCTTCTTAACAAGACAGGGGTTGCCAACACACAGGAGTTATATTTGAATTCCTTCATGTTTGTATGTGTTTTATTTAATGATAAAAATTATTCATTGTCGTTTGCAGTTTGTTGGATGATACGGGGACCTTTGTAATGTGAGAATTATAGAAGCAAGATTATAATCCTGGTTGCTCATCAGTGGCAGATGGTATTTCTAGGTAGGAGGATTTGCCAAAACCTCACCTAGAAAATTCTACAGTTGAGAACTTCAGTCAGCCTGAGCTTAGGTAGCCCATAATATACCTTTTTTCCATCCTGTGCCCCTCCAATTAGGCTTGGAAAAAGCTTTGAGACCCTAGAGAGTCACTATCCATCACTGACAATACTAACCGAGATGAATTGGCTCGGTGTAAACAAATTCCTATATTCTGACATTAAAAGGACGGGGCCATAACAAGTGTGAGTGCCCCAGTTCAGTTGTTGGCATTTCCAAAAGATCAGATTGCAAGTGATGAGATAAATGAGCAAATGTCGGAAGAGACAGAGTCCAAAAGAGGGACCATAGCTCAGTTGTACATAGCATGTGTTGCGTTTTAAAGGAATAGCTAATTAACCAACAGAAGAGTGACTCTGACTTGAGAATTATTGAATATTGCTTGCCAAATCTGAGTCACACTGTGCTAGTTATAGAATTCGTTTTTTTCTCTGGCAGTTTCCCTTAGCCAACAAGTAAAAGCATGGGCCTCTCTCTGGTAATTACTGGGATAGAGAGATAAACAAATACTGTATTGTGGTTTCAAATATGGATTCACCCACAAATGCCATGGTAGTCCACAGTAAACTCAAGGTCAAACAATTAACCACAGTCAAAGCATGCAAAGAGTCTCTGACAGACACTTGCCAGAATAGTTTGCTTTTAATAGGCGCACACAGAAGAGTAGTCTAAAATCAGTCCAAAGTTCTAAGAACCAGGTCCAGGTTGTCAGCCTGTCCAAAGGTCAAACAGTATCCACGCAAATATCTCACAAGAGCCAGAGATGACATAGTTGTTTCCAGCAAAGTTACTTCTTAAATCAAACTAAAGTCACCTGTCATTAATCAAGATATTTTCTTCCTCATTTGGCAGGTACAGTAGTACTTCTAGATATGAGCTGCTTCACATGCAAGTATTCCAAGTTACGAGCCGCGACGCGAATGAAATTTCTGTTCGACACCCGAGCTCAAATTCGGGATATGAGCCGAGCTTCCGCTAGGTGGCGCAAGAATCCTTGCTTCTGGTTATCTCGGCGCAGAAAAACAAAGTCTAAAGGCATTCGTTTGAGATGCGAGTTGGTCGACTTACGAGCTCGGGTCTGGAACGAATTAAACTCATATGTCGAGGTACCACTGTATTAGATTTGTGCATAATTGAAGAGGTGAGCCTCAGGAACAGTCCAGCACTGGTTAGGTCCCACAGAGTTGGCCTTCTCCTGGTCCCGTCGACTAAACAATGTCGTCTGGCGGGACCCAGGGGAAGAGCCTTCTCTGTGGTGGCCCCGACCCTCTGGAACAGCTCCCCTTGGAGATTAGAATTTTCCCCACCCTCCTTGATTTTCGTAAACTTCTTAAAACTCACCTCTGCCGCCAGGCATGGAGGAACTGAGACATATCCCCAAGGCCTATACAGTTTATGCATGGTATGTTTGTGTATATGTTTTCTTTTTAATAAGGGGTTGTTAATGACTTTTAATTATTAGATTTGTTATATATTGTGTTCTTGTTGTTGTGAGCTGCCCCGAGTCTACGGAGAGGGGCGGCATACAAATCTAATAAATTTAATTGAATTATTGTCTAATAGCTAGAATTAATATGGACTGCCGGCAAGCAGTTTATTTCTCCCGCTGCTAGATTAGCCAATCAGTGGCAGTTATGCAAATCAATACTATGTATATACGTAGATAACACTCCTCCCCTCTTAGTTTCTGGAGTGTCCAATCAGGAGTTTGCAAAAGTCGCATAGTCCGATAAGTAAACAGGACGCCTGATAGTCCTACTGGCCCTGCGTACTTCAGTTCCTCAAGAGTCTTTGACTGGAGCAGACATGCCTGTTGCTGCTCCTCCTTTGTTCTGTGAAAAAAATTGGAACCAGCCTCCAGGTGTGGCGGCTGAATTCTCTGTGTTGTCATTCTCTGGTCCTGAGTGACTTTGCTGGACTCTGGCGGCAGCAGGTCGACCGCCACACTTCCTCTCTGAGCTTGAGAATGGGGTTCCTTGGTGTTTTTCATTTAGGGCCTGTTTCTTGTCATGGTTTTCTGCAAGGCTTATATGTCTTGCGGGGCAGAGATTTGTGCTGCTCTTGGCTCTCCACGGCTGCTTCGGTTGCCGTCGTAGTCTCAGATTGACGAAGCCAGGAGTTTCCCAACGTGTTTCTGAGTTGGTCAATATGTCTTCACCACTCTCGTCCATCATCCAACTTCACTTTATAAGATTTGGGGCTGGTCATTTCGATTATGGTGGCATTTACTCACTTGTTTTTGTTTGTTTTTTAATATGTATTTATTAATTTTTTCCTTTTTTAAAAAGTACATAGTCATATTTACAGATGAATCTACATCGTATATACATTCCTATCAACATTGTCTTCTAATTACTTTTAGATTTCTTGATGTTTTATTTCAATGCTTCTTTTAAGTTTCGTTTTTTTGTCCATTGGTACCATTTTGTCCAGGTTTCATAATAGTCCGATTCTTTTCGATTATTAAGTTCCATTGTCAGTCTGTCCATCTCTGCACAGTTGTATATTTTCTTGATGATCTCATTGTCTTCAGGTATTTGCGGATTTTTCCAGTTCTGTGCAAATACAATCCTTGCAGCTGTTGTAATATGCAAGCTTAAATATTTTACATTTTTAGAATAGTTACCTCTCATAATACCCAATAGAAAAAATTCTGGCGTATATTCTATTTTTGTATTTGTTATTTGACACAACCAATTATTTATTTTTTTCCAATATTTTCTTGTCTCTGGGCATAACCACCATAGGTGAAAGAAGGTGCCTTGAGTGTTTTTACATTTCCAACACGTTGGGCTGTAATTTTTGTGCATTTTAGCTAGTCTTTTGGGTGGAAGATGCCAACGGTATAGCATTTTATATTGGTTTTCTTTATATATTGTGGATTTTGTTAATTTAATATTTCTCTTCCAAATCTGTTCCCATTCCTCTATATATATATATTGTGGCCAATGTTTTTTGCCCAGGTAATCATTGTACCTTTAACTATCTCCTCTGGTCTTTCATATTCCATCAGATATTTATATATTTTAGATATTGCTTTTTCTTCCGGGCCTGTCAATAGTTTATCTAGTGGTTGGGTAATTCTTTCTATACCTGATTGTTCCATATCCTTTTTATATCACTTGGGTTTTTGTGCAAACAACAGAAGTTTTTGATCAACCACATGTGATAGAGCCTGGATGGTGCAGTGGTTAGAGTGCAGTACTGCAAGCTTGTCGCGGTTTGTAAATAATTAAAGTCCATTAGAACCTTAATCACCGCGGAGGCGATGGATGGAAGCCCTTTAGTCATTTGTTCAAAACAAGATTTCTTTTATTATAAAAGTAGAAAAAATAAAACATGTCTCAAGGGACAACATAACATATATGTCTTCACATGATAGAGGTAAAAGGAGAATGGAGAATTAGGATGAAGAAGAAGGAAGTATTTTATTTATTTATTTATTAATCAGATTTGTATGCCGCCCCTCTCCGCAGACTCGGGGCAGCTCACAGCAATAATAATACAATGTAAACAAATCTAATATTTAAGTTAATTTAAAACTCCAATTTAGAAACCAATCATACATACTAGCATACCATGCATAAATTTTTATAAGCCTAGGGGGAGGGAAAGTATCAATTCCCCCATGCCTGACGACAGAGGTGGGTTTTAAGGAGCTTACGAAAGGCAAGGAGGGTGGGGGCAACTCTGATATCTGGGGGGAGTTGGTTCCAAAGAGTCGGGGCCGCCACAGAGAAGGCTCTTTCCCTGGATCCCGCCAAACGACATTGTTTAGTTGACGGGACCTGGAGAAGGCCAACTCTGTGGGACCTACCTGGTTGCTGGGATTCGTGCGGCAGAAGGCGGTCCCGGAGATATTCTGGTCCGGTGCCATGAAGGGCTTTATAGGTCATAACCAACACTTTGAATTGTGACTGGAAACTGATCGGCAACCAATGCAGACTGTGGAGTGTTTAGGAAAGCCCATGATACTCTCGCAGCTGCATTCTGCACGATCTGAAGTTTCCGAACACTTTAAGTAATGTTAGATGTGGCAGGATATTACATCATAATAGGAGGATCTTAGTAAAGCACACAAAGTTAACTCTTTAATTACTAAATGTCTCTGGGGCTGGCAATATTCAGTGTGACAAAGCTACCTCTGCTGATCACCAGCTGCCAGCAGTTTGGAAGATCGAATCTCAGTAGGCTCAAGGTTGACTCAACCTTCATCCTTCCAAGGTTGGTAAAATGAGGACCCAGATTGTTGGGGGCAATAGGCTGACTCTCTGTAAACTGCTTAGAGAGGGCTGTAAAGCACTGTGACTTTAGAATAGAATACGTCTATTGCTATTCCTGACTTTGTCTCTCTTGAGATTGGCATTCCACAACTTTAGCTAGAGCAGCTTCTCCAGAATTAGATTCAGAATCTGAGATTGGACCATAAAAGTTCTATCCAAGATAAAGTAGATTCTTTGTTGTTATTCATCAAGTCCTGAAGTCATTTCTGATGGCCTCTGGATCCCTCTTTTAATTTGCTTAATTTTGCTTTCTTAATATTTTGAGATAGGAAACCCATTGAACTGTTTTCTAAGTTTATTATAAACTCATTATAGTTGAGAAGCAAAAGCAAAGATAAATTCCTCTGCAATACCCCCTGGAGATGGGGGGAGGAAGAGAAAAACTCAAGCTTTTTTTCATATGTATGTTATATTCCATTCATTTTTTGCATAATTGCTTGGTCTATTAAAACTTTTCCTCTCCTCCCACACACCTACAAAACACAACCTTCAATTAGTACAGGTCTGCCTATGTCTGGCAGCAAACAACCCAGAAACACATTTTGTCCATTTTTTTTTAAAAAAAAGAGTATACAACCTGCTGGAAATGGTTGATGGTTTTTAATCCCATCAAAACAGACATGTTGATATCTTCTCATGGAAATAGCATCACTCCCCATGAATGTTTTCTCCAGCAGAAGAAAAATGTGTTCCTTTTAAACACATAACCGAGCTGCATCTTTTATCATATTATGTGTTGCTTGCCTTTATTCTGCATATAAATAAAGAGTAAGAAGAAAAGATTGATGGCTTTAAGTCTCAGAATCCTAGAATAGGCAATAGGGGAAAACAGAAGACAATCACTCTCTATCTCTTCTTCCTCCCTTCCTTCCTTCCTTCCTTCCTCCCTTCTTCCTTCCTTTCTCCCTCCCTTCTTTCTTTCCTCCCTCCCTTCCTCCCTGAAACTGTTTAGAATAAAATGCACATTTTCACTTTTTTAAAAAATATATATCTTATTTTACAATTGTTTGAAAAGCAATTGAATCCAGGAAAGAGGGTTATTAGCATCACCACTGCAAATGAGGGAAATAGTAAGTAGCTAACCTTGCTAAGAGTCTTATATTAAATATGATCTCTCCTCCTTTCCCTGATGTTGATACTTTCAGGAGAAAAAAAAGAAAAGAAAACCATTACAAATTAAATGTAAACTGTAGGCATGGCATGTCAGAAATAAATATATTCAACTAATAAAATGATGTATCTGCCTTTTGATGTTTGTTTGGAAAAAGAGTATCTTCATCTGAGAAAGGAGTTTGTTCATAGTTAATACATCATGATGGAATAAATATTTGACAAGACGCCAGTTTCTGCTACCTTTATCCACCCCCTATTCAGGACCATATTCAATTCTAGTTTGACTTTATCCTTCTGCGTTGCCACCTTTTCTCCTCTACTGTGTATTTACACGCATTTTGGGATTCACAAAATAATATCAGCTACTGATAAAACCGTAGCCAAATAGAGATTATTATGCACACAGAGATGGAACGACTTGACAATACCCACTGTTCTGTCTGGGTTCCCCCAGACCTCAACAACAACTGGAAAAAACAGCCAGACACGCTGGTAAAAGCAAAAGTACTTTATAGTTTGAAAAATAAACACAGAGAAAAACCTGTTCTTCCCAACAGGCAGGCTAGGAGACTTTACAGCAGAGTCCTGATGTCCAGACAATACAGCAAACTTCTTGCTGGCACACCCACCACTGTAGAGCATAAGACCCCCACCTTTTTCCCCCAAGGTTTCAGTATTCAAAGTCACAAACCAGAATTCCAAGACGCCAAAGATCACAGCCAGGTCCCAGGACTCCCAAAGATAATACTCCACAAGCCAGGAAGGGTGGGTCTGCCTTTTAGCCTTTCCAGAGAGCACCACACCCAAACCCAGCTGTTGCCTCTTTAGTGCTGAAAGTACCTAGCCAATTGGTCCCTTCTTTGTGTTGCTCTTCTCTGTCGCAGATCGATTATTGCTTGTGCATTTTCCTCTAAGGAATCCAGGCTGCTTGCTGGGGAGAGCTCCCTCTCGGGGGCCTCTGGCTGTTCCCCCTCTTCCTCAGCCTGGGATTCCTCCTCCTCGTCTGCCTGCACCTCCTGTTCCTCATCCTCCCCCTCTGAGCAGGAAACCGACAGAAGATCAGCCGTTCCCTGAGGGGCCTCGGACGGAATCACAACACCCACTATCTAACCAGACACAAAACACACAGGCTCAGGCTCAGTAACAAAACCAGATCTTGAAGAAATTTTGGGATGCCAGTAGAATCAGGATCTATGTAATCTCTGGGGGAAAGAGATTCTGGGAAGCGGGACTGCCCCAACAGAAAAATGAATTTTCCTCAATAGATTGACCTTGGAGCATGTCTCTCTTGCTGGATCTAACAGGACAGGTAGATACAATTGGGGAGAGGCAGTATAGCGAGTAACTTGGCTTGCCTTATTTATTTATTTATTATTTAGATTTGTATGCCGCCCCTCTCCGAAGACTCGGGGCGGCTCACAACAAGATAGAACAAATCATAAATAATCAGAAAACTTTAAAATTTATACAAGATTTAAAGAACCCCATATACTAACAGACGCACACACAAACATACCATGCATAAATTAAACATGCCCGGGGGAGGTGTTTCAATTCCCCCATGCCTGATGGCAGAGGGTCCCTACCAGCATTTTGAATTGAACCTAGAAGTACACTTACAACCAATGCAACTTAAAAGAGCAGAGTTCTCACATGCCCTAAATGAAAAGCACCCATAATTGCCTACTCCACTGCATTTGGAACACCTGAACCTTTTGCATGTTCTTCAAAAGCTTGCATTAGTATGGCTTGTTTCACAGTAAGCCAGATATTTAGACTGGATTTGGACATTTTTATCAAACCATTGTTTTGATTTTTATCAACTTATCACTTTCCAAGAACCTACACAGGATAGGCAGACATTGTTGTTAGTGATGGGCGAACCCAACGGTGTTCGGGTTCGGCAAGTTCAGACGAACTTTACGCAAAATTTGGCTGAACCCAAATCGAACCCGAACGGGGAATCCCACCAAGAGATTCCGGGGGCGGACCTTTGATGTCACATATACCAGCAGGTTGCTAAGGATGCCAAGGTGATCACTTCCTGGATTCCATGTTTATTTTTACATGAAAGGACCGCCCTTTGCTTGCAGCATTGCTGCGGCGTCCTTTTTCGTAGAAATAACAATGTTTACTTTTATGTGAAGACCTCCCTTTGAAGAAGCTGGGGAATCCCTCCCACGATGAGATTCTGGGGGCGGAGCCTTGACATCACCGGCAGGTTGATAAGGACACCAAGGTGATCACTTCCTGGATTCCATGGAATCCAGGAAGTGATCGCCTTGGCGTCCTTAGCAACCTGCCGGTGACGTCAAAGCTCCAAACGCCAAATGCAACCCCGAACTTTGCCCGAAGTTTCAAAAAAATTTGGGTTCGTGTTCGGCATACTGAACACCGCAAAATTCAGTACGGACCCGAATTGTGCGGGTTCGGTTCGCCCATCACTAATTGTTGTTTGATGGTGTTAGATGCTTCATTGCAGGATGTAAGCTTTTCCTATTAAAGCTACCTTTCACAGCTTTACTTGTCACTTATAATCATTTATAGTGATGTTTATCAATGTTGATGGTGTTCGAGTGATGTTTTTGGGATGGCACCAAGATACCTACTGCTGATACCGGTATACTTATTATCTGAGTTCATTAGGGCAGGGGGAAGGCAGAATATTGGATGCATAAATTAAACTTCTATTTGCCATGTTCCGTCTGTTTCCTACTATGTGAACTTGCCATCTTTTTTTCAAATACTATCAAAAATAATTAAGATTTGTTCCTACAGTTATCTAGTCCACTGGTTCTCAACTTGTGGTCCGCGGACCCCTGGGGAGGCATGATGTCATCATGGAGGGTCCACAAAGGCTTAAAGAAATGTTATGATTTAAATCTTGAGTTAAGTCTTGGTGGTCCATGGCCACAAAAAGAAGGGGTACATAATGAAGAAAAGTTTGATAACCATTAAGTTAGTCTCTCTATGTTCAAAGCAGGAGAGAATTCTGTTAAATAGACAGAGCAAAGGAGGGGGGAAATAACTTGTTGTTTGAGCCCTCTGACTTTTTTTTGCAAAGGCCTCTAACCATCTGTAAATCTAACAAGATGTAAATGCTAAGCAATTATGGTTCATCTGAAGGTGAAAAAGCTAAATCAATAGGTTAAGTGATTGATGCTTCTCAAATCAGATACTCAGTAAAAAATTTG
This sequence comes from Erythrolamprus reginae, assembly GCF_031021105.1. Classification (NCBI taxonomy): domain Eukaryota; kingdom Metazoa; phylum Chordata; class Lepidosauria; order Squamata; family Dipsadidae; genus Erythrolamprus; species Erythrolamprus reginae. The sequence goes on along the minus strand of NC_091961.1, from coordinate 22,291,867 downwards.
GTATTTGAAAATCAGGCTGCATATACAAATAGGTAGATATTCCTCTCTTCCATTATCCTGCATGCTATCACTTCCCCGTGTAGTTTTCAGCCAATAAACCTGGTTGCTGAAACTGTCTATGGACTCCATTTCAGTTAAGGGATGCTGCCCCCACGGGGTGGGGTGGGAGGAATGTAGTGGGGATAGTAGGTTTATGCACTATTGAATGCTCAACAGTATTTTTAATTGTCTTTCCTTCTCTAGTGCCATAGTATGATCCTTAATTACTTTTACAATAGGAAAAAAATTAAATAGAATGTTTTACCCATAAATGCTTTAATCATTTTAATCATTATCTAGAACTTAACTTTTATAGCAATTAAAGAAAATTGAGCTACTTGCCTGTTATCATACTGAACCTTGTGGGTTCAATCCAAAACCTTAAAATGTTACTGTGCTCCTCAACAAATAATGCTGTCTACCATTTGTCCTTTTTGTGGCTATTCAAATAATGTGACTTAATCAGCTGAAAAAAGAGTCCAAGCACCTATTTGAAAACTTATCTTGGTTGGTAAGCCACTCCCATCCAGCCACATGACCTTTAAGCCACCTCCGGTCACATGATTGTCAAGCCACTCCCATCTGGTCACATGGCTGGCAAGCTACTCCTACCTGGTCACATGACTAGCAAGCCACACCCACAAAATAAGCCATGTGTTAATAAATTTTTTTGCAGCCCTTCACTGCTCCATTTGCAAATCTCATTGACCCATGATGGCAAAGCTATGGCACGCGTGTCAGAAGTGGCACGCAAGGCCTCTCTATGGGCATACGTGCTGTTGGCAGCTGCTCTTCTGGTTTCAGGCGTGCCAGCCAGCCAGAGCACCAAAAAACGACCTGAAAACAGCCCAAAACCAAGCCATTTTTCCAGCTCTTTACAGGCTGTTTTCCAAGCCACTTTTAGGCACTTTTTCAGGCCATTTTCCAGATGTTTTCGGGGTCGTTTCTAAACACACCAGAGCACCAGAAACCCAAAGATCAGCTGGCCAGCACACACACATACATGTACATGCATGCACATTCTGGTTTGGGCACTTGGTGCAAAAAAGGTTCACCATCACTGCATTTAATTTCCCTTGCCTTTTTATGGAAAGCAACCTAATTCATTTTTCTACACTAATAAATGGCTTGGGGTGCCATTTATCAGTAAAATTGTCTATTTGTCCAAAATTTGGGATACCACTTATTGTTTTGTGGGCTGCAGTAGGCAAGGACGGACCAGCATAGATAAAACAGCATTTATTCACTCAACTGGAACTCTGGAACAACAGATATATCCCTGTAATTTATACTCTGGGCCCACAGAGCCTCAACCAATCATAATACTTGAAAGAACATGCCCAAATATGAATGTTTTAAGTTTTCCTTCCAAAACAGGTGAAGTTAACAGGGTCATTTAGCAGTTAGTTTCACTTTAGCAGGACTTAATACAACTATATATATAATCAATACATAGCACAGCTATTGATTTGGGGGGGGACCCCACACAGTTAAAAAAAGAACAGGGAAGTTTGAAAGGAAACATAAGGAAAATTCTGTTTTTAGGGGAAATGGAATTTCTGTGAAACTAAAATGGAGTGTAGATAAAATTGACAATCTGTCCTTGTTTTTTGTGACATTCTATTATCAAATAGAATTTTATAACTCTCCTTTTCAACCATCATTTCAGGCAGTCCTATCAATAATAGTTCAATTAAGTTCCATCCACATTTTCTATTTGTTAGCCGGCCTCAGTTTTTGAAGTTTTTAATCTCTAAATCAGTTTCAGTGTACTGTTTACCTTGCTTAAAAGGACTGACTTTCTAGATTAACCATTGCTAAAGTGAATTATTCCGAATGAGGGGAGTTGAAAGCCTTTCTGTTAAAACAATTTCAAGAAAACAGAGTGACATTTCAATGCTTGAGTGAAAGGAAGCATTTAGCACCTTGGCAAAGCTGTCTGTTTCTGACCCATTTTCATGAGCTTCAAATCATACGGTTTTTCTGGATAAAAGCACATACGAAGCTGTTCTGTCGGGCTCTCTGGTAGACTCCTCCCAAAAATTCACAGTTACAAATTTCAGACAGACACACGTTTGAAAATTCAAAACAATGTTCTTTATAATGAAAATTCACTTAAACTAAGCCCTCTTTTGGTATAGCAAAGAGCACTCGTCTCCGACCAAACTGGTAATTTGTACAAGTCCCTTATCAGTTCTGTGATACTTAGCTTGCAGCTGTGAGGCAGTTCACAGTCCTTCTTCTTTCACAAAGTGAAACACACTTTGCTCTGGTTTAGTTTCAAAGCGGGGGGAAATCAGCACACAAAAAGTCAAAGTCAGTAAAGCAGTCACGAAACACCACGACCAGATAATCCTCCACAATGGCCAAACCCACAGGCTGCTATTTATAGCAGCCTCACTAATTACCACAACCCCACCCAACCACAGGTGGCCTCATTTTCTTTGATAATAATCTCTCAGTTTTTGTTGCCTATGCATTGCTCTCCACATGTGTGGCTGTATCATTAACTCTTGTTCTGAATCCAAGGAGGAGTTAGATAATTGATCTCCCTCTGAGCTGTCTGCCACACTCTCCTCCTCCCTGTCACTCATGTCTTCTTGGTCAGAGGAGCCTTCATCATCAGATTCCACTGGGGGCAAAACAGGCCTGCAGCATGTGGATGTCTCCCCCACATCCACAGTCCTTGGGGCAGGAGCTGGGCCAGAGCTAACCACAACAGAAGCCTATGTGTACATAGGAGAAACAGAAAAAAAATTATTCCCATTTTTATAATCGTCATCGTCATTTTAGCCCCCATCATTTTTTGCAGGTCAATAAGGAGTAGGAACAGCTACACCAGCTGGAAGCCACAGTTGGCAATGACACCCTGCTGAAGGGCCCAAAAATGCTGACATTAATACTGAAGCTTGAAAAGTTTTGATATAGCAATGGTTGAATTTCAGAAAATCCTTATCTTTTCTTAGAGGTTGACACTGTTCACTTTGAAGAACTCTGGAAAGCCACCGACACCAGGAAATGTAGGCAGGGTTTGCCAATCAAACTGAACTTGCCCTGGACAAAGAAAAAGCAGAATTCCTAGCGAAAAGGTCTTCTTTTTTTTCAAACTAGAAATAAAACATTGTTTTGCAGGCATTGGTTCAGAATCTGAAACGCTCCCTAAATATGTTCATTTAGAAATCCATGTGCGGCATCATTAGTAATGGGCTCAGCATTGTTTTATCCACTCATCTCAATTAGGCCTATTATTATGACGGAAAACGGAGATAGCTGAAAGATATTAATGCTTTATGAAGCCTCTGTCACAATTAATGTAGGCTGCATGCATTTTCATTTACTTACTTAGAAGCTCATCATTCCTTATGTGTGTTGCAAACCCTTTTGCAAATACAAATGATTTGGGCTAATTAGCTTATATTAAAAAAAAAATGGGGGAAGGTGAGATGAAAATAAATAACACATGGCTGAATTGTAAGGACCCATATAGAATGAATCTCACTAATTTATATGGATTTGGTAAATTCATTATGCAAACATAATCAGATCTGATGAATCACCTAACTAATGCAGGAATAATTAGGCATGAACTACTGATGCTTTTTTTTGAAGTGTTCCTAAAGTAATGTAACTTGTCAAAGAACTGTGTTTGGGCTTTCGTATGATAAATGCAACCTCTGGTTACGAGTAGCGTGATCACATGTAAATGATGTTGGAAGAAATGAGCAGCTAAATCAAGGATACGCCTGGTCGGCAGGAGTTTCATTGCCTAGCAAAGCATGTCCAGGGAGTTGAATAAAGAATTATCAAAGTGCTTAGTTGAGGTTGTACTACTACAGTATGTGCACATATTGGAGAATATCTCTTTGGGCTTAATGCTGATTGTGTCTGAGAATATCTATGGAGGATTGTCTTGTGAGAGAGCCTGAGATCTATAACAGTCTCAAAATGGGTGAACAGTGCAGTCAGGTGGTAGGGAAAGCAAATAGAATACTTGGCTGCATAGCTACAGGTATAACAAGCAGGAAGAGGGAGATTGTGATCCCGCTGTATAGAGCGCTGGTGAGACCACATTTGGAATACTGTGTTTAGTTCTGGAGACCTCACCTACAAAAAGATATGGATAAAATTGAACGGGTCCAAAGACGGGCTACAAGAATAGTGGAAGGTCTTAAGCATAAAACGTATCAGGAAAGACTTCATGAACTCAATCTGTATAGTCCGGAGGACAGAAGGAAAAGGGGGGACATGATCGAAACATTTAAATATGTTAAAGGGTTAAATAAGGTCCAGGAGGAAAGTGTTTTTAATGGGAAAGTGAACACAAGAACAAGGGGACACAATCTGAGGTTAGTTGGGAGAAAGATCCGAAGCAATGTGAGAAAATATTATTTTGCTGAAAGAGTAGTAGACGCTTGGAAAAAACTTCCAGCAGACATGGTTGGTAAATCCACAATAACTGAACTTAAACATGTCTGGGATAAACATATATCCATCCTAAGATAAAATACAGGAAATAGTATAAGGGCAGACTAGATGGACCAGGAGGTCTTTTTCTGCCGTCAATCTTCTATGTTTCTATAATGTTCAGAAGTCCAGTGTTATTTCTCTCTACCAGGTCTGGCATACTAGTTCAGACCCATAATCTGAACACAGTCAAATGACACTTGCAGTTTAAGCATGGGTTTAATTAATTAATTAATTAATTAATTAATTAATTAATTAATTAATTAAAGAAGTATGGTGACACAATGGTTAGAATGCAGTACTGCAGGCTACCTCTGCTCTCTGCCAGCTGCTTGCAATTCAAATCTCACCAGCTTCAAGGTTCACCTTCCAAGGTAGGTAAAATGAGGACCCAGATTGTTGGGGGCCATAGGCTGACTCTGTAAATTGCTTAGAGAGGGTTATGAAAGCACTGTGAAGCGGTATATAAGTCTAAGTACTATTGCTAATGAAAGCATATTCTCTTCAGACCGATCACGTGAAGGTTCGTGGTCTCTAAAATATATTGTGTTAAGTGACCAATATGTTAACACCAGGAGAGAAGGGATGGCAACCTATTGGTTGGAAAGAGCAAGCAATAAGTTGCCATCACCAGCTAATTCTGACTTTGGTGGATTGAAGATAGTGGAAAATTGGAGTACAGAAGAATAGGAAAGCTTTCAGCAGATGAGCTTAGGAGATAAAGCAAGATGGAACAGCCACTGTTTTTTGAACTAGTAGATCAGAGATGGGTTTCATCAGGTTCTGACCAGTTCCAGAGAATAGTTCAGAGAACCAGTAAATACTACTTCTGCCTGGCCCTGCCTCCCATCTATTATCTGCCTCCCGAGTCCCATCGGGAGGAAATGGAGATTTTGCAGTAATCTTCCTCTGGAGTGGGGAGGAAATGGAGATTTCGCAGTATTCTTCCCCTGCCACACCTACCAAGCCATGCCACACTACACCACCCCCATCAAACCACCCCCATAGAACTGGTAGAAAAAGAAATAAATAAATCCCACCATGGAGTAAATTGTGGTATCATCCAACTTAAAGGGGATTATTATGGCAGGAGTCTACCAGGGACAAAATGGTAGACAAAGCGGTGCCATAACTATGGAGTGCTTTTTTATTCCTGGTATAGTTTAATAAATATACTACAAGAAATATCACTGCCATCATCATGATTGAAACTTGGGAGGGGGGTATAATATTAGAATGGAATGGAGTGGAGTGGAGTAGAATAGAATAGAATAGAATAGAATTCCTTATTGACCAATTGTGATTGGACACACAAGGAATTTGTCTTGGTGCATATGTTCTCAGTGTACATAAAAGAAAAAAGATACATTTGTCAAGAATCATGTGGTACCAACACTTAATGATTGTCATAGGGGTCAAATAAGCAATGAAGAAACAATTAATATTAATAAAAATCTTAGGATACAAGCAACAAGTTACAGTCATACAGTCCTAATTGGGAGGAAAAGGGTGATAGGAATGATGAGAAAAAACTAGTAGAAATAGAAGTAATAGAAGTAAATAATTAAACACCCCCTCCAAATTGGTAGGACTGATCAGCTGATTGCTATTATTATTATTATTATTATTATTATTATTATTATTATTATTATTATTATTAATTAGATTTGTATGCCACCCCTCTCCGAAGACTATGCTTTTTTCCTAGAGGTTCACTCTTAAAGCATGCTTTCATGTTCATGTTCTCTTTTTCAGATAATCTACTTGTATTTAAATCCAGGTTTAAACTGCCTATCTTCAAAAAGGAAGTCTTAGTTTGCCCCTCAGTACCGACTATAATCTAGTCTAGTGGGCTATTTAAAAGAAAAACAACAACTCCCTTCATTCAAACTTGACTCCTGCTTGATAAATCCATATAGCTTTCTTGACACCAGTACAGAAGTAGCTTTGCGATTGCCTTTTTTCGCGATATCATTTCATTTCAGTTATTTTTCAACTTCCCAACCCAGCCTACACTTTTGGGGTTTCCTTCCAAGTCTTCTAAATGATAACTGGGTTCAACTCTATTTAGCTTTTCCGAGATCATCCAAGTTTGGCCTGGAGCTGTCATTGAACTGGGCAAGAACAGCAGTGGAGTGGTGGCGTGGAGGGATTGTTTTAAGGAAAATACCAGCTGCCTGATTCTCCTTGCAGGGAGCTACATTGCACCAGGCCTGAAGGGTAGGTTAAGGTTCAGTTAATCTTGCAGAAATGATTTAGAGCCAACGGAAAGCCTGCTGATCAAAACATAATGCTATTTTATTTGAAATCAGAAATACACAGGGAGAGGAACTGCCTTGAACTAAGAAATGGCAAAGAAAAAGCCTTTTGCTCCCATTTTCCTCTTCCTTCATTTCTCTACATTTTCAGATGGCTATAATCAATACATGCAATACAGAATAATCAGTTAAGGGCTGCAAAAAAATTTACTATTACACTTGGGCGTGGCTTATTTTGTGGGTGTGGCTTGCCAGCCATATGACCAGGTGGGACTGGCTTGACGATCATGTGACTGGTGGGTGTCTTAAAGGTCATGTGACTGGCTCAAAGGTGGCCAACTTGACGTCACTCACGTCAAGGGTTTGGGTTAGGGTTAGGGTACCTAGCCTCTCCCTGCCTCAAAGAGATACAATTTCCATTACTATTACTGAACATCCAACTGGCCATGGCACAGTTGTGTGAAAAATGGTCATAAGCAATGAAGGACTGCAAAAATGTTTACTACCATACTGTGGGCGTGGCTTGTTTTGTGGGTGTGGCTTGCCGGCCATGTGACCAGGTGTATGGGGCTTGACAATCATGTGACTGGGGTGGCTTAAAGGTGGCCAACTTGACATCACTCACATCAAGGGTTAGGGTTAGGGTGCCCGGCCTCTCCTTGCCTCAAAGAGATACAATTTCCCTATCTATTTATTATTACTAAATATCCAAAATATACTATTTAATTCTAGGTTTATATGCCATATATGTGCATACATATTACACACGGGCACACAAAAATATACATTATCAACTAGATAAAGTATATGTAAACACATGCACACACAGATCTTCTAAAATTATATACATTCAACCTCATTTTCTGCAATAGGAAAAACATACCCAGAACCCAGAAGGGGAAAAAAGAAAAAAAAATCATTTTTTTTCTACCCGTTCTGTGTACCTAACCGTACCCGTAGGAGCCCATCACTGAGAATAATAGAATATGGGAGGGACCTTGGAGGTCTACTAGTCCAACACTCTGCTAAAGGACTTTATACCAGTGATGGCGATGTCTTTTTTCCTTCTGGTGCTGAAAGAGCATGGGCGTGCACTATTGTGCTTGCGCAAGTGCCCACACCCTTAATTCAAGGCATGGAGAGGGCGAAAACAGCTTCCCTCCACCCCCAGAGGCCCTCTGTTGGCCAGAAACGGCCTGTTTCCCAACTTCTGGTGGGGCCAGTAGGCTCGTTTTTCACCCTCCCCAGGCTCCAAAGGGCAAAAACACCCTCCCCCATCCTTCTGGAGGCTCTCTGGAAGCCAAAATCACCGTCCCAGAGCTTCTGTGTGAGCCAAAAATCAGCTGGCCAGCACACACATGCACATTGGAGCTGAGCTAGGGCAACAGTTCAAGTGCCAGCAGATATGGCTTCATGTGACATCTGTGGCACCCATGCCATGGGTTGGCCATCACTGCTTTATACCATTTTAGACAAATGGCTGTCCAGGGGTGGAGCACCCACAACTTCTGAAGGCAAGCCATTCCAATGTCAGGAAATTTCTCCTTTGTTCTTACATTGAATATACACGACCCCTGAATTCATATAGGATATTGCATAATATATAAGTGGAAGCAATTAGCAATTAGCCATGATAAAGCATTGAGAATTAGCCCCAAATGCTCAAGTGCCACCCAGAATTGTGCAGAATCCTGTTTGCAAAATTAAATGCAGCAATATACTAGGTAAACAAAATTATCATTTAAACAAAGGCAAATAATGAAATTATCTTGTACACACAACACTGAAATTTGGAACATTTGGATAATCAATAGTCGGTTACCCAACCCAGCAGTGAAACTCTTTCAGAAGATTACAGGGGAATAATTTTAGCAAACAGAGAATGATGAAGGAAATTCTTCAGGCATGCCTCTGCGCAAATGTTATTCTTTGCACAGTTAAGTTGAAGCCAAAAAAATAAAATAAAACCCACCCTCTTAGGCTACTTGGGGTTTAAGGCATCAAGGAAAGGAAAACATTTTTCATATTGCAGATTCTCCCAGCTAACATTTAGCTGTCTCACAGAACTAATTATCTTCTTTATGTTACAAGCTTTCCAGGAAGGAACTAGAAGTTGGTTTTAAAAACCTAATCCCTAGTGTAAACATTTTTTTAAAAAGCCTTACCAAACTCTATATAAAACATGTAATAAAATGCAACGCTGCCTTGAAATGGAATACATAGCTATTTTGTTCCTCTGGCTTCACAAAGAAGCCATTTATTTTTGAACAAAATCAAACTGTAATGATTGCAACTGTACATGTTTGAGTGAAAGATTCACAGCCTCTATACATCATGCCACAGGTTTAATACAGGTGAAGCAGTATGCAAAATAGGGGGGTATCCCTGAAGACCAGTGATCCCCAGACTATGGCCCGTGGGCCACATGCGGCCCTCTGCGGCCATTTATCCGGCCCACAGGTGAGTGACAGGAGCACTGGCCACTGTTCCCTCTAGCAGCTAGGGGAGCTGGGCATCGGAGTTGGGATGGAGGAAGAGAGATAGCAAGAGAGAGAGTGAGAAAGAGAGAGAAAGAGAAAGAGAGAGAAAGAAAGCAAGAGAGAGAGAAAGAGGAAGAGAGAGAGAAAGCAAGAGAGAGAGAGTAAGAGAGAGAGAGAAAGAGAGGGAGTGAGAGGGAAAGAAAGAAAGAGAGAAAGGGAGAGAGAAAAGGAGAGGAAGGAAGGAGGGAGGGAGGGAAGTAAGTAAGGAGAAATGGAGGGAAAAGGAAGGAAGGAAGGAAAGAAGGAAAGAAGGAAGGAAGGAAGAAGAAATGGAGGGAACAAGGAAGGAAGGAAGGAAGGAAGATTGAAATGAATGGAGGGAGGAGGAAGGAAGGATTTTTGGGGGGTAGTATAATTTTTTTTAAAATTTTCTCTCAACATACATTCAAACAATACAGTGTACCATCTAATTTTTCATGAATAATGTGGTATTTTGTTAGTAACTAATATCAATCATCAAAAAAGTTGCAAACTTTTTTTTCCTAATGTTGTCATCCAGGTACATACTTTTCTTTTAATTAAATCCCCTCCTTAATGTTTCTTCAAAAAGTACAACACCAATTATATTTCTAACATATTAACCATTATGCCAAAGTGCATCCTTCTTTCTTTATACATTTTTCTATAAACCAAGAAAACCTTGTATAGCCAATCAGATGTTAACAAAAGAAAATTAAAAACAAAACATAAACACATATGCATTTCAGACTTCTTCCTCCCCTCTAAATACTGTAGTACGTTCCCATTTTGTTTTTTACTTTAAAATAAGGTATGTGCAGTGTGCATAGGGATTTGTTCATAGTTTATTTTAATAGTCTGGCCCTCCAACAGTCCAAGTGAACTGGCCCTCCGTGTAAAAAGTTTTGGGACCCCTGCTCAAAACCAACAATTTAAAGAATCCTGCCTTTGCAGTGGGATTCTTAAACAGATGCTTCAGACAAACAGCTGCAGTTGTGAAAGACTTGGTTGAACGTGGGGAGATAAATAGAGAAAAACCCACATGAAAGGGTAAAGAAGGGGAAAGGTTCTTTGACTTTCTAACTTCAAGCAGTTTTCAATTGGGAAACAGGAAGGTATGTATTCTCGGGAGAATTTTTTGGGCTTGTCTTTCATGAATGCATAATGCTTCATTTAAATTATTGAATTCACAACCAACGGGTATGTTGACAGTCACCAGCTTAGATTTACTTATTTATTTTGACGGATTAGTCAGATTCATGGGATAATGGCTAAGGGGCTAAGCTACAAATCAGAAAGTCAGCCGTGCTCGGCTCTGCCATGAAATTGCTAAGTAGCCTTAAGCAACTCGGTTGATAGTGTCCTTAAGAAATGTTAGAACTTAAGAGAAGCCTCCTCCTCTTTTTATACTAATGTGTATCACTCCACTTCAAAATGTAATAAAGCATCTTAACTGCATTTTGGAGGGGATGTTTTCTCATTTGTTTGATGGGGGGCAAGGGGTGATGGTCTTAAGTCCCAAAATCCTGCTCTCCTAGCATTGTTTTATTAATTAATTTATTTATTCATTTGTCCAATACACAAATACATAGGAAGAAAAATAGACATGTACAGTAATAATATAAATGAGGGTGAAAGTGAACTTAGAGGAGAGGATATACGAAAGGAAGAGAATATATATGATAGGTGAAAGAGAGGAAAGACAATTGGACAGGGGACGAAAGACACACCAGTGCACTTATGTACGCCCCTTACTGGCCTCTTAGGAACCTGGAGAGGTCAATCATGGAGAGTCTAAGGGAGAAGTGTTGGGGGTTAGGGGTTGACACAATTGAGTCCGGTAATGAGTCCCACGCTTCGATAACTCGATTGTTGAAATCATCACGTATCAGGAAAGACTTAATGAACTCAATCTGTATAGTCTGGAGGACAGAAGGAAAAGGGGGGACATGATCGAAACATTTAAATATATTAAAGGGTTAAATAAGGTCCAGGAGGGATGTGTTTTTAATAGGAAAGTGAACACAAGAACAAGGGGACACAATCTGAAGTTAGTTGGGGGAAAGATCAAAAGCAACATGAGAAAATATTATTTTACTGAAAGAGTAGTAGATCCTTGGAACAAACTTCCAGCAGACGTGGTAGATAAATCCACAGTAACTGAATTTAAACATGCCTGGGATAAACATATATCCATCCTAAGATAAAATACAGAAAATAGTATAAGGGCAGACTAGATGGACCAGGAGGTCTTTTTCTGCCGTCAGACTTCTATGTTTCTATGTTTTTATATTTTTTACAGTCAAGTTTGGAGCGGTTCGTATTAAGTTTGAATCTGTTGCGTGCTCTTGTGTTATTGCGGTTGAAGCTGAAGTAGTCAAAATGACTTGTTGACTCAGTCTTCCTATTGCAATGAAGAAGGAAAGGCTAAGGATATTATGTACTGACTTAAAGAATGACTTAAAAACTCCTCGCCCTTCATTTTCTTAAAAGAAAAAATCTAGTAGCTTCTTTTACAAGGTCAGAGGGCGTGTGATAGTAATGTATGAGATTTGGGGGCAGGAAGTTGAGGTTATTTAAAAAAAATGATTTTAAATAGAGCAGATGTGTACACTCCATAAATGCAGTGAAAGCTTAATGCACTTATATTTTTCATAACATTAATGAACAATTTCCAGAGAGAAATCCATGTAACCCTTGGGCTTTTGGTTTTACCCAGCCCTCTTTTAATGCTTTCAATTATAACATGATGGATTTGAAGCTCTTACAACAGTTACTTTTGAGAAGAGGGAGGGAAAAAAACACCAAAGCCACAAATATTTAACAGGATCAACAGCATTATCTTCATCAAAGGATTCTAGTTCAGATGAGTCTTCGACCTTCTATGATTATAGGATGTGTCTTCCTCATGATGGATTGCATAGATGCCCCCACCTTGCTATCATACAAAGAAGCAATCCTTATTTTTAACATATGTATCTTGTTCATGAAGTACTCATCCAATGACTCTTTCGATGGATGGTGTGGACTCTAGCTCCCATCATCCCTGACCTCATGGAAAAAAATGTATCTTTTTGAAGACACATAATCATATAACTTGAAGACACATAATCGTATAATCAATCAAGGCTTGGACAACCTTGAACTTCGCCACCTACAGACTGATTTAAGCACACTACACAAAATTGTCTACTATGTTCTCCTATCTGTCAATGACTTATTTAGCTTCAACCACTATAATACATGGGCAAACAATAGGTACAAACTCAAGGTAAACCACTCCAAACTCAATTATAGAAAATACGACTTTGGCAATAGAGTGGTCAATACTTGGAGCGCTCTACTTGATTCCATTGTTACTTCATCTAACCCCCATAGCTTTAACCTTAAACTGTCTATCATGGACCTCACATCACTGCTAAGAGGTCCATAAAGGGGGATGCATAGGCACATCAATGTGCCTACTATCCCTGTTCTACTGCCCCATTGATTTCTACTCATTTCATGTGCCCATGTCCATGTTTATTCTTACACCTGTTATCTCATATGTTTTTGACAAATTAAATAAATAAAATCAAATCGATCACTCATCCCTGACCATTGACTGTACCAATATAACAAATTAGGAAGAACTCACATTGGAGGAGGTTGCACTACTGAGCGCTATGGTGTTTTATAGTTACTATACTTCTTCACAACTAAATTCCCAGTGTCTTACTGTTTTTATCTCTTTATGGATTGACACTATAATTTTCAACTGGCGCCACTACCTACCAACTACATAATTGGTGAACAAGGGAAATAACAGCATTCTGCTTGAAAGATGGAATCTGAGTCAAACTTTTTTCCAAGTCACACTTCACTCACAGAAATATTTGACCTGCATTCCATGAGCTGTATTGGTTGCCGATTGGTCTCTGGACAAAGTGTTGGTTATGAGATACAAAGCCCTACATGGTTTAGGACCAGATTATCTATGAGACCGTCTTCTGCCTCATGTATCCCAGTGGCCGGTTAGGTCCCACAGAGTTGGTCTTCTCCAGGTCCCGTCAGCCAGACAATGTCGTCTGGTGGGACCTAGGGGAAGAGCCTTCTCTGTGGCGGCCTCAGTCCTTTGGAACAAACTCCCTCCAGAGATATATTTATTTATTTATTAGATTTGTATGCCACCCCTCTCCACAAACTCAGGACTGCCCCCAGCCTCCTGGCTTTTCACAAAGATCTGAGGACTAATCTCTGCCAGCGGGCATGGGGGGCTGTGAGGGCTGAGACCTAACTCCAGCCGATGTTATGAGTGGCTAGACTACATGAATGTGGATGATTCTATTAGGATAAACGGGGTTTTAGAATTTTTTAGTATTTTTAGTATTTAATATTAGATTTCTATACATTTGTACTCTATTTATTATGTTGTATGCTGCCCTGAGTCGGTTGAGAAGGGCAGCATAGAAGTCATAATAATAATAATAATAATAATAATAATAATAATAATAATAATAATAATAATAACGGAACTACCATTTACCAGTGGCAAAGAACTGGTGGGATCATAAGCCTGAAAAAGTGGTCGAAAATGAGCAAGCAAAACTACTGTGGGACTTCTAACTTCAGACTGACCGAATTCTGAAGCATAACACACTAGACATCCTGATTGTGGAGAAAAAGAAAGTATAGATCATCGACATCGCAATCCCAGGGGACAGCAGAATTGAGGAGAAGCAGCTAGAGAAATTATTGAAATACGAAGATCTAAAAATCGAGCTGCAACTACTCTGGCATAAGCCAGTGAAAGTGGTCCCAGTGGTACTTGGCAAGCTGGGCGCCATGCCAAAGGATCTCAGCGGACATTTGAAAACCATCGGAATTGACAAAATCTCCATCTGTCAATTGCAAAAGGCCGCTTTACTGGGATCGGCAAACATAATTCGCTGCTACATCACGCAGTCCTAGGTGCTTGGGAAGCGCCCGACTGGTGATGAAATACGAAATCCAGCATAGTGATCTCGTTTGCTGTGTTGTACTGACATAATAATAATAATAATAATAATAATAATAATAATAATAATAATAATAATAATAATAATAATTTCCTTCTGCTACTTTTCAAACAATAGTAGAAGGATGACCCTGAAATAGTTTAAACAGAAGATACCTTTTTTTAATGTCTATGTTCAATTATGTTTCTTTTTTTGGGGAGGGGAGTTTGTTTTGTTTTGGAGTTGGTATTTTATCTTTTGTAAGAAGGCTGAAAAAGAACCCCTCTTTTTCATATACAAGCTGGGGCTGGAAACCTGTGGGGTGGAACATGCACTCTGCTAATTTAATTTCTTTCTGTAGGTCAGTACATATTACGGGCTCATCTTGCAAGAGGTCTGGTGGTTAGTTGTTTTATCTCTTTGCCCTTTTAGCATGACGAAGGAAATATATCTATCCCTTTCAATACAATTGAAAAATAAATTGACACATAATTTCCCTAGGCTATGGTTTCCTGCGAGCTAGCAAAAGGAATTCGGGCTAGCTCTCTGAGTTCTCTTGCCTTTGCTTGAAATCTCAGCAGTTGCTTTCAAAGTTTGGACTTCACAGGCTTTTGTGTAACTTGAGGGTTATGCTACAGAAGGGGGGATTCTTTCATTAATTTCCTTTAGGCGGTTTTGCTTCTGGTGTCTTTGATACGCTGGAGAGCTGTATCTACAGGGGTATCTCCTTTTGTGAAAGGCCTTTGCTGATTATATCTGTGTTCACTCCAAAGGGGACTAGCCTCTGGAATAGGCCCACATGACTCACTTTGATCTTTAGCTGTAAGGAGCACACAACTCCGATCCCTGAGTATCCCAATGCTACAGTAATTTAGATTGCAACCACATTTTATTGTTGGGTAAGATTTATGTCCTAACTTTAGTAGACCGGTATAGAAGGTACAAAACTGCTCATAAATACTCAGAATTCATAAATGCCCAGAGTTTTATGGTTCGTCCAGACAGCCATCATTTGTATTCCCCAACTCTCACGAACAAATTTTGCCATCGTCCTGCAAATGTCATAACCACATCTAATATGAGTCAACCAACACTCCCTGTAATGGGACAGTAGAAGTGTTTTATGGTGAGACAGGGCAACCTGGTCTACCCAACTATGAGATGGAGCATACTGCACCAGCTTTCAACTTTGCAGGCAGTCGCTTCTACGACAAACTATTTTGTGTTAAACTTAAATTTGCTGACAAAGAAATAATAAATAATAATAATAATAATAATAATAATAATAATAATAATAATAATTTATTAGATTTGTATGCCGCCCCTCTCCAAGGAGAAATAAAAGGAGACTAATATAGCTATTTCAGCTTTTTATCAGCTAACTGCACCAGTATTAGGCTATTATTATTATTTATTAGACTTGTATGCTGCCCCTCTCCGAGGACCCGGAGTGGCTCACAACATGCAATACAGAACAATATGTATACAAATCTAATAGTTAAAACAGTCAGCTAAAAATCCCGTTATGTTAAAAAAACAGTCAGTTTACTCAATCACAACCACACATATAACATTTAATGGTCAGAGAAGAAGGGGGCATGATGTAGCTGCCCCATGCCTGGTGACATAAATGGGTCTTAAGGGTCTTGCAAAAGGTGAGAAGGGGGGCAGTGCGAATCTCCGGAGTAAGCTGATTCCGGGGCCACCACAGAGAAGGCTCTTCCCCTAGGCCCCACCAGATGACATTGTCTGGTCGATGGGACCTGGAGAAGGCCGACTCTGTGGGACCTTATCGGCCGCTGGGATTTGTGCGGCAGAAGGCGGTCCCATAAGTAATCTGGTCCGATGCCATGTAAGGCTTTATAGGTCATCACCAACACGTTGAATTGTGTGTTGCTACCCATTACGGGCCACACTGTGCACCTGTAGCAAAAAGCTCTGCCTCTCTGGTGTGCACATGCGCACATGCGTCCCAGTGAGATTTTGCACTGTGCATGTGCAGAAAGCAAAATCTCACGAAGGGACACACGTGTGCATGAGATTTTGGGAATTTTTTGCTTCTGCACATGCACGGAAGAAAAAAACTCAGTAAAATCGCATGTTCACGTGTGTCCTCTCACAAGATTTTGATTCCTGCATACAGTAGTACCTCTAGATACGAGTTTAATTTGTTCCATAAGGGAGCTTGTATATCGAACAAGTATCTGGAACAAATGGCTTTAGATTTTGTTTTTCCCCTCCGAGATAACCAGAAGCAAGGATTCTTGCGCCACCTAGTGGACGTTCGGCTCGTATCCCGAATTTGAGCTCGGATCTGGAACAGAAATTTCTCTCCCCTCGTGGCTCGTAACTTGGAATACTCGCATGTGGAGCAGCTCGTATGTAGAGGTACTGCTGCATATGCAAAAGCAAAATTTTGCTGGGATGGGTGGACATGCGTGCCAGCAACCCAAAGCTATGCCTGCATCATGCCGATATCGGCGGTAAATAGCAAACCCCGCCTGAACTGCACCCTTCTGGGATTCGAACCCAGGCTGCTTGCATATTAGGCAGATGTATTAACCTCTAAGCCACAGGCTGTCCTCGCTTTGTTTGCTGTAGCAGGGGAAAGATTAAGTGTTTTCCTGGTGAGACTGGTCTATCAGGGCAACCTGGTCCACCCAAATAGGGAACGGAGGATACTGCTCCTGCTTTCGTCTTTCAGCCAGTAGAAGAGTAAAAATAAAACTGATGGGCAGAAAGCTCTTCATGACACGGCAAGATCTTTATAGAATAACTGGTCTCTAGAGAGGAGTAGAGCTATGCTCATTTTAAAGAGGCGAATGAAAAAGTACCTTCGTTCAGCCGAAAGGACAAAGAGCTGAAAAGCCGGGGAAGGGGGGGAGAGAGAGAGAATAGGATAAGAATCCCCAACCATAGGCAGGGCTAGGAACTTGAAAATTCCTCCTGGGCCACAGCTGAATTGGAAGTAAAGCAACCGAGCTCTCCAATGCAGATCGCACAAGAACACATTGGTATAATGGCAGTCCAGGAGCGTTGCCAAAGCCACATGCAGAGGTGCCTGTGGTTAAATACCTCTGCACTGGAAATTCAGAAATTGCAAATTAACAATGCTAACTGTGATGGAATGTAATGAGATGGTGGATCTCCAGGAGGGAGAGGATGCATTCCAGAGCTGTTAGAGGCAACTCAGATAATAGCTGAGAGGCTAGTCTAGGGAAGAGAAGGACCGGGGGTGACATGATAGCAGTTTTCCAATAGTTGAGGGGCTGCCAACAGAGAGGAGGAGGTCAAGCTATTGTTGAATCTGAAAATTGACATACTGTATGTGTAGCTCTATAGTATACAAATTGATTCCTTTTCTCTTTACTCATGAAAGGGGCTTTTTTCCAGGGTCACCACATTCTTAAGGAGGGAATATGGTACATAATGACGATTGTTTTGGGTTTTGCCTCCCAAGGACAACTCCATCTGTCTGTCCATTACCCTGGGGGGGATTATTGACCCCCTCAGAGAGGGTCCGCAACTTGGGCATCCTCCTCGATCCACAGCTCACATTAGAGAAACATCTTTCAGCTGTGGCGAGGGGGGCATTTGCCCAGGTTCGCCTGGTGCACCAGTTGCGGCCCTATTTGGACGGGGAGTCACTGCTCACAGTCACTCATGCCCTCATCACCTCGAGGCTCGACTACTGTAATGCTCTCTACGTGCGGCTACCTTTAAAGAGTGTTCGGAAACTTCAGATCGTGCAGAATGCAGCTGCGAGAGCAATCATGGGCTTCTCTAAGTATACCCATACTACTCCAACACTCCACAGTCTGCATTGGCTGCCAATCAGTTTCCAGTCACAATTCAAAGCGTTGGTTATGACGTATAAAGCCCTTCATGGCATCAGACCAGGATATCTGGGAGACCGCCTTCTGCCGCACGAATCCCAGCAACAGGTTAGGTCCCACAGAGTTGGCTTTCTCCTTATCCCGTCGACCAAACAATGTCGTCTGGCGTGACCCAGGGGAAGAGCCTTCTCTGTGGTGGCTCTGACCCTCTGGAACCAAATCCCCCCAGAGATTAGGATTGCCCCCACCCTCCTTGCCTTTCGTAAACTCCTTAAAACCCACCTCTGCCGTCAGGCTTGGGGGAATTGAAACATCTCCCCCTTGCCCATGTACTTTTTGTATATGATTTGATTGTGTGCTTGTTTTTTATATATTGGGGTTTCTTTTTTGGACTTTTTAATCTAAAACTGTAATTTAGATTTCTAAATATTAGATTTGTTACTATGTACTGTTTTTGTTGTGAGCCGCCCCAAGTCTGCGGAGAGGGACGGCATATAAATCCAATAAATCTAATCTAATCTATGTGATCCCATGGTAACAGAAGCTGTCTCTGCTGAGAGGTAGAGGTGAAGTTTGAAGACACTGGACAATGTTAATTTTGCTTTTATTAGGGAATGTGACTTGTGAGGTGTTTCTAATTTACAATATTATGTGGTATAATTCTGGTTTGTGTCAGATCCGGAATTACAGCGGACTTTGCCCATTTGATGTTTACCTAAATAAAAAAGAATTGTGTTTTTCGAAGATGGACTTTGCTTATTTCTTTTGAACGGGTTTCACCAGTTGGAAACCTGGCAGCTATTTTCCAAAGCGCCTGAAGGCCAGACAAGGAGTAATGGATGGAAACTGATCAAGGAGAGACTCAACCTGGAAATAAGGAGGGAATTTCTGACAGTGAGTACTATCAACCAGTGGAACAGAAGTTGCCTTTGGAAGTTGTGAGAGCTTCATCACTGGAGGCTTTCAACAAGAGGTTGGATTGCTATCTGTCAGAAATGGTCTTCTGCTTGGGCAGAGGGTTGGACTAGATGACCTACAAGGTCCCTTCCAACTCTATATCTGAGAGAAAGAGGGTGAAGACAGCGTCTCCCTAATAGTTCCCGAAGTATATTATAGATGTAGATTGTAGAGTCTTCAGTCTGGCAAGATTTTTTTCCCCTGTGCTATGGAACAATAGATAACTCCGCTTGAAAGAATTACCATGTGTTAATCTTGGTTTTGAGCCTGATGCAGAAGGACTATGCTCTATTTTCTGAGGTTGAATTTAATAATCATTAAAGGGAAAGAAGGAAGTAGTCACAGAGTAAGAGGGAATGTTTCCTTGCTCTTCAACCTAGTGGAGTATTTTTGAATGCTCATCAATCAACCCTATCTGGGGTGCTAGCATGAATTGTCGATACACCTAGTATAACATGATGGGAAACAGTGTGCAGCCCTTCCTCTGTGTCTCACTCGATCCATTATTTGTAAACACTTCACATTGTTCTTTTAATTACGCTCCCCTAAGCAAAGATAATATAGGCAAAGTCTATAAGGATGTTTATAAACATTATTGATAATATATATGGAGCAATTAAGAGAATCATTACACAAGGCATGAGTCAAATGCCAGCGAAGCACAAGGCATTGGCACATAATGATCAGTCACCTGGAAAAGCCCTGTTCAGATTTATTTTATTTTATTTTTTATTTATTTATTCATTTGTCCAATACACAATACATATGGAAGAGAATAGACATGAAGTAATATATATAAAGATAATATGTAAAAATAGAGGAGAAGATATATGAAAGGAAGAAAATATGTATATGATATATGAGATAAAGGAAAGACAATTGGACAGGGGACGGAAGGCACACTAGTGCACTTATGTACGCCCCTTACTGACCTCTTAGGAACCTGGAGAGGTCAATCGTGGATAATCTAAGGGAGAAATGTTGGGGGTTAGGGGTTGGCAATATTGAGTCCAGAAATGAGTTCCACGCTTCGACAACTTGATTGTTAAAGTCATATTTTTTATAGTCAAGTTTGGAATGGTTAATATTAAGTTTGAATCTGTTGCGTGCTCTTGTGTTGTTGCGGTTGAAGCTGAAGTAGTCATTGACTGGTAGGACATTGCAGCATATGATCTTGTGGGCAATACTTAAATCATGTTTTAGGCGCCGTAGTTCTAAGCTTTCTAGGCCCAGGATTGTTAGTCTGTTTTCGTAGGATATTCTGTTTCGAGTGGAGGAGTGAAGGGCTCTTCTGGTGAAATATCTTTGGACGTTTTCAAGGGTGTTGATGTCCGAGATGTGGTATGGGTTCCAGACAGATGAGCTGTATTCAAGGATGACTTAAGTCATTTGATATTAGTATTCCAGGGTCTTTTACTGAGTGTGGGTTGGCTGTGAGAATTTGTTTATTTAGTTTATATATGAGGTTTGGATTCTTTTTGTTTTCCTCCAGTGTAAGCTACAGAAGCAGCTTCTCTAGAGGAGTAGAGAAGCAGGAACAGATAATTCTCGCCGAGTCTTAGCATTACTGTATTCTTTGGAGTATAGAAAAGTTGGAGAGGCTGAAAAGTTGGAGAGGCTGAAAAGTTGGGTGCTGTAGCTTTTTTGTAACCCTTTTCAGCCCTAACCAGGTGCTAACAATCTTCCTAGCTCTTACCTTGCAGGCTCTTTCGTTGTTTCTCTCTGCAAAGAATGTTTTTCAATCTCTAAGTCTTTTCAGGGGTTTTTTCATTGCTCTACTTGCTACAATATTTCTTTCCAGCCCTAACCAGATGCTAACGATGTTCCCAGCTCTTACCAGCTTGCAAATTCTTTCATTGTTATTCTCTCCAAATAAGGTTTTTTTAAAGCCCTAACCAGGGGATAAAATAATGTGCTGAAGCTGACCAGACTAAGGATGCTATCCAGATGAATACCTGGAAGGCAGATATTTTTTTCCTATTTTCCTCCCCAAAAACTAAAGTGCATCTTATACTCTGAAAAATACAGTACAGTATTCTCATCTTCTATGCCTAAGGAATAGCTATCTGTATTGGAGAGGCCCTTCTGTAACTTTAGGAAAAAATAAAAGAGCATCTGACATCTTATTTTTGTTATTTGGAAAGTATGCAAAATGTAATCTGGTTTAAATGTAAGGCAATGTGTTCATCTAGTCTGATTGCCAATTAGCCACAGTGATGATTTGCAGAAGATATTAACTTCCTCCTTTCCCAAATCTGGTTATGCACCTAACTTAAAAATTATTTCTCTTGTTTGACATCACTGGCCAATAGCTCTGTATCCAGTTGGGAAGCAACTTTTGTGCAGGGTGATAGCTAATTATACCAATGGCCGGCGTGCTGACATGCAACACTCTGGATAGCAAAAAGCA
This sequence comes from Erythrolamprus reginae, assembly GCF_031021105.1. Taxonomy (NCBI): domain Eukaryota; kingdom Metazoa; phylum Chordata; class Lepidosauria; order Squamata; family Dipsadidae; genus Erythrolamprus; species Erythrolamprus reginae. Next base: position 22,270,429 of record NC_091961.1, on the reverse strand, counting down.
TCCAGTAGAGCTTGTAAATCTGCCAGTTATTCCAAATGGTTAATGTTTGCTCCGCCAACACATTTTAGAGAAGCCCATTAGAATGCACCTGTATAACTAATGGATGTTTGGGGGATTGCTGATATGTGAAGGGTTACTCTGAGTTGATGCAAAATGGCATCCAGCCTTGATATATTTCAGAATCCAAAGTATTCAAATCTCTCCTGTGCAATCTGCTGGGATATTTTAGTCCATCTTTTTTTTTATTATACACTGATCAATTTGATGTAGATTTTCACCTAGCTTCTGAATTCTGAAGACCCCTGGCTGGGCTTTTCCGTCCATTTCTCTCTCCTGTGCATATCCACGAAAGCGCATGCAAACACTCGCAACAGGAATAAAAGTGGGGTGGGGGGGAGAATCTACAATCAAATTAACTTTCCGAAATAATAGTCCTGCAAATCCATTACTATAATGATATTACATATTCATCATATGGCTGATTGCAAATGTTTCTGTCTAGTGGCCTAGAATTGCCCCAGTGTGCAGGCAATGTTATTTTAAAGTTGCAAATTGTAGTTAATAGTCAAAACACAGATTACTGTATATTTTAACTCGGAACAATAAAGTACTCTTACATATATTCTTACATATTTTTTTTAAAAAAAATGGCTTTATGTTAACTCAAACTAACAATGCTTTTTGCCCAACTTTGCACACAAAGGCACTGAAGTGTTTTTTCTGCCCAAGGTTGGGCGGGAAGCATTGTTAATTGGACATAATATAAAGCTATCTTTATAGACTATTAGTTTGACTTAATATAAAGCTTTCTTTAATACTGCAGAAAGAGATTAAAATGTCTTTCTGCTGCATTTAAAAAAAAACTCTTGCAAGGATGTGCTATCTGAGATCTGTTAAATTAAAGAACGACATAGGATCAAATAAATTGAACAAGGAAAACGTGGACTCTGTTATGCAAGCCAATTTGGTATAGTGGTGAAGATGGCTGCCTAGTGACCAGCTATGGCATGCCGTCATAGGTTTGCCATCAGGTAATATTGTGTTGTTCTTCATCACTTCCAAATACAGTAGGTACCTCTACTTATGAACTTAATTTGTTCTATGACCAGATTCTTAAGTAGAAAAGTTTGTAAGAAGAAGCAATTTTTCCCATAGGAATCAATGTAAAAGCAAATAATGCATGCGATTGGGGAAACCACAGGGAGGGTGGAGGCCCTGTTTCCTCCCAGGAGATTCCTAGAGAGGCCCCACGGAGGCTTCTCCCTACCTTTTCCGGCCCTGTTTCCTCCCAGGAGATTCCTAGAGAGGCCCCACGGAGGCTTCTCCCCACCTTTTCCGGTTACAGTTTTAGAGACTCAGGTTTGTAAGTGGAAAATGGTTCTTGAGAAGAGGCAAAAAAATCTTGAACACCCGGTGTTTATCTAGAAAGGTTTGTAAGTAGAGGCGGTCTTAGGTAGAGGTGCCACTGTAGTGTAGATACTTATGTTTTTGTACTTGCAAATACAAGTCACTAAATTTATTTTCAAAGTTTGTAACTTCAGTGGCAAGGAAGTACACATAAACATTTGCATCAAAGAAATTTATCCTTCATCCCTCCGTGTTCATTTGAAGGTTTCATGCAAAATCTGTTGTCCCAGGATGCTTGAATCTTTGTCCATTTAGATACTCTCCTTGGGCGAATCATTCAAGCGAGACAATTCCAATGTGGCTTGGTTCATAAGTTTACATCCCAGCTGAAGTCAACCTCAAAGCATCTCAAAGCAAGATGCTTTCCCCAAAAATGATGAAAGAGTAGGTGGGGGAAAGGGCACTCATTTCCCCAGAAAACTGCTAAACCTCTGATTGATCCTTCATGTCATCTTCAAAATTTGGTATCATCTATTATGCACAGCTCTAGTTTTCCGTAATGAGATGATCTAGTCATATATCCATCTCCAGGGCTGTAACTCATAATTCTACGAAGATATATGTGCTTTCCGCATGACGATAATTCACTTGCCCTTCAACCCCAAAAGGAATTCATTAAATGGATGCATTTTAAATATTCCCAGTTTCTACAGTGAAATTATTTGCTTAACATTTAAAAAGATTTATGAGAGTGACAATCATGATGTTATAATCATCATAGTAACAACAGGAACTACCACAATAACAAGGTCTGCTTAAGATGTGGTTTTTTCCCACCAATTTATATCGTTACCCATTTCATTGTCAAGATTCTCGGATGGATAACAACAATTTAATAACACCAAATAATCAGCATAATAACGACAAAATTTTTGTCAGGCGCCAAAGAACAGGTCCAGCAAAGGCCAATTAAGCTGATTTGCTGCTGATCAGCCTATGCACAGAAATCTTCTCAACTAACAGCACCTGCTTGGAGTTAGATGAGGCTCAGTGGAATTCAAGGAGATGTTAGACTCACTCTGCTTGTGGCTACATAGGGATTCTAGGCTGATCCCTCTTTAAGCTCCAACCCCAATCATCATGCTTCCATGAATTGGCTTCAAATGTTTTAGTTTTATACTTGGTGGTAATGCATGAATCAGTTTTGATGTGATATCCATTTCATTCACAACAGAGAAAAAAAAAGCTGTAGGCTCTTTATGTGCAATTGGGCTATCTTTCATTAACTTTGAGAATCCATTTTTCTAAGGGCAGCTAGTAGAAGTTAAGCTCTTGTCTAGGGAGAGTCTCAGCCATCCAGGTCATGGTTGTCCCAGCTCTCTGGAGGTGCCACCCCAGCTCTGTTTGGGCATGCAAGACTTTTCCCCCTTCCCAGCTCCATTTGGAGATGGGAGGCTTTCCCCCTTCCCCCTCTTGTTTAGGGATGTGAGCAGGGGTGGGCTACTGCCCAGACAGATGGGAACACAGTGGGGTAATGAAAATGGAGCTCCAGCCCACAACACCCAATTTGCACTGAAAGGTGTTGAAAGAAAATGCATCAGCCGCACCACAGTGTGGTAGTAAAAATTTTGGTAGCCCTTCACTGGATGTGAGGCCAAAACAGTGGGGTGGGGCCAGTAAAGGGCAGCCAAATTTTTTACTGCCACACTGTGGGTTTGGCTTATTTTGTGGGTGTGGCATGATGGTCATGTGACTGGGTAGGAGTGGCTTGCCAGCCATGTGACCAGGTGGGAGTGGCTTGAATGATCATCATCGTTCAAGTGAACTGTTATTGCCGCATGATGCCTTTTCATCTCAGCTGTGGGCAGAGTGAGGGCTTCACAAGGGGAAAATGACCGCAGATCAGACTGTTGCGGGATGGCTCTCCTGGCCTTGGGAGGTGGCCGTGTGAGGCTGGAGGGGAGCCAGGCAGGAGAGAGGGAAGCTCATCCCAGGCCAGGAAGGAGGAGAGAGGGAAAAAGCTAGGAGCGTGCAGCAGCAGCAGCAGGGGGGGAAGGAGAGCCCAGCCGAGACCAGTAATCCAGTAAGTGACAGCCACCGGTCAGCTGGAGATGGGTATGCAGCTTTATTTCCGCCAGTGGAACTGTGTTCTACCCCACCCTGCCTGCTGCCCATCCCTGGGTGGGGGGTCACACTGACAGTAGTGCACTGCTCCATGCATGGATCACTGTGCAGTCTCAGTTGGAAAAACTGAGATGCACATGCAGCTGTTCCCAACATGTGAAAACATGCCCCTATGTGAGATTCAGTTTCTGTGGATGCGCCAGAAGTGAAATCTTGCACAGGAATATTCATGTGAGTGAGAATTTGGCAATTTTCGCCAATTTTTTGCTCCTGCGCATGCGTGGAAGCCAAAATATCAGTGAAAATCACCAAAATCTCTTGCAGGCATCCTCACATGAGATTTTGCTTCTGGAGCAAGTGCAGAAGTCAAATCTCGCACCGATGCACAATTGCCCACTTGCCACCCAGGTGCGCATCTACGCCGGCCTCTGGAGTGCACAGGTAGCACCGGCAATGTGCAGCACATCACTGGTCACGCATTCATGCGGAGTGGCTCATACATGCATGTGCAGGGGCGGGATGTGTGGGAGGAGCATTGCATTATGCATGTGGGCACTCATGTACATGTGACAATGCATGTGTGCACACTTTCGTCACCCAAGGGAAAAACGATTCGCCATCACTGACCCAAAGCATCCCCTTAAAGAGACACACACACTTCAGACTTGTGAGCACCTTTATTATTATTGTTGTTGTTGTTGTTGTTGTTGTTGTTGTTGTTGTTATTTATTAGATTTGTATGCCGCCCCTCTCCACAGAACTTTGCAATTATGGAAGAACTTTTTTATTTTCTTCCAAACGGTGGCAAAAAAAAAACCCAAACCCCAAAAGAATCCCACAAATTTTGAATAGCTATTTTGAGAGTACGGCTGTTAACCAAAGCAGTGTTTAAAATGCTCACCTATTTTCTGTGTCTCTCAGGATGCTTTCCAGAACTCCCTGCTTAGGTTGTCTTTTCTTTTGAAGGAGCTTAGACCTTGATTCAAATATCAGGTAGGGCAGGAGATTCCCTTGACACACTTTGTGCTTGCGGGAATAGAACATTTGAAGACCGAGACCGGCTCATACAGATTTCCTTTCTTACCGTTAGGAATTCATTTCAAGCATGCTGCTTAGTATTTTTTAAAGCGGTGCCTTCAGAGATCATTCAGGGAAACTCAAAGACAGCCGTAGTAAGCCCTTTGCAATTAAACAAGTGTCCTTTCAATTCTGTCAAGAAGATTTGGATTTGATAATTAAGGAAGGAAGTGACTTTCTCTACTAAAGATGCAGTATAAAATAGATCAAAGTTGAAAGGCAGTTCATGCTTTGGCTCAAGTTTTTACGGAATGCTCTCAACTCAAAGAAGAAGAAGAACCAAAGTTAGTAGCTGAAGGATGTGTAGAGATTACTCGGTTCTTTGATTAATGTGCGTAATAAACTTGAACAGAATTGAGGCTGTTGAGAATGCTAATGACAGAGGACATTATGCTGTTCTTTTACTAGAGCAAAATTTGCACTAATATCTCCCTCATTCTCAACTCATATGTACAGTAAGTTGCCTTGTAGCATAGGAGTTTTGGAGAAGAAAGAGAGAACAAAACATAGTAAAGGAGTTGGTAGGGAAAGGAGCTGATTGTCTTCTGTTGTGGTTAGCTCTGGCCCAGCTCCTGCCCCAAGGACTGTGGATGTGGGGGAGACATCCACATGCTGCAGGTCTGTTTTGCCCCCGGTGGAATCCGATGATGAAGGCTCCTCTGACCAAGAAGACATGAGTGACAGGGAGGAGGAGAGTGGGGCAGACAGCTCAGAAGGAGATCAAGTATCTAGCTCCTCCTTGGATTCAGAACAAGAGTTAATGATACAGCCATGCATGCGGAGAGCGATGCATAGGCAACAACAACTGAGAGATTATTATCAAAGAAAATGAGGCCACCTGTGGTTGGGTGGGGCTGTGGTAATTAGTGAGGCTGCTATAAATAGCAGACTGTGGGTTTGGCCATTGAGGAGAATTATCTGATTGTTGTGTTTCGTGACTGCTTTACTGACTTTGACTTTTTGTGTGCTGATTTTCCCCCGCTTTGAAACTAAACCAGAGCAAAGGGTGTTTCACTTTGTGAAAGAAGGACTGTGAATTGCCTCAAAGCTGCAAGCTAAGTATCACAGAACTGATAAGGGATTTGTACAAATTACCAGTTTAGTTGGAAACGAGTGCTCTTTGCTATACCAAAAGAGGGCTTAGGTTAAGTGAATTTTTGTTATATAAAGAACATTGTTTTGAATTTTCAAACATGTGTGTGTCTGAAATTTGTACCTGCGAATTTTTGGGAGGAGTCTACCAGAGAGCCCGACAGAACAAAAGGTAGGCTTCAGGTGTTAGAGGTTTTATTGGCAGTAGAATTCGAGACCAAGTTATAAAGAATAAACTGGAGTCACTCCATAATTTGTAAATATGCTAATGTTCTTGATTTAAAATATTATAAATCAATACACCCTCATTTGGTGGAGGGGATAGAATGAATGATGTTGGGTGGCGGGGCACATATCACTGTGCACTGTTTTTGTGTAGTGTGCATCCTTTATATTATTATTAAAATTAATAAAGTTTATTTTTTTAAAGGTAGGTTTCAGGTGGAATCTTCATCAGTAGTGGATAATAATTGTGAACGTTCCTTTGGGCATTTATTTACTTACTTTATTTATATCACAGCTTTATTATTTTTATAAAAACTCAAGGTGGTGAACCAGGGGCGGGTTCCCCTTACCTTTCCCTACCGGTTCGCATCGTGATGGAAGTGTGTGTTGCGCCAGAGGACTGATTTTTGAGCATGGACTCCCAGTCATCATGGCGATCAATTCCCACTACCAGTTCTAAAGAATCGGTCTAACTGGTAGCAATCCACCACTATGCTGAACATACCTAATATTCCTTCCTCCTCCTTTCCTCACAGTAACAACCTTCAGATGTGAGTTGTCAGGCACGAAAGATCAGGTATGCCCAGAAGGTCCTATTAAACTGATTTATTACTACTCGTGCCCCCTCGTGTATTGGAATCTGCTAGGAGTTAGAGAAGAGTCAATGGAATTCATTTGTTCGTTTGTGGCTACGTAAGGATTCTAGACTGATCCCTCTCTTAATTCTGCCCCCAGCCTCTGCAACTCCTATTTCCTACATGAATTGGGCTAAGAGAGAATGACTGGCCCCAAAGTCAAGCAGCCAAGAATAGCAAACACCTATCAGGTTTCCAAACCAGATAACAGATAAGAGAATCTCTGACTCAATTTGTAAGGTTCTGATACCATGATGGCGAACCTATAGCATGCATGCTACAAGTGGCAAACTGAGCCTTCTCTGCAGGTACACGAGCCGTTGACCAGCTCAGCTCCACTGCACATGTGTGAGTGCCTCCGACTGACCGGCTGGTTGTTGAGTCAGACAAGCTCATGTTTTCTCCTCATTTTCTGCAGCCCGTGCCTTCCCAGATCTCTGGAGATTCTATCCCAGTGCTGTTTGGGCACCTAAGGCTTTTCCCTCCCTCCCAGCTTTATTTGGGGAAACAGGCTTCCCCCCCCTCTCCCAGCTATATTTGGAGATGGGAGGCTTTTCTCCTCTCCCACCACTGTTTTGGGATGGGAGGCTACCATGGGGCTACCTTTGAAAAGTGTTCGGAAACTTCAGATCGTGCAGAATGCAGCTGCGAGAGTAATCATGGGCTTCCCTAAATATGCCCATGTTACACCAACACTCTGCAGTCTGCATTGGTTGTGATCAGTTTCCAGTCACAATTCAAAGTGTTGGTTATGACCTATAAAGCCCTTCATGGCATCGAACCAGATTATCTCTGGGACCGCCTTCTGCCGCACAAATCCCAGCAACCAGTTAGGTCCCACAGAGTGGGTCTTCTCCGGGTCCCGTCAACAAAACAATGCCGCTTGGCGGGACCCAGAGGAAGAGCCTTCTCTGTGGTGGCCCCAGCCCTCTGGAACCAACTCCCCCCAGAGATTAGAATTGCCCCCACCCTCCTTGCCTTTCGTAAGCTACTTAAAACCCACCTCTGCCGCCAGGCATGGGGGAATTGAGATACCCTTTCCCCCTAGGCCTTTACAATTTTATGCATGGTATGTCTGTATGTCTGTTTGGTTTTTATTATACAGTGATCCCTCGAGTTTCGCGATCTCGATCTTCGCGAAACGCTATATCGCGATTTTTTAAAAAAATATTAATTAAAAAAAACACCATTTCCGCGTTTGGCTTCGGGAGTCAGCTGGGAAGCGGCGCGGCTGTTTTAAAAGGTCGCAGCCGGCCTGGGGGCTTCCCAGCACCCCCCCCGAACCCCCAACCCGGGTTCGGGGGGGTGCTGGGAAGCCCCCCAGGCCGGCTGCGACCTTTTAAAACAGCCGCGCCGCTTCCCAGCTGAGTCCTGAAGCCAAACGCGGAAGTTCACCTTTGGCGTTTGGCTTCAGGACTCAGCTGGGAAGCGGCACGGCTGTTTTAAAAGGTCGCAGCCGGCCTGGGGGGCTTCCCAGCACCCCCCCGAACCCCCAACCTGGGTCTTCCCGGCCGCCCATGCAAAGGGGAAACCCCGGCTCCTCCTGATGCCCGTCACTCGCCCGCCCGCCAGCAAGAGGGGGAAGAGCCAGGGAAGGTTCCTTCGGCCGCCCAGCAGCTGATCTGCTCGGTAGCGCAGCAGCAGCGAGGAGCCGAATCGGGGTTTCCCCTTTGTGTGGGCGGCAGGGAACGCAAACTCCACCATCTACGCATGCGCGCCATAGAAAAAAAGGGCGCGCATGCGCAGATGGTGTTTTTACTTCCGCAACCCTACATCGCGAAAAATCGATTATCGCGAGGGGTCTTGGAACGGAACCCTCGTGATAATAGAGGGATCACTGTAATGGGTTTTTAATTGTTTTTAGAATCTGTCTAATCCTGCCTTGAAGCTATTCAGGCTGACAGCTGTCATGACCCTCTGGGTGAAGAAATATTTCCCTTGATTTGTCCTCACTTTCTTACCTATGAGCTTTAGGGAATGCCCCCTTGTCCTAGTATTGTGTGATAGAGAAAAGAATTTTTCTCTATCCATCTTTTCTCTCCCCTGCATGATTTTATACACTTCGATCAAGTCACCTCTTAAACGCCGTCTTTGAAGGCTGAAGAGACCAAGGCATTGCAACCTGGTTTCATAAGGGAGGGGCTCCATTCCCTTGATCATTCTTGTTGCCCTTTTTTGCACCTTTTCCAGTTCCATTATATCCTTCTTGAGGTGCGGTGACCAGGACTGTACACAGTGTGGTCTCACCATCGGTGCATGCATGCATGTTGGGTGATGTGCACATATGCAGGGTGGGGTGTGCAGGAGGAACATTCCACTATGTGTGTGGGAATTTGAATACATGCGACTGTGTGTGCACACACTTTCGGCACCCAAGGGGAAAAAAGTTCGCTATGACTGTTCCATTATATAGATATTTCAAGATTTCAATTGGAAATTTCAGGCAAAGGATTAAATTGCATTGTTTTCTGATCTGATGTAGCCGCTGAAAATTCATATCTCTGTAGGTACGGATAAGACCAACAGCAAAATATCAATTTACCCAAAAATGCCCCCTGTGGTGACACTCCTACCCTGTAATCTTCCCAGCCTTCCGACTTTTCCATTTCCTAGGAATGCTTGTGGGACTCTTGCATGGTTCGTTCTGATAACTTGGGCTGAGGCTGGAGGCTGTTTCTCCGCACATAATCTTTTCTTAGGCAACAGTTGGAATTTAAATATTCATCTCTAATAAGCCTTCTTTCAATTCCAGTGCTCTTGTTGGACTCCGACTGTATTTTATTTTATTTTTTTATAAAGGAGGGGAAAAAAGCGAAGCTTTTTCTGGCTTAAGCTGCTTAGCATTTCACAAAGAGAGAAATCCTGGAGACCGAGATAGAAGGAAAGGAAGGGGTCAAAGGTTAGGAGATGCCCCAAATCTCTGTTTCACCATGACCTTGAGAGTAACTGTGATGAAATGCAATTTGAGGTTGTTTACTGCAGAGCTGAGATATCTGCTAAGGTCCATCACCTTGATGAATGCTGCTGGTGAAACCTTTTCCCTCCAAGTCTGCTTAGTGATTAGTCTGCAAGTGATTTAGAGGTGTTCTATAGTTTATTAAGGTCACTTAGTTCACTCTCATTTAGCGCAATTTAGGCGTAAAGTTTCCCCGGCGGTGTGAACTAATGCAGAGAAGCCATTTCTTTTCCTAATTGTCCCGGGTGACTGGAAAAACTGTCTGAAAGATGATTTAAGCAGAGAATTTCATCTTTATCCCTGAAATTGACATTTGGGAAGGAAGAAAGGGGTTGTCTCTCAATTGCAGCTGCTGTATTTGTGTTTGTCAGAGCAATTAGTTTTTTTTGCTATCACTTTATTTTGATAAATATCAACTAGCTTTACATTTTGGGGTAAATGACCTTTCTTCCCATAGAGATGCAGGCGACATTTCCTGATTCAGATATTGCTTTGAAACTGGCATAGTGGGTGCTAATATACACATTATCAGAGGAATGTGTTATCCCCCCTCCCCAAATGCTAATTTAATATTCTTTTGGTGGTGCGGTTGTAGCTGTTTCTCCGCCGTTTTTATTCCCAGACTTCTTCTATCTCTCGCTTGCCTAGACTGCTATTCAGCCCTAGAGGCTGTGGACCCTTCACAATTTCTTTTATGAAATGTCCATGATATAGATGAGCCCCTGCTGCAATTTCACTGAGCAGCCACTCCATGGCATTGTTGCAAAAAATTGTACAGGTTGCTGAGAACAATATTAGTCAACAGCAATGAGGGTAAATAAAAAAGGAAGATAATGAGGACCAAACAAAAATGATATCAAGCAGAAATGGTGAAAAGTGCTGAAAAAGAGTCCCATTACATACTGGAGCCGCTTCAGACGCAACAATGATTGTTTTGGAAAGTATATCGAGATACCTAAATGTTAAATTAAGTTCTTCGTGCCAATTCTGAAGTGGATCTGGCTGAAGCCATCTTTTTGCTGTCTCATAGTTGCCACAAACTCTGTCAACTAAACAATGCCACTTGGCGGGACCCAGGGGAAGAGCCTTCTCTGTGGCAGCCCCGGCCCTCTGGAACCAACTCCCCCCAGAGATTAGAATTGCCCCCACCCTCCTTGCCTTTCGTAAGCTACTTAAAACCCACCTCTGCCGCCAGGCATGGGGGAATTAAGACTTCTTCTCCCCCTAGGCCGTTACAACTGTATACATGGTATGTTTGTATGTATGTTTGGTTTTATATATTAATGGGTTTTAATTTGCTTTTAGTATTGGATTTATTGTATATTGTTCATGATTGTTGTTAGCCGCCCCGAGTTTTCAGAGAGGGGCGGCATATAAATCCAATAAACTTGAAACTTGAAACATAGAAACATAGAAGATTGATGGCAGAAAAAGAACTTGTGGTCCATCTAGTCTGCCCTTATACTATTTCCTGTATTTATCCCAGGCATGTTTAAATTCAGTTACTGTGGATATACCAACCACGTCTGCTGGAAGTTTGTTCCAAGGATCTACTACTCTTTCAGTAAAATAATATTTTCTCACGTTGCTTCTGATCTTTCCCCCAACTAACCTCAAATTGTGCCCCCTTGTTCTTGTGTTCACTTTCCTATTAAAAACACTTCCCTTAATCTTTAACATATTTAAATGTTTCGATCATGTCCCACCCACCCCCTTCTGTTCTCCAGAGTCCAGACTGTACATATTGAGTTCATTAAGTCTTTCCTGATAGGTTTTATGCTTAAGACCTTCCACCATTAGATAAGTAATGATAAAAAGTATTGATAGAAGACAATAGAACACTAGGACAGGGACGGTAGGCACAATGGTGCATTTATGTATGCCCCTTACACACCTCTTAGAAAGAGGGGAGAGGTCAATTGTAGATAAGCTAAGGTTAAAAGTTTTGTGGTTAGGAGTAGAAACCACAGAGTCAGGTAGTGCATTCCAGGCGTTGATCACGCTATTGCTGAAGTCTTATTTTTTGCAGTCTAGTTTTGTGCGGTTGACATTTAGTTTAAATCTATTTCGTGCTCGTGTGTTGTTGTGGTTGAAGGTGAAGTAGTCGCTAACAGGTAGCGGAAAGGGAGAAAGCGGGAGGGGGAAATAGATAGATGGGCTAACAGTCAAAAAATATATATTGTGGGAACCAACAGGGTGGAGGAGAGGCGCGACCAAGCAGCCTATCAGTTGCTATCATTGGATACCATAACCAGTGACATCTGGGGAGGGAAATATTTGCTCTTTTAAATAGGCTAAAACTGCAGGAAATTTTAAGAGTTGGTTTTCACCAGCTGTGCCGATATGATATTTCCAATAGTCATGTTCTTTGAAGAATCTACCTGCCTTGGAGTTCTGCTTTGGGCAGATCTGTTTCTTTGAACCCTGACACTCAGTTTCACCCAGATATTTTTAAAAAATTAAATGAGATTTTTAAATTTTAAATTGGATCTTTTTTTATCAAATTTATTTTAATAAAATACTTTTGGAGTAAAAAAAAACTATCGAAAGATAGCTTTCTATTTAATATGCATTAATAATTTAGTTTATTCAGCACAAAATGGTGCTTATGTGCAGGAGGCTGTATGTTCTACCATATTGAGACTGTGAGTTAACAGTGGGTCAGAGGAGGAGCTGTTGCGGGCCCCAAATCACGGTTGCTCTTTAAAAATTATCATTTAAATTGAGTTGATTTAGCAACATCAATAGCATTTAGACTTATAAACAGCTTCGCAATACTTTACAGTCCCATCTAAGCAGGTTACAGAGTCAGCAGATTGCCCCCAACAATCTGGGTCCTCATTTTTCCGACCTTGGAAGGATGGAAGGCTGAGTCAACCTTGAGCCTACTGAGATTCGATCTGCCAAACTTCTGGCAGCCGGTGATCAGCAGAAATAGCTTGCAGTACTGCACTCTAACCACTGCACCATTCTTCATCGATTTAAATCGAGCCTTTTTCGTAGTGATTTGATTTATTTTGATTTATTGGATTTGTATGCCGCCCCTCTCCGGAGACTCGGGGCAGCTAACAACAATAATAGAACAGTATACACAATAATCCAATAGTAAAAACAATTAAAAACCCATTAAAGTAAAAACCAAACATACATTCAGACATACCATGCATAAAATTGTAAAGGCCTAGGGGGTTAGAGTATCTCAGGGTTTGAAGTAGCTTACGAAAGGCAAGGAGGGTGGGGGCAATTCTAATCTCTGGGGGGAGTTGGTTCCAGAGGGCCGGGGCCGCCACAGAGAAGGCTCTTCCCCTGGGTCCCGCCAAGCGGCATTGTTTAGTTGACGGGACCCGGAGAAGACCCACTCTGTGGGACCTAACTGGTCGCTGGGATTCGTGCAGCAGAAGGCGGTCCCTGAGATAATCTGGTCCGGTGCCATGAAGGGCTTTATAGGTCATAACCAACACTTTGAATTGTGACCGGAAACTGATCGGCAACCAATGCAGTGATTTAAGTCACAACTTAAATCGTGATTTAAATCGACTCGATTTAAATCAAATCCATCCCGATGGGAAAACTTTCCTTCCCGAGAAGCTCTACTTTATCTATGCAGGTGGTAATGCTCCGTTTCCTCCCCTCCTGCCCTTGAAAATGTCAATCAGTCTTTAAATTAGGAGAGGCCCCTGCAGGTGAAAAAGCCCTTCGATAGAACTCAAGCCCCGGAGCTGTCTGTATTTTTAGGCGACAAGAGGTAGTTCTCTGTGCATATAACTTGCGAAGAGCTTGGAATTGACAAGTACCAAATGTAAGGCATTATTATGATAATTACACAGCTATCTCTGACATACTCTTTCCATTTGAAATATGCTGTACACTTCAGTGAGAACGGGAGCTGACCTTTCTTGGGGGATAATTACTATTATGGATACAGGTGGCATTTTCCATCATCTCCTCTTCCACAGTCCAGTGGATTGCACAGCTCAAACTGGGACTACCGTCATGTTCTTGAATATGTCACTCAGCCGGGAGGGCTCTCCTCATCCACCCCACCCGCGATTAAAGGGACAGGCACGTCTCTTGGGTTTTTTTGTTGTTGTAAGCCAGCGGTCGGCTTTCCTGCTTTTCACTGACAGGGATAGAAGATAAGCGAAGGAATTGAATTGCAGTTTTGGAGGCTGCCTTCAGGAGGGACCTTTTTTAAAAAAAATACATACCGTATTTTTCAGAGTATAAGATGCACCTTAGTCTTGGGGGAGGAAAATAGGGAAAAGAATCTGCTTACCAGATATTCTGGCTAGCATCCTTAGTCTTGAACGGGTCCAAAGACGGGCTACAAGAATGGTGGAAGGTCTTAAGCATAAAACGTATCAGGAAAGACTTAATGAACTCAATCTGTATAGTCTGGAGGACAGAAGGAAAAGGGGGGACATGATCGAAACATTTAAATATGTTAAAGGGTTAAATAAGGTCCAGGAGGGAAGTGTTTTTAATAGGAAAGTGAACACAAGAACAAGGGGTCATAATCTGAAGTTAGTTGGGGGAAAGATCAAAAGCAACATGAGAAAATATTATTTGACTGAAAGAGTAGTAGATCCTTGGAACAAACTTCCAGCAGACGTGGTTGGTAAATCCACAGTAACTGAATTTAAACATGCCTGGGATAAACATATATCCATTGTAAGATAAAATACAGGAAATAGTATAAGGGCAGACTAGATGGACCATGAAGTCTTTTTCTGCCGTCAGTCTTCTATGTTTATATGTTTCTAGTCAGCTTCAGCACATTATTTTATCCCCTGGTTAGGGCTTTAAAAACATTCTTTGCAGAGAGTAACTATGAAAGACCTTGCAAGTGTGTAATAGCTGGGAACATTATTAGCACCTGGTTAGAGCTGGAAAGAAACTTATTCAGAGCAAGTGAATGCAATTTTTAAAAAACCCTGCAAAGACTTAGGGCTTGGAAATCATTCTTTGCAGTGAGTAACTATGAAAGACCTTTCAAGTGGGTAAGAGCTGGGAACATCATTAGCACCTGGTTAGGGCTGGAAAGAAACTTATTCAGAGCAAGTTAGAGCAATTTAAAAAACCCTGCAAAGACTTAGGGTTTGGAAATCATTCTTTGCAGTGAGTAACTAGGAAAGACCTTGCAAGTGTATAAGAGCTGGGAACATCATTAGCACCTGGTTAGGGCTGGAAAGAAACTTATTCAGAGCAAGTGAGAGCAATTTAAAAAACCCTGCAAAGACTTAGGGTTTGGAAATCATTCTTTGCAGTGAGTAACTAGGAAAGACCTTGCAAGTGTATAAGAGCTGGGAACATCATTAGCACCTGGTTAGGGCTGGAAAGAAACTTATTCAGAGCAAGTTAGAGCAATTTAAAAAACCCTGCAAAGACTTAGGGTTTGGAAATCATTCTTTGCAGTGAGTAACTAGGAAAGACCTTGCAAGTGTATAAGAGCTGGGAACATCATTAGCACCTGGTTAGGGCTGGAAAGAAACTTATTCAGAGCAAGTGAGAGCAATTTAAAAAACCCTGCAAAGACTTAGGGTTTGGAAATCATTCTTTGCAGTGAGTAACTATGAAAGACCTTGCAAGTGTATAAGAGCTGGGAACATCATTAGCACCTGGTTAGGGCTGGAAAGAAACTTATTCAGAGCAAGTGAGAGCAATTTTAAAAACCCTGCAAAGACTTAGGGCTTGGAAATCATTCTTTGCAGGGAGTAACTAGGAAAGACCTTGCAAGTGTATAAGAGCTGGGAACATTATTAGCACCTGGTTAGGGCTGGAAAGAAACTTATTCAGAGCAAGTGAGAGCAATTTTAAAAACCCTGCAAAGACTTAGGGCTTGGAAATCATTCTTTGCAGGGAGTAATAATGAAAGGCCTTGCAAGTATGTAAGAGCTGGGAACATTATTAGCACCTGGTTAGGGCTGGAAAGAAACTTATTCAGAGCACGTTAGAGCAATTTAAAAAACCCTGCAAAGACTTAGGGCTTGGAAGAAGCCTTTCACAAACTTCTTAAAACCCACCTCTGCCATCAGGCATGGGGGAATTGAGACATCTCCCCCAGGCTTATATAGTTTTATGTATGGTATGATTGTGTTGTATGTTTTTAAAATAATGGGTTTTTAGATATTTTTAAATATTAGATTTGTTTATTGTACACTGTTTTATTGTTGTTGTGAGCCACCCCTAGTCAGCGGACAGGGGTGGCATACAAATCTAATAAATAAATAAATAAATAAATAAATAAACCATTCTTTGCAGTGAGTAACAATGAAACAGCCTACAAGGTGTTGTGGTTAGCTCTGGCCCAGCTCCTGCCCCAAGGACTGTGGATGTGGGGGAGACATCCACATGCTGCAGGCCTGTTTTGCTCCCGGTAGAATCTGTTGATGAAGGCTCCTCTGACCAAGAAGACATGAGTGACAGGGAGGAGGAGAGTGTGGCAGACAGCTCAGAAGGAGATCAATTATCTAGCTCCTCCTTGGATTTGGAACAAGAGTTAATGATACAGCCAGGCATGAGGAGAGCGATGTATAGGCAGCAACAACTGAGAGATTATTATCAAAGAAAATGAGGCCACCTGTGGTTGGGTGGGGCTGTGGTAATTAGTGAGTGTTGTGTCCAGAGGACAGTTAGGCCTTGTACCCGCCCCATATTTCTTGGGCAGGAAAATACTACAAGGTGATTGGTTGGCTGAGCCTGGCAGCCCGGGGTATATATAGCTGCCAGGCATGGCCATGTTTCGTTGTTGTCTTGTTTCGTTCCTTAAACCGTTACCTTCTGCTCTAAATAAAAAGAACCATTACTTACACTAAGTCTGCAGTCCTTCATTCCTGCAAGGATCTAACAGTGAGGCTGCTATAAAGAGCAGCCTGTGGGTTTGGCCATTGTGGAGGATTATCTGATCGTTGTGTTTCGTGCCTGCTTTGCTGACTTTGACCTTTGTGTGCTGATTTTTCCCTGCTTTGAAACTAAACTAAGTGTGTTTCACTTTGTGAAAGAAGAAGGACTGTGAATTGCCTCACAGCTGCAAGCTAAGTATCACAGAACTGATAAGGGACTTGTACAAATTACCAGTTTGTTTGGAGATGAGTGCTCTTGGCTATACAAAAAGAAGGCTTAGTTTAAGTGAATTTTTATTATAGAATAGAATAGAATAGAATTTTTATTGGCCAAGTGTGATTGGACACACAAGGAATTTGTCGGTGCATATGCTCTCAACGTACATAAAATAAAATATACATTTGTCAAGAATCATGTGGTACAACACTTAATGATTGTCATAGGGGTCAAATAAGCAATGAAGAAGCAATATTAATAAAAATCTTAGGATATACGCAACAAGTTACAGTCATACAGTCAACATGGGAGGAAATGGGTGATAGGAATGATGAGAAAAACTAGTAGAATAGAAGTGCAGATTTAGTAGAAAGTCTGACAGTGTTGAGGGAATTATTTGTTTAGTAGAGTGATGGCATTCGGGGGAAAACTGTTCTTGTGTCTAATTGTCTTGGTGTGCAGTGCTCTGTAGCGACGTTTTGAGGGTAGGAGTTGAAACAATTTGTGTCCAGGATGTGAGGGGTCAGTAAATATTTTACCTGCCCTCTTTTTGACTCGTGCAGTATACAGGTCCTCAATGGAAGGCAGGTTGGCAGCAATTGCTTTTTCTGCAATTCTGATTCTCCTCTGAAGTCTGTGTCGGTCCTGTTGGGTTGCAGCACCAAACCAGACAGTTATAGAGGTGCAGATGACAGACTCAATGATTCCTCTGTAGAAGAAATAACATTATAAAGAACATCGTTTTGAATTTTCAAACCTGTGTGTGTCTGAAATTTGTACCTGTGAATTTTCGGGAGGATTCTACCAGAGAGCCCGACAGAACACAAGGCAAGAGCTGGGACGATCCATAGCAGCTAGATAGGACTGAAAAAAAAGCTACACTCAGAGTATATCAGCCTCTTTTAGGGAGGAAAAAGATGTGTCTTATACTCGGAAAAATATGGTATATATAAAATAAAATTCTTCCGCTAGCTTGCTCTTTCTCCCCTCTTGAAATGAAGTTTCTTATGTTGCTCATTAGATGATAAGTGAATATAGAGAAACCTTTGAGCAAAAAGGTAATTCCTACTGCAAGGAAGCGGGTTGCAGCGCCAGTTTCACATTTATGAATGCAAACTAGGCTCGGCTTCCCGCAGGGATGCTTTTGTCGGTTCTTTTATCTCCACAACCAAAGTTCAGGCTGACTTTTTGACTCAGTAATCATAAAATGAAATGATTCCGCTAAAAAGAACTTGCAGATGCTGTTGGTGCCGCTTTAATTCTCAGTCCTCACACCGGCCCAAATGCCTGTGTAGCTGTAGAAATAAAATGAGCTATTATTATAATGAAGAGGCCTTTCTGGGAATTGGCAGCCTCCAAAATATTCAAAGGTATTGAAGGTTTTCATGTGTGGTGTGGAACTAATTCCAAAGTTCATCAAGGAAGCAAGCAAAGATACTTTCTAGGACTGGAAGTTAAGGGTAGCTCTATGATCCTGGGCAAAAGATGTGCTCCTTTTAACAGTGGCAACTGTTTCCACTCTTGTGCACTCTGAAGCACAAAAGTGAAATAGAAAATTTCTAGAAACTAGCCATGTTCCCAGCTGACTAAAAATTTGGCTGAAGATTCCAGTCGGTTGGTATGTCTCGGTATAGCTAGGCTATGAGACCTTTGACATACACTGAGCAGAGAATTTTAACAGAGTGTGGATGTGTGGTAAAGCCAAAGAAAAAGACACAGACTTAGTTATGCTTAATAAGTACCATTTACATATATACAAAATAGAAACAATCCATAACAAGCACTAAGCCATCCAATATAATAAGCATTAAGCAAATACACTCCCCCCTCAAGGCAAAGCAAAAGCGAATGAGCGATAAAGCATCATTGAGGGAAGGAGTACTGGCGCCCTCTTATGGCGAACCAGCCCAAAATATTTAAAGTGATAGTACAAGAGACTACAATAGGTAGTTTACAATGGCAAACCCTAATAACCATGTACCTTGTACTAACACAGTCAATGCCTCTGTTGGAGTAACGTTTTGCAGAAGCTAGCCCACCCAGATAGCCAAAGCCTGCCTCAGACCAGGATATCAGACCCCCTTCTGAGCATTAAATATTATGTGTGGATATGATTGTGAAATATTGATAGTTTTTAAGATAATAGGATTTTAGTCATAGTTTTAATTATTAGATTTGTACATATATTGTTTGTATTGTATGCTGTGAACCGCCCTGGTCGCCAGAGAGGGGTGGCATAGAAATCTAATTATTATTATTATTATTATTATTATTATTATTATTATTATTATTAACAAAGATAATATCAGGAACCTTTATCTTGAAGATAATTGAAGACACGTACTGCAGAGTTTCTTAGGAAAATATTTACTTCTTTTGTAGCAAACCTACACTATTTACACTGTAGCTCAGTGTTTCCCAACCTTTTTTGACCCGCTGCACATTATTCATATTTTCAAAATCCTGGGGAACACTGAAAGGGGGCGGGGGGGCGGGGCGGGGGGCGGGCTAAAGAAAAGTTTGGACAAAAAAACCCTCTCTCTTCCTCCCTTTCGCTCTATTTCTCCCTCTTTCTCTCTTTTCCTTCCTTCCCTTCTTTCTCTCTCTCCATCCCTCTTTCTTTCTTTCTTCCTCTCTTTTTTGCTCTCTTTCTCTCTCCCTTCTTCCCTTCCTCTATGTCTTTCTCTCTCCCTTGCTCTCTCTCTCTCTGTCTCTCTTGCTATCTCTTTCTTGTTTTTTTCTATCTCTCTTGCTCTCTCTCTCTCTTTCACTGTCTTGCTATATGTCTCTTTCTTTCTCTTTGCCTCTCTTGCAATCTCTCTTTCTTTCTTTCTCTCTCTTTCTCTCTCTCTCTCTGTCTCTCTTGCTATGTCTCTCTTTCTTTCTCTTTCTCTCTCTGTGCCTCTCTTGCTAAGTCTCTCTTTTTCTCTTGCTATGTCTCTCTTTCTTTTTCTCCCTCTCTGCCTCTCTTGCTATGTCTCTCTTTCTCTCTCTCTTTCTCTATCTTTCTTTCTCTGCCTCTCTTTCTTGCTCTGTCTCTCTTTCTCTGCCTCTCTTGCTATGTCTCTCTTTCTCTCTCTCTCTGCCTGTCTTATATGTCTCTCTTTCTTTCTCTCTCTCTCTCAGCTGACTGCAAGCGGGAGCCCTGACGGCGGCAGCTGGATGTGCTGCTGGACACCGTATATGCCAGGCCCGCAGCGCCAGCATGTACGACGTCCAGTAGCACGTCCAACCGCCACCGTCAGGGCTCCCGCTTGCAGTCAGCTCAGAGAGAAAGTGAGAGCGCTCCCTCTCGCCGCCGCCATCTCCCCGCGACTGTCTGCGGCCGCTGCGGCCACCCCCTCCCCCCGCTCCCATCGCCAGTGCTCTCCCGCCGGGACACAAAGGACACTTGCCGTTGGCACCAGAGAAGCTCCAGCTGGGCAGGGCGCTGCCGGTACTTCCGTCCTGGGGCTCCCGCTCGCAGCTGTCAACCGGCTCCTGCTCGATGCCGCGGTTTTCGGCGCTCTCCTGCTGGGCCCCAAAGAAGGAAGGCGGGAAAAAGGCGCGATGATTGGAGCTCTCCTTCTTCCTGCCTTCCTTCTTTGGGGCCCAGCAGGAGAGCGCCGAAAACCGTGGCATTGAGCAGGAGGCCGGGGGACAGCTGCGAGCGGGAGCCACAGGACGGAAGTACCGGCAGCACCCCGCCCAGCTGGAACTTGGCGGCACACCTGGCCATGCACACCGGTTGGGAAACGCTGCTGTAGCTATCTCTCTAGTAGTTACTATACAAAGTAGTCCCAATTCTCTATCTGCTAATCTCAGTTACATTATTCAGCTACAAGTCTTCAGCCACCACAAGCCACACTAATGCACAAGTTACTCTAAACCATACTAAGCCACAATACTTTCACACCAAGCCACAAGCCACAGCTATGCAAAGGTGCATTATATATTTTTTTCAGGCAATCAGATTACATTACAATTTGCATATTTACCATGACTAAGCAGTTTTACAATTCTTCTCTTCTTCTACAATTTGGAATATTGCATCAGGTAGGCTCCAAACTCGACACCCTCTGCCATATCTAACCAGATATAGAATGGAATGGAATAGAATGGAATGGAATAGAGTATAGTAGAGTAGAGTAGAGTAGAGTAGAGTAGAGCAGAGCAGAGCAGAGCAGAGCAGAGCAGAGCAGAGCAGAGCAGAGTAGAGTAGAGTAGAGTAGAGTAGAGTAGAGTAGAATAGAATAGAATAGAGTAGAATTCTTTATTGGCAAAGTGTGATTAGACACATAAAGAATTTGCCTTCGGTGCATATGATCTCAGTGTACATAAAAGAAATCTCTATCAAGATCTAGAAACCTTCATCCAGATGTTCCTACCCTGAAATTTCTATCAACTTGTTGTGAATGGTGCAAATTGAATTCTAACCACCACAGACCCAAGCTACATGTCTTAGGATCAGATTATTTATGGGATGGTCTTCTGCCTCACATGTCCCAGCAACCAATTTGGTCACACAGAGTTGGCCTCCTCCAGGTCCCATCAGCCAAACAATGCGAGCTGGGGGGACTGTAGGGGAACCCCTTCTCTGGCGCAGCCGAAATTCCCCCCTCCAGAGATTCGCACTGTTCCCACTTTCCTTGCCTTCCAAAAAGCACTTAAAACACACCTATGTTGGCAGGCCTGGGGCTGCTAAGTGATAGTGTTCCGCCTTGGCCACAAACATGTATGAGTGATGATTGTGGGTTTTTTTTAATTGGGTTAATTTTTATTGCTACTATTTATGTATTGTATTTTTAAATTGTTTACTATTTTGTAAGCCGCCCTGAGTCCTCGAGAAGAAGGGCGGCCTATAAACAAGCAAGCAGGAAGGAAGGATTTTATGCATGGTATGTCTGTATGTCTGTTTGGTTTTTATTATAATGGGTTTTTAATTGTTTCTAGTATTGGATTATTATAATATGCTGTCTTATTATTGCTGTTAGCTGCCCCAAGTCTCCGGAGAGGGGCGGATAAGTAAGTAAGTAAGTAAGTAAGTAAGTAAGTAAGTAAGTAAGTAAGTAAGTAAGTAAATAAATGGGAGGGAGGGAAAAAGAAAGAAAGAAAGAAAGAAAGAAAGAAAGAAAGAAAGAAAGAAAGAAAGAAAGAAGTGGAAGACTTTGATTCTCCTATCTGATACACCCAGTCTGTTATGCTGTAAGAACAACGCCCTGTTGCAGGCCATGATTGAATGATTTATTTTTATTTATTTATTTATTATATTTGTATGCTGCCCCTCTCCGAAGACATGATGTTGAAATCCTGTTTCATGCTTTGTTTCCAGTGGTGTTGCAGTGATCCCTTTGATCTCTTTTTTTTAAATAACAATGAGACCCATTCTGATCCCAAGATACACTTCAGGGGCTTTCTTACTTGCTCCTTGTTATCCCTTTAAGATCCTTTCTCATCTTCTCTTTCTCTAGTCCTTTCTTTGTTTCTGTTTGATTGGTATTCCATGGGGACCCCTTTAGGGATTAAAGGACAATTTCTAAGCATTGGAAAAGAAGCCAATCAGAACTCATCTATAAAATAAGAGGAAAACCCCGATACAGGAGAAATAAAAATTGGGGCAAACTCATAAATAAAATAGGTTTTGTCAGCTATCACGGTGCCATAAAGAAGTAAATCTTATTGCAAAAGGAATCCCTGTCTCAGCACTGCAGTCAAATATGATTTGTCTCTTCTCTCCATCAACTGGGTTCAGAAAATAAATCATGGGCTTAGGTATGTAGGAAGTCCATTACATTAAGATCAGAGGTAGGTTTCAGAAGGTTCTGACCAGTTCTGGAGAACCAGTAGCAGAAATTTTGAATAGTTCAGAGAACCAGTAAATGCCCCATCTATTCTCTGCCTCCCGAGTCTCAGCAGATTGAGAGGAAATTGAGATTTTGCAGTATCCTTCCCCTGTAGTGGAGAGGGAATGGAGATTTTGCACTATCCTTTTCTTGCCATGCCCACCAAACTATGCCCACCAAGCTGTTCTGTCGGGCTCTTTGGTAGAATCCTCCCAAAAATTAACAGGTACAAATTTCAGACACACACACGTTTGAAAATTCAAAACAATGTTCTTTATAATGAAACTTCACACCAAGCCCTCTTTTGGTATAGCAAAGAGCACTCGTCTCCAAACAAACTGGTAATTTGTACAAGTCCCTTATCAGTTCTGTGATACTTAGCTTGTAGCTGTGAGGCAATTCACAGTCCTTCTTCTTTCACAAAGTGACACACACTTTTCTCTGGTTTAGTTTCAAAGCGGGGGAAAATCAGCACACAAAAAGTCAAAGTCAGTAAAGCAGTCACGAAACACAACGATCAGATAATCCTCCACAATGGCCAAACCCACAGGCTGCTATTTATAGCAGCCTCACTAATTACCACAGCCCCACCCAACCACAGGTGACCTCATTTTCTTTGATAATAATCTCTCAGTTGTTGTTGCCTATGCATCGCTCTCCTCATGCGTGGCTGTATCATTAACTCTTGTTCTGAATCCAAGGAGGAGAGAGATAATTGATCTCCTTCTGAGCTGTCTGCCCCACTCTCCTCCTCCCTGTCACTCATGTCTTCTTGGTCAGAGGAGCCTTCATCATCAGATTCCACCGGGGGCAAAACAGGCCTGCAGCATGTGGATGTCTCCCCTACATCCACAGTCCTTGGGGCAGGAGCAGGGTCAGAGCTAACCACAACACAAGCCATACCCACAGAACTGCTAGTAAAAAAATTTGAATCCCACTAATTGAGATATGCCTGTCTCCCACTCTATGTAAAAACATGAAATTATTCTATTCCCCTATAAGTAAAAACAGGACACAGTGAGTTGGGAGGAAATAATTTGTGTGAATTAATTTCATTTGTTTCTTTCTAGGAGGATTTATTTGATTTTATATGCCATAATGTGGTTTCTTCCTTATGGTTTAGCATGTTGTCTGAACTTAGATATTGTTACTGATAAACCATGGTGTAAGGCATTGACGGCAAACCTATGGCACGGGTGCCACAGGTGGCACGTGGAACCATATCTGCTGGCATGCGAGCCGTTGTCCTAGCTCAGCTCCAACGTGCATGTGTGTGCCAGCAGCTGATTTTTGGCTCACTGGGAGGATATGTTTGGCTTCCAAAGAGCCTCCAGGGGGATGGGGAAAGGCGTTCTTACCCTCCCCCAGCTCCAGGGAAGCCTTTGGAGCCTGGGGAGGGCAAAACACGAGCCTACTGGGGCCATCAGAAGGTGGGAAACAGGCCATTTCCGGCCTCCAGAGGACCTCCGGTGGGGTGGGGGAAGCTGTTTTCGCCCTCCCTAGGTATTGAAATGGGTGTGCACACTCGCGCCTGGAGGATAGCGCATGCACATGCTCTTTTGGCAGTGGAGGAAAAGAAGCTTCACCATCACTGGTGTAAGGCTTACAATGCAAGGTGAGATGAGTTAAGCTTATTCATTAAACAGGATTTAGCAAATGTTACTAGGAGGAATGAAGAAGACATTTATTTATTTGTTTGTTTGTTTGTTTGTTTGTTTGTTTGTTTGTTTAATTTGTATGCCGCCCCCCTCTCCGCAGACTTGGGGCGGCTGACAACAGCAACAGAAAACAATATATAATACAAATTCAATAATTAGCAAGCTAAAAACCCATGCACACAACATACCATACATAAACAGTATAGGCCTAGGGAAGATATTTCAGTTCCCCCATGCCTGACGGCAGAGGTGGGTTTTAAGGAGTTTGCGGAAGGCAAGGAGGGTGGAGGCAGTTCTAATCTCAGGGGGGAGCTGGTTCCAAAGGGTCGGGGCCGCCACAGAGAAGGCTCTTCCCCTGGGACCCGCCAAACGACATTGTTTAGTCGACGGGCCCCGGAGAAAGCCAACTCTGTAGGACCTAATCGGTCACTGGGATTCGTGCGGCAGACCGGAGATATTCTGGTCCGATGCCTTGAAGGGCTTTATAGGTCAAAACCAACACTTTGAATTGTGACCGGAAATTGATCGGCAACCAATGCAGACTGCGGAGTGTTGGTGTAACATGGGTATGCCTTGGGAAGCCCATGATTGCTCTCGCAGCTGCATTCTGCATGATCTGAAGTTTCCGAACACTTTTCAGAGGTAGCCCCATGTAGAGAGCATTACAATAGTCGAATCTCAAGGTGATGAGGGCATGAGTGACTGTGAGTAGTGAGTCCCGGTCCAGATAGGGCCTATCATTCACCAAGTAAAGGTAGGTCTTCTCATTTAGTGGGTGCATTTTTAGAAGAAAACACAATTTTGGGGCTAGCTGTACAGCTCTAGATGCGAAAAATCCAAACTCAGTGACTAAGCATAGCCAAGAGTTGGTGAGGAAGACAAATCAGCCACAATGAAAGAACTGAATAGTCTCAGCTTGAAAGGGCTGTTGACAGAAGCTTCGCTTTATGTAATCAAAAGCTCATCTCCGAGGTTGGAAAGAATGAAACAAAGCAGAAGGTCATGTTGTTCCAAAAAAGGGCAATGAGAAGCTATCATTTGATTGACTTTTTTTTTGTGAGCAATTGCATGGCACTTCCCATTTGTGTTCGCTCTACTCTCAATTAACCAAAGTCGTGTAGCCTTCATATTTGATTCGTGTTAATTATGTGCTAAGAATGTCTTCTTCAAAAGAATGCTGTTCAAAAGGGCTCCTGGGTCAAAAATGGAGAGAGAACGGGTGGGGGGAGAAGCTTGGGACAAAATAGTCTATACTAGTGATGGCAAACCTTTTTCCCCCCAGGAACCAAAAATATGCACATGCACACTATTGCATACACATGAGTGCACATACCCATAATTCAATGCCCCCTATGCATGCACATGTGATTCCCCTTGCTGCCTCCGCCCTGTATTATTATTATTATTATTATTATTATTATTATTATTATTATTATTATTATTATGTCAATACAACTCAGCAAGCAAGATCACTATGCTGGATTTCGTATTTCATCACCAGTCGGGCGCTTCCCGAGCACCTAGGACTTATTATTATTATTATTATTATTATTATTATTATTATTATTATGTCAATACAACTCAGCAAGCAAGATCACTATGCTGGATTTCGTATTTCATCACCAGTCGGGCACTTCCCGAGCACCTAGGACTTATTATTATTATTATTATTATTATTATTATTATTATTATTATGTCAATACAACTCAGCAAGCAAGATCACTATGCTGGATTTCGTATTTCATCACCAGTCGGGCACTTCCCGAGCACCTAGGACTTATTATTATTATTATTATTATTACTTATTACTTATTACTTATTACTTATTACTTATTACTTATTACTTATTACTTATTACTTATTACTTATTACTTATTACTTATTACTTATTACTTATTACTTATTACTTATTACTTATTACTTATTACTTATTACTTATTACTTATTACTTATTACTTATTACTTATTACTTATTACTTATTACTTATTACTTATTACTTATTACTTATTACTTATTACTTATTACTTATTACTTATTAGATTTGTATGCCGCCCCTCTCCGAGGACTTGGAGTGGCTCACAACAGCAGTAGATACAATAAAATACAAATCCAATATAAACTATATTTAAAAACCCCATTATTATAAAAACTAACAATTCTAAAACAATCATACCAATCTCATATGTTGAGTCAGGAAAAGTAAGGGGAGAAATCAATCCCCCCATGCTTGGTGGTATAGATGGGTCTTCAACATCTTATGGAAGGCAAGGAGGGTGGGGGCAATTCGAATCTCAGGGGGGAGTTGATTCCAGAGGGCCGGGGCCGCCACAGAGAAGGGTCTTCCCCTAGGTCCCGGTAGATGACATTGTTTCGTCGACGGGACCCGGAAAAGGCCGACTCTGGGGAACATAATCAGCCGCTGGGATTCGTGCGGCAGAAGGTGGTCCCATAGGTATTCTGGTCCGATGCCATGTAGGGCTTTATAGGTCATTACCAACACTTTGAATTGTGACCGGAAACTGATCGGCAGCCAATGCAAGCCGCGGAGTGTTGACGAGACATGGGCGTACCTAGGGAGGCTCAGGATAGCTTGCGTGGCTGCATGAGTGCACAATCCCCACCTCCCCACTTTCCCAACTTCAGGTGGCCAAGGTAGGCCCATTTTTTTCACTCTCACCAGGCTTCAGAGGTTTTCATGTAGCCTGAGGAGGGCTAAAACAGCTTCCACCACCACACCTGGAGGCCCTCTGAAGACAGAAAACGCCCTCCCAGAGTCTCCGCGCAAGCCAAAAATCTCCTGGCCGGCACACACATGTGCACTGGAACTGAGTTAGGCCAATGGCTCACATTCCAGTAGGCTCCGGGTACCACTTGTGGCACGTGTGCCATAGGTTCTCCATCATTGATCTATATTTGCAGGCCCTTTTTTGTGAGTCCAGTTCCACACCATAATGACTGTAACTTATGTATACTGCTCAAAAAAACAAAGGGAACACTCAAAGAACACATCCTAGATCTGAATGAATGAAATATTCTCATTGAATTCTTTGTTCTGTACAACATTGGATGTGCACAACAGCATGTGAAATTGATTGCCAAGCAGTGTTGCTTCCTAAGTGGACAGTTTGATTTCACAAAAGTTTGATTTACTTGGAGTTATATTCTGTTGTTTAAGTGTTCCCTTTATTTTTTTTGAGCAGTGTATAATACTTCTTTCCAAAGCCATGTAGCAATAGGACTTCACTTTTCTCTTTATTGCCCTGACTGTATGCATCACATCTTGCTTTAATCTTAAAACTTTAAGTTTAAACTTTAAACTCCTTGCATTCTGGTCTTTTCACCCTGTGTTTCTACATGCTGTAGAAATTTCTTCATTGTTGCTGAGTTCTGCAATCAGGTTTTGTTTGACTGTTGCATAAAGGTCTATAGTGCATCCAATGAGAACAACCTGCAGGATATGCTTGCGGCTCAAGACACCTTAAAGTGGAAGGATGAGACCCCCTACCTCTGCTGCTTTTCATCCACCCACAACTCCCATGTCGTAAATATTTTCCCTGGCAACAGCAGTAGTACTAACATCACTTACAACTGATGGAAAGACTTGGGATTATTGGGTTTATAACTTGGGGTATTTTTGCATAGATGTTATAATTTTTGTCTGCAAACCCAGAATGGCTTCAGTAATAGAAACATAGAAGACTGATGGCAGAAAAAGACCTCATAATCCATCTAGTCTGCCCTTATACTATTTTCTGTATTTTATCTTAGGATGGATCTATGTTTATCCCAGGCATGTTTAGATTCAGTTACGTGGTTGATTTATCAACCACGTCTGCTGGAAGTTTGTTCCAAGGATCTACTACTCTTTCAGTAAAGTAATATTTTCTCATGTTGCTTTTGATCTTTCCCCCAACTAACTTCAGATTGTGTCCCCTTGTTCTTGTGTTCTATTTCCTATTAAAAACACTTCCCTCCTGGACCTTATTTAACCCTTTAACATATTTAAATGTTTCGATCATGTGCCCCCTTTTCCTTCTGTCCTCCGGACTATACAGATTGAGTTCATTACGTCTTTCCTGATACGTTTTATGCTTAAGACCTTCCACCATTCTTGTAGCCCGTCTTTGGACCCGTTCAATTTTGTCAATATCTTTTTGTAGGTGAGGTCTCCAGAACTGAACACAGTATTCCAAATGTGGTCTCACCAGCGCTCTATATAGTGGGATCATACTCTTCCTCTTCCTGCTTGTTATACTCTAGCTATGCAAGCAGGAAGAAGGAGATTATGATCCCGCTATATAGAGTGC
Organism: Erythrolamprus reginae; assembly: GCF_031021105.1. Lineage (NCBI taxonomy): Eukaryota > Metazoa > Chordata > Lepidosauria > Squamata > Dipsadidae > Erythrolamprus > Erythrolamprus reginae. The sequence continues at coordinate 22,242,126 of NC_091961.1, read as the reverse complement.
TGGTGAGACCACATTTGGAATACTGTGCTCAGTTCTGGAGACCTCACCTATCCATGAGATGGATGGTGTATAAATACATTTAATTAGACACCTAGCCAGCTAGATAGGCAGGCAGGTAGACAGACAAACAGACATAGATGCCTGCAGGCAGGCAGGGATGGATAGATGGATGGATCTCACAGTAGGTCCCTTTATGGAATATCGCATGGTGATGTTTCATGAACATCAATAAAATAGCAACCCACAGATCAAGCAGATCAAATTTAACCTTTCTTAAAGAGTGCCCACCTGCTTTCAGTTTGTTTTTGTAGATGCTCTCTTCCAAAAGTCTCTGTTGTCCTAGATTTTAAAGAAAATCCTTAAAAAATTATGTGATTCTGGGTAAAGGGAATAGCAATATGTTGTATTCAGTGCTAATGGACAAGTCTGGCTTTTTGTGTGCTGGGAATAACCTCCTTGCCTCCATTCCAGTAGAACAACCTGCTTTAGATCCAAATTACAATTATACCCTAGATTCAGACCTTGATAAAAGGAGAAGGAGAAAAATTCTTCTTAATCAAGAAGAATATTAAAATAGACTTTTTGTACTGCGCAGGCCTTAGAGTGCAGAATCTCAGTTATTAGATGTAGGAAAAAGATATGAAAAAGGCATCAGTGGTATATAATTAAAAGGCATACCCTGCCTTTGTCCACATCTTGTTTGTATGATCTTCCTCATTAGACATCAGCTTTCAAATACTCATTATCAAAGATTCTAGCGACTGCTCAAACTTCTATAGCTGAAAATCCCCAGTTTGAGTTGTTGTTGTTGTTATTATGTCAGTACAACACAGCAAACGAGATCACTATGCTGGATTTCGTATTTCATCACCAGTCGGGTGCTTCCCAAGGACCTAGGACTGCGTGATGTAGCGGTGAATTATGTTTGCCGATCCCAGTAAAGTGGCCTTTTGCAATTGACAGATGGAGATTTTGTCAATTCCAATGGTTTTCAAATGTCCGCTGAGATCCTTTGGCACTGCGCCCAGTGTGCCAAGTACCACTGGGACCACTTATTATTATTATTATTATTATTATTATTATTATTATTATTATTATTATTATTATTATTAATTAGATTTATATGCCGCCCCTCTCCGTAGATTCGGAGTTGCTGCTCAATCACGAAAAAGCAAAAAGTCCAAAAGTCATGACAATATTTTTATAAGGAATACACAGAGACAGAAATTTCTTACTATAGCAAGTTTGATTGGGGTGAACAGGTTTTTATTTTCCCCTTCTGTTGAGCCCTCACATGTCATCCATAATCTGTTGTCAATTTCCAAAGTATGGGATCCATTGAAGAGATATCAATGAAAACATGTAGTTGCAATATCACAATAGGGTTTGAAAGATCAAGTCATAAGCTATTTTTTTTCTTTTCGTAGGGTTTGGCATCACCAAGATAATAACACATCATTTTAGTTTATTATGTTGAACAGGTTAACAGAGTTGGAGGGGATCGTGTATTGTAGGTCATGTAGACCAGTGATTTTCATCCTTTTTTGAGCCGCGGCACATTTTTTACATTTACAAAATCCTGGGGCACACCACCAACCAAAATGACACAAAATGACACTCTAACATAGTACATATTATACATATAGTTAATAATATAGCATATGACCTTCTGCGGGGGCCTCTTATATATACAACATTCAGGATAGACATAACCTGCTGAGGCTTCATCTAGTGGTGGCAACATTTACCTCCAGTCCTGACCAGGATTAGAAATTGGTACCATGGGGAGGAGTAACAGCTTCAACTACTCGCTGCGGCCACACAATGACAAGTGCATGGCAACCCGAGTGGGGACCTTCCTGGGTGTGGATGAAAGATGGCCTGCTATTGGTTCATAGCTAGTAGTCGGGATGAATCCTAGAAGTTTATTGGTCAGTGAGTGTTCCCTGTGCCTCCACTCTTCCTGTTGCTGATAGCTGGAGGGATTGTCTATGTTCGAATGGAGGTGGCTAGCGGAAGGCCAGATAAATGGCCTCCGTCGGCCGTACCTGGCACGCGGGACGTAGTTTGGGGACCCATGTTTAATTTCCCCATGGCACACCTGACTATGTCTCACGGCACACTAGTGTGCCACGGCACACTGGTTGAAAAACATTGATGTAGACCTTGCCCCCAACCCAAGCAGGGGACCCTACATCATTTCTGACAAATGCCAGTTCAGTCTCTTCTTACAAGCTTCCAAGGATGAAGCTCCCACAACTTCTGAAGGCAACTTCTGTTCCATTGATGTGATTGCTCTTACTGTTAAAAAATTGTCTCCTTATTTCCAGGTTGAATCTCTACTTGTTCAGTTTCCATCCGTTATTCCTTGTCTGGACTTTGGGTGCCTTGGAAAACAGTTTGAACCTCTCCTCTCTGTGGCAGCCCCTCAAATACTGGAAGATTGCTATCCTGTCTCCCCTGGTCCTTTTATTCACTGGACCAGCCATGCCCAGTTCCTGCAACCATTCTATGTTTTAGTCTCCAGACCTCTAATCATCTTGGTTGCTATTATTTGCACTTTTTCTAGAATCTCAACACATTTTTATAGTGTCATGACCAAAACTGGATGCACTATTCTAGGTGCAGTCTTACTAAGGCTTTTAAAGTTTTTTAAATATTTCTTTGAACAGCCTTAAAGATCTGCTTAACAACATAGAAACCAAAATAGCAATATTATTTAGCTTTATATATTACCCCATAGTACATTACAGCAGAGTAGGTTATAATATTGCTGCATTATTTGCAGATTGCCACCAACAGTCTTAAGTCCTCTTTTTATGAACCTCAGAAGGAAGGAAGGCTGACCCAACCTTGAGCCCCATCAGGATCAAACTCTGGGCTGTGGGTAGTTTGTCTGTAATACTATCTATCTATCTATCTATCTATCTATCTATCTATCTATCTATCTATCTATCTATTATTTGATTTATTATTTGATTTGATTTGATTTAATTTGATTTGATTTGATTTGTATGCCACCCCTCTCCTTAGGCTCGGGGCGGCTAACAACAATAATAAAAACAGCATATAACAAATCTAATATTTAAAATAACTAAAAAACCCTTATTAAAAACCAAACAAGCACACACACAAATATACCATGTATAAATTGTATAGGCCTAGGGGGAAAGGATATCTCAGTTCCCCCATGCCTGATGACAGAGGTGGGTTTTAAGGAGCTTTTGAAAGGCGAGGAGGGTGGGGGCAATTCTGATCTCTGGGGGGGAGCTCGTTCCAGAGGGCCGCCACAGAGAAGGCTTTTCCCCTGTGTCCCGCCAATTGACACAGTTTTGTCGACGGGACCCGGAGAAGGCCAACTCTGTGGGACCTAACTGGTCGCTGGGATTCGTGTCGCAGAAGGCAGTCTCGGAGATATTCTGGTCCAATGCCATGAAGGGCTTTATAGGTGATAACCAACACTTTGAATTGTGACCAGAAACTAATCGGCAACCAATGCAGACTGCGGAGTGTTGGTGTAATATGGGCATGTTTAGGAAAGCCCATGATTGCTGTTGCAGCTGCATTCTGCACGATCTGAAGTTTCCTAACACTTTTCAAAGGTAGCCCCATGTAGAGAGCGTTACAGTAGTCGAGCCTCAAGGTGATGAGGGCATGAGTGACTGTGAGCAGTGACTCCCGGTCCAGATAGGGCCGCAACTGGTGCACCAGGCGAACCTGGGCAAACGCCCCCCTCGCCACAGCTGAAAGATGCTTCTCTAATGTGAGCTGTGGATTGAGGAGGACGCCCAAGTTGCGGACCCTCTCTGACTGGGTCAATGATTCCCCTCCCCAGGGTGATGGATGGACTATACTTCAACTACTAGGACAAAAACAGCCATCAATAAATTACTTCTTCATTTAAAGCAAAACTTTTGCATTCAAGGGCCTCTTCTTTTCTCTTTCACCACCCATTATCCGGTTGCAAGCTATGCTCTTTTATTTGACAGTTCCCTTAGCAACATTTTCTTACAGTTTCCCAAGGTCTTTGCCAGATATCATTATAGGATATTGCAAAATCAAAAACAGGACTTGAAACCAATAATCAAAGCTCACTGCAGTAATTATTTATTCAGTGCAAACTGGAGGGATTCCCTCCAGAAAATAATTGGAGGGATTCCTAAAGACAAGAGGAGATACTTATATTTATGTATTTCTGGAAAAAAGAGGAGAAAAATAATACAAGCATGCAAGCATGGGTAAGAGATGATATAAGTCTAGATATGCATCATTATTACCAAATGTCCAATTACTTCCCTGCCTTTCTATTGTAACTATCCCCAACAAGAAGAGTTATTGTTTTAATAAAAGGAAACTTATCAATTGCATTGCCATAGCTGTTGTGGTTAGCTCTGGCCCAGCTCCTGCCCCAAGGAATGTGCAGGTGGATGTGGGGGAAACATCCACATGCTGCAGGCCTGTTTTGCTCCCGAAGGGAGCTGCCAACGAAGCCTCCTCTGACCAATGAAGCGTGAGTGACAGTGAAGAGGGGAGTTTGGCAGACAGCCCAGGAGGAGATCAATCATCTGTATCATCCCTGGATTCTGAACAAGAATTAATGACACATCCACACATGCATAGAGTGATGCATAGGAGACAACAACTGAAGGATTATTACAAGAGAACATGAGGCCACCTGTGGTTGAGTGGGGCTGCTGTAATTAGTGCTACAGATAAAAGTGCAGCCTGGTGTTTTAGCCTCATGGCAGTTTATCTGATTCATTGTTTCATCAAGAACGTGGTTTTTGTGCTGTTCAAGATTGTGTGTGGACTCTCTGGACTTTAGAATTGGACTCAATTTCCCAGTTATCGGGTGAGCAATTGGATTGCATTTAACCTGTGCCTTGTGTGTACTAGAAAATCCCTTTGACATTTAAAAAGGGAGCTGTTTCTGTTTTTCTCTTTATAAAAACTTTTGGGTTTTCCTTTTATCGCGTGGTGTGTGTCTTCCTGGACTAATTACCCTGTAATTATGGGCAGTTGAAACATGCCAGCAGAACACATAGAAGTTTTGATAAAGGGTACTGAGAACCGAGCATTGCAAGGGCATCTCATTAGCACATATTCCTTTTATGTTTCTATCTCACTTACATGTTCCAACTCTTCTAAGAATTGTTTTCTTCACAATAGTATACAGATTTAACTTATACTGAGTCAGATCCATAGCCCCTCTAATTTAATACCATTCAGTGCTGAGTAGCAAAAGGTCTCCAGGGCAGGTCATTCCTCTCTGCCCAACCTTACCTGTATATACTGAGAATTGGATTAAGGGACTTCTACATGCAAAGCATATACTTGAGCATTGAGCTATGGCCTTTTCCTTGGTTCAAATGCAATTTGTCTTTTTGGGATCAGACTTAAGCAACCCGCTTGAATTCTCTTGTGCCTTACCTCACCACCACAGCCTGTCAGGGCCACTTAAAATATATTACATTTGTGTACTCCATGAGCCTGGTCACTGACAGAAGCATGGAGAAGAATCCACAATTAAAATCTGGGTGTTTTGGTGCATTCTTCATTTCAGCAAGATTTATCCAACTTTCACCCTCACTCCCAGTTCCTGGAATTAATTTGAAAATGCATGTCCTGTCAATAATTCCCAGGTACCAAGATGTATTAAATCATATTATTGTGGTGCTCATTGCTAGACTACCATTTTTTTCTAGGTAGGTTTTGCCACTAATAAAAGTGAAGACAGCCAGTTCGCAAAGGGACTTAAGCAAATCCCCTCCTGGGTCTTTGGTTTTATGAGACAAAATTAAGTAAACGCTAGTTTGAGAGAGAAAGACTCAAGCTCGTATTTAATACACTCAAGGAATGTCTGTTGTCCTTGAATGAGTTCAGATCTCAGGAGTCAAATGAAAAGTATTTGACAGTCTGGCTGAACCTCTCTCCATAATTTTTTAAGATACTCTGAAAAATAAGATAAAGTACTAGATGGCAAAAATTAAATAGGGTCAGAATAATTGATGCGTGGTTAGGGATATATTTTTAATTAAAAGCACTGGAAACACTCAAACTATAATCAAAGAGAAAGGAAAGAAGGAAGGAAGGAAAGAGAGAGAGAGAGAGAGAGAGAGAGAGAGAGAAATAATAATAATAATAATAATAATAATAATAATAATAATAATAATAATTTATTGGATTTGTATGCCGCCCCTCTCCGTAGACTTGGGGCGGCTAACAACAATAATAAAAACAGCATGTGACAATCCAATAATAAAACAACTAAAAACCCTTATAATAAAACCAAACATACAAACAAACATACCATGCACAACTTGTAACGGCCTAGTGGGAAGGAATATCTCAACTCCCCCATGCCTGGCGGTATAAATGAGTCTTGAGTAGTTTACGAAAGACAGGGAGGGTGGGGGCAATTATAATCTCCGGGGGGAGTTGGTTCCAGAGGGCCGGGGCCGCCACAAAGAAGCCTGCCAAACGACATTGTTTAGTCGACAGGACCCGGAGAAGGCCAACTCTGTGGGACCTTATCAGTCGCTGGGATTCGTGCGGTAGCAGGCGCAAGAAAGAAAGAAAGAAAGAAAGAAAGAAAGAAAGAAAGAAAGAAAGAAAGAAAGAAAGAAAGAGTCAGTGAATTTGTCAGTGGGTTATGTTTGAGTGAGAGGTTGTTCTAAGAGCCTTTTAAGAGCGCTGAAATCTGCAAGATTTGACTTAGAAAAAAAATGAACTAGCACAGCTTTTCCTATGCTATTTCTCTGAGTGTTTAACAACATCTAATGGAAGCAATATTGTGATGCAAATAGCTGGTCATTCATCCTACATCAATACTATCATCGCCCTTTGAAGTGATAAGATGGTGTACAAACTCCGAAGTGGCAAGCTATTAGGACACAAAATGCTTGAGTGACCCTGATTTTGATTTTGAAACTTCTGGAGGCCAGGCAATCAATGCTTTTAAAATGCAGAACTGACCTGAGAAAGCTGGATTTTAAAACCCATCACACAAAGAGACAATTATACATCTGATGTGTTCTGGGTGTATTAAGGAGGAACAAAGAAAGGCTTTGCCATTTGGGGACATATTTCTGCTGCTAAATTATAAACTTTTGCTACAGTAGCAGCAGCGAAGGCTTGAAAACTTTAACTTTGTGGCTTTTCCAGAGTTGAAAAGAAAAGGCCTAAGTAATACATGCTAGGTAGTTTAAACATGACTCATTCATTCATTTATAGCATTTCTGAGGCTGCATTAAGTAGCAGTCAAGTGTTTCTGCCCCATTGAATTGTTTCATTTGCTGCAATAAGATGACAACTGCATTCTTAATATTTTTACATTCATTTATATACACACACATATATACACATGCATACATGCATACATACATATATATACATGTGCATTATACATACATACATACATACATACATATACATGTGCACGAATCCCAGCGACCGGTTAGGTCCCACAGAGTTGGCCTTCTCCGGGTCCCGTCGACTAAGCAATGTCGTTTGGCGGGACCCAGGAGAAGAGCCTTCTCTGTGGCGGTCCCGACCCTCTGGAACCAACTCCCCCCAGATATCAGAGTTGCCCCCACCCTCCTTGCCTTTCGCAAGCTCCTTAAAACCCACCTCTGTCGTCAGGCATGGGGGAATTGAAATTTCTCTTCCCCCTAGGCTTATAGAATTTATACATGGTATGCTTGCATGTATGAGTGGTTCTTTAAATTAGGTTTTTTTAGATTGTTTTTAATATTAGATTTGTTACATTGTCTTTTTATATTGTTGTTAGCCGCCCCGAGTCTCCGGAGAGGGGCGGCATACAAATCTAATAAATAATAATAATAATAATAATAATAATAATAATAATAATAATGCCTTTTCTAAAACAAAATTTGAAGAAAACCTACAAAGTGTTCTCTTTTTGTAACAATGACAGTAGTACATCAGTACATTTGTATCTATTGCTGACCCGAAGCACCAAGTGGCTTTAGTTGCATCTTAATGTTCCCCTTGGGTTGAAACATGATGTGTCCAAGGCTGAGCTATATTTTCAAGCACTTCTATTTTAAAAAAAGTCTTCTTCTAGAGAACTTTTGTGAAGTGAAGAGTTCACCTGTCAGTCCCAAGACCTGAGATGACATGATGAGATGCAATATCCATTCCAATCCTTTATTTGATCATGCCTAAGGGACAGAATCTTGCCGAACTCAAGCTGTAATGTTTTAAGCAACTGGATATATGGATTCCTCAACCTATGATCACATTTAAGCCCAACATTTCCATTGTTAAGTAGAGTAGAGAGTTTTGCTTCATTTTATGAACTTGCTTGCCATAGTCGTTACGTGAATCACTTCAGTTGTTAAGTTGGTAACATGGTTGTTAAGTGAATCTGGCTTGCTTGGTAGACTTTGCTTATTAGAAGGTTACAAAATGTGATCACATGAACCCAAGACACTGCAACTGTCATAAATATATCAGTTGCCAGCTGTCTACATTTTGATCACATGGCCATGGCACAGTTGTGTGAAAAATGGTCGTAAGCAATGAAGGGCTGCAAAAAAATTTACTACCACACTGTGGGCGTGGCTTGTTTTGTGGGTGTGGCTTGTTGGCCATGTGACCAGGTGGAAGTGGCTTGGCGATCATGTGACCGGGGTGGCTTAAAGGTAGCCAACTTGACATCACTCATGTCAAGGGTTATGGTTAGGGTGCCTGGCCTCTCCTTGCCTCAAAGAGATACAATTTCCTTATCTATTTATTATTACTATATACTGTTTAATTCTATGTATATATGCTATGGGTGTATATACATATTACACACAGGCACATAGAAATAAACATTATCTATTATATAAACTGTATGTGTATGTAGAGAGAGAAAGAGAGAGAGAGAGAGAGAGAGAGAGAGAGAGAGAGCTCTTCTAAAATTATTCAACCTCATTTACTGTGATAGGAAAAACATACCCAGAGCCCAGAAGGAAAAAAATAAGAAAAATATTCAATTTTTTTTTCTACCGGTTCTGTGAACCTGACCATACCTGTAGGTGCCCATCACTGGTCGTGTCACTTTTTTCAGGGACATCATAACTTTGATCAGTCGCTAAATGAAGTGTTGTAAGTCAAGGACTATCTGTATATTCTGAAGAGATTGCAGAACATGATTACCTGAACTTTTCCCCACTTCCAGCTAGGGATTGCAAAGTCTCTTGATCCAGGTCTTTTTCACAAAAAAAGCCCCTTGTTGATCAAATCCTCCCCCGTTGTTCTTAGTGCTTACATTCCATTACCTGAACTTTCCATGTATCTGTTATTAGGCTAAAGGTGTGAGGGAATCAATTTGTTTGGATTGGATTGGAAAGAGATTTATTTATTTATTTTATTTATTTATTAAATTTGTATGCCGCCCCTCTCCGCAGACTCAGGGCGGCTCACAACAGCAACAGAAAAACAGTGTAAAATACACATTTCTACAATTAGAAAGCTAAAAACCCATAATTTTTAAAAAAACATTCACATAACATACCATACATAAACAGTATAGGCCTGGGGAAGATATTTCAGTTCCCCCATGCCTGACGACAGAGGTGGGTCTTAAGGAGTTTGCGAAAGGCAAGTAGGGTGGGAGCTGTTCTAATCTCAGGGGGGAGCTGGTTCCAAAGGGTCGGGGCTGCCACAGAGAAGACTCTTCCCCTGGGACCAGCCAAACGACATTGTTTGGTCAATGGGACCCGGAGAAGGCCAACTCTGTGGGACCTAATTGGTCGCTGGGATTCGTACGGCAGAAGGCGGTCCCGGAGATATTCTGGTCCGATGCCATAGGTCAATACCAACACTTTGAATTGTGACCGGAAATTGATCGGCAACCAATGCAGACTGCGAAGTGTTGGTGTAACATGGGCATACTTTGGGAAGCCCATTATTGCTCTCGCAGCTGCATTCTGCATGATCTGAAGATAGGGCATGGGTCACAGTTCACAAAGTAATTTGCACAAACCAGTCCTTCATTTCCCCCCACCCCACCCCATCTCTACCCCACCCTGCAGTTCTCATTGTTTGCAACGCGGCAAAGCAGCTCCTGGCCACGAGACATGGACACTAGGAAAAATGCCTAGTTTAGAGAGAATGGGGTATGCAAACTAGTGTACATTCATGCTGAAAAATTGCTATAGGTGGCACGTTATTAACTTGCTACGCTTGCTGGATTCTAATTAAGACCCATTAAGGTTGCAACAGGCTCCAAGCGAGAATCCCACTTCATCAGAGATTGTGCCAGGCTGTCTTACCCACTCCTAGAGCACATAACACTGCAAAAAAAAAGCTACAATGGAAGCACCTGGTCTCTGGTATATTTTAATAGCCATCCTTCACTATTCATGGCTGCCCTCAAGCTAACACATAATCCTATCTGTCTTCCCTGCTGTTTCACTTCTGGCTTTCTTTTCCCTTCCTGTTGAAAAAAGGCCTTGGAAGAAGACCAATAAAAGACAGTTTGAACGTGTATCCATCTATCTCCAGCGTAGCACGCAGGGAGTTAAAATCAGCACAGCCGTTCGGTATGCAAGCTGTTTTGATTGGATCCCAATATATCTCACAATTCTTGAGACGTTTTCTTTCCCAGCCCATGTAGAACGAAGGGATGAAAATGGGGCAATTGTCTCGGGGTGAACCTGAAAAAACGTTTGGCTGAGACGCGGCATAATGAAATTTGGATGCTTTTGCTTCAGGATGACTGCATCACATCAGATGTTGTCGGATAATAAGTAACGTCTGTGGCATGTAATGAAATCTGGCTGAAACAATCAGAGAAACAACCCTTAGAACAGTGTTTCCCAACCTTGGCAACTTGAAGATATTTGGACTTCAACTCCCAGAATTCCCCAGCCAGCAAATGCTGGCTGGGGAATTGCCGTGGAAGTGGAGTAAAGACCCTGAGACATATTGTGGGTCATTTTATTAAATTAACATAAATTTAAATAACGTAGCATGCAGTCGCTTCTAATTGCCCATTTCCGCCCCTAACCTGCCAAACCCCAGTGACCAAAGGGAGGCCTATTCTGACATCTATGTGCGCCGCACCCTCTAACCAATCCAATCTGTACCGTCAGTGTGGAATAGGCAAAAAACCGGCCGCGTCTAAAGGGGAGGCTGCAAAAAATTCCTATTCGGCCCCGAAGTGACCTCCTAAGGACACACTGTTAATAGCGGAGGGTGGGCAGGTATTCACTTCAGGGGCAGCAAAAAGCAAGGAGGAGGTCCTGTTCAGATCGCCCTTAAATAGGGCGATCAAGGACCTCCTTTTGCAATCACAATGCAGTGCGCCTTCCTGGAGTGCTGCCAAAAGCTGAACTTCTGGTTTCACTGGAAACCAGAAGTTCGGGGCTCCGTGGAGCCACCAGCAGCGTCCCCCTGCTCCGGGGGCAATTTCTAGGAGTTGAAGTCCAAATATCTTCAAGTTGCCAAGGTTGGGAAACACTGCCTTAGAAGATTTCTAAGATTGTCTGTAGAGATTCTATTCCCACATACAGAGCTAGTTAGATCTTGCCTGCTACCCTTACCACAGAGTCCCCCTACCCCCTATCTTCATTATTTTCTTATTATCTTGTAATATTTTTCCATAGAACACAAGGTGGAATATATGCTGTGCAAATTTGAACTCCGCAAGAGTATAAATACTTACTAGTTGATAGCTCAGTGGGATTTTGAACCTTGAACTACAGGGTCTTAGTCAGCCCTCTGGTCAACACTGCCTAGTTCTGCCAACATTGAGCAAGCTATCTTGTCTTCACAACTGGAGTTCGTTGTCTTGTTCTTGCCTCTACCTTACATTGTATCAGGCCCAACAAACCAAGAACAGCACAAGGAGTGAGTAGTTTATTATTGTTTGCCTATAAACAGAATCTTGCCAGACTAAAGCAACTATCTGCAAACTGCTCTAGGCACTGCCAGGGAGGTTCAGACCATATTATCTTCTTGCCCACAGGACATTTCAAGCTCTTCTGTCTATTTGTCCTCTGGGAAAGAGCCCTTCCCTCCTGTGACTCCAGACTTCACTCCACCTGGTAGTGGACTATCGTGTAGTACTCCACTCTACTCTTCTACCTGTGGGTAGTACTGGTTCTTAGTATTTGCAAAGCATTGTGATTATGGTTACTATTGTATTTTTGTATTTTTTGTATTTTTCCTCTTTTTTTAAAAAAATATATATAGAAAGAGCAAAAATTTCTATGTCTTTATATAAACAGTGTGTTGTCTGGGTATAGTTTGAGCAATAATCAGAATAGAATAGAATAGAATAGAATAGAATAGAATAGCATTTTATTGGCCAAGTGTGATTGGACACACAAGAAATAAAAGCATTCATAACATTAGTAGTAGTAATCATACAGTAACAATAATATCCAGGGCTGGGTTCCAACTTACCTTGTTGCCGGTTTGCTCTCTCCCATGCTGTGTGGTCATATCTTATGTATGTATGTATGTATGTATGTATGTATGTATGTATGTATGTATGTATATATGTAGGTATGTATGTATGTATGTATGTGCGGCTTACAACAACGGTATAAGTACAATAAAAAATAAATACAGAACAGTAAAAGAAGTCGAACAGTTAGCTAAAGTTAAAACATAACATGGGGCTTTGTGCGCAAAATACATGCGTGCATGCACAGCAATGAAAAAATCTGAAAAATAAATAAATTAAATAACAAAGCCGAAAAAAAGATGGCAACCGCATGCACAGTCCTGGAACTTGGCTTCTGCACATGCTCAGGAGGAAAAAAAATATTTTAAAAGATGGTGACTCCCATGGATTGGCACCAACTGATCCGGTTTGGTGATGTCATTGTGACATCACCAACGGGTCACTACTGGTTTGGGCAAACTGGGCCAAACTGGGAGGAGCCCACCCTTAATAATGTCTCATCATAACATTGATAACAAACACATGATGACAATAGTGCTTACTTATCCATTGCTATTTTCTTTTTCTTTCAGTTAAGATTTGCGTGTTTTCTTAATGGGCCTTATTATTCATAACCAGGGTGGTAATAGAACAAAAGTTAAGAGATTATGACTGAGTGATGCAAGTGTTAAGGGCATGTAGGCATAGCAACAGGAACAGATAACATTACCGAGATGTCTTTTTAAATCGGGTCACTCAGATATTTGTTCAGCGATATTGAAAGATGAATACATCAATTTTCTTCATTTTTTTTCACTATGGCATAAGGTGACATGTATACAGTTGATCTGACTCTTATAGTAAAACAGAGAAGTTTATTCTTGTTTTTGCAAAAAGACAAACAAAAAATATTTTTAAAAAACCACAGGAGTCTAATAGCATCTTCTGATTTTTTTGTTATTGTATACTATCTCGGTTCTCCTTCAACGATAGATCTAATGAAAGGCACATTTATTGTGTGTTCTTTTTATAATCACAATAATGCAACTGCGCAATCATGGATATGTCAGAACCAGCCATAATTGGATGAGTTGGTAACAAACTAAGTTAAACCTAGCTGCCATTTTCATAAACTCAGCACTACAAATTTATTTATTTATTTATTTATTTTATTTATTTATTAATAGAGTTGAAAGGGACCGCTAGGTCATCGAGTCCAACCCCCTGCCTGAGCAGGAAACCCTACAGCACCCCAGCCAAATGGAAGTCCAATCTCCTCTTGAAGGTGTCCAGAGTTGGGGAGTTCACCACCTCCCCTGGCAGGCAGTTCCATTGGTTGATCGCTCTGACCGTCAGGAAGTTCTTCCTTATTTCCAGGTTGTATCTCTCCTTGGTCAGCTTCCAACCTACAGCAGGGGTTATCAACCTTTCGGACCTCAGGGACCACTAAATTCATAATTTTAAATCCTGTGGGCCACTAATATGATCTGCCTAATGACCAGGTGATGATTGTATTCCACTATTATATATGTCACATGTTTTTGCTGAATTTGAAAATTAAGGGAGACTAAGATAGATCTATTTCAGCCTTGTTCTGGCCTCATCAGCTAGCCATACCCTCACTGGGACTTGAACTTGCAGCCTTTGCCTTGAAAGGCAGAGAATTAACCTCTAGGCTACAGTATCCAATCCCTTCAGCTCTGTACCAGGGAAGGGTTACATGTGTTTTGTGTCGAATCATCCTGGTATATTGAAGGAACATCACAGCTCCTTTCTTGCCTCTCAGTCCAACCCAGGGCCATTTCTAAGGCAGTTAATTTATTCATAGCTGACAAATATGCTGGCTCTGTTAAAAAGTGCTATTGCTAACATGTTGTAAACCGCCCTGAGTCTAAGGAGAAGGGCGGCATAAAAATTGAATGAATGAATGAATGAATGAATGAATGAATAAATAATATTCTGTACGTGTCACATGTTTTTGCTGAATTTGACAATTAAGAGAGACTAGGATAGATCTATTTCGGCCTTGTTCTGGCCTCATCAGATAGCCATACCCTCACTGGGACTTGAACTTGCAACCTTTGCCTTGTAAGGCAGAGATATACTGTATATTAGTGTAACTCTTTGTCCTGTGGGAAGTCGTCCCGTAGCGAGTTGGCCGCAGCAATTTGACTGCGATGAGTTAGCCGTGGTGAGTTGTCATAGACCTGTGACTGCTATTCTGAAATGGTTCCCGTTGCCTCTTTTTGACAAGGAGACACAAGGAAACGCTTCTCCAACTACCAGCGTGGTGGGGTTGTTTTTAGTGATGCTCAATTCACACCACGCAAGGTACTCAGCACCACTTTTCAAGTAAGCCGCATGAAAATGTTGTTTTAGAAGCTTTCCTGTAGTTTCGATGCCAGCAGCAAAGATGACACACATTCTATTCCCGATACCTCTTCTGTCGATTGTAATAGCCTCTTTCTTGATGGACCAGTAAAAGAAGTGAAGGCTTCTGACTGTGTCTTTATGCCAACCCCATCTTCTACCCTGCTGAAAGTGTGCAACATAGACCCCCATCCTGCGCAGCTCCCATGGTGAAATGATTAGCGGGTCAACATCTGTTAAGAGGAGCAGCAACAATAGAAAAGTAAACTATTAACCTAAGCTTCTTTCTGCCTGACGTTTGGGATGAGTATACCTGATCTCGGCTAAGGTTTTATTTCGCTTTGTTATTGCTGCTGCTGCTTTTGCCGTTGGCATTCTTAATGAATTGACTGGGGTTAGAATATGTACATGCCACTTTACATTATGGGGAATCCCAAAGCAGTGGAATAGGATCATTTAGAAGAAGAAAAACCCAATATAAAATAGATTAAGAACAATCAAAATGAAATGTTAAAGAGAATTTCAAGCTCAAAGAAAGCCAAATATTGTTTAGAATTGTTATGGGTTTGTTTGTTTATTCAGAACATTATATGGTATCTGTTCTGTCTGGGTTCCCCCAGACCTCAACACCAACTGGAAAAAACAGCCAGACACTCTGGTAAAAGCCAAAAGTATTTTATAGCTGGAAAAAATAAACACAGAGGAAAACCTGTTCTTCCCAACAGACAGGCTATAATACTTTACAGCAGAGTCCTGATGTCCAGACAATACAGCAAGCTTCTTGCTGGCACACCCACCCCAAGGTTTCAGTAGTCAAAGGCACAAACCAGGATTCCAAGACGCCAAAGTTCACAGCCAGGTCCCAAGACTCTCAAAGATAAAATTCCACAAGCCAGGAAGGGTGGGTCTGCCTTTTAGCCTTTCCAAAGAGCACCACACCCAAACCCAGCCGTTGCCTCTTTAATGCTGAAAGTACTTAGCCAATTGGTCCCTTCTCTGTGTAGCTCTTCTCTGTCGCAGATCAATTATGGTTTGTGCATTTTCCTCTAAGGAATCCAGGCTGCTTGCTGGGGAGAGCTCCCTCTGGGGGGACCCTGGCTGTCCTCCCTCTTCTTCAGCCTGGGATTCCTCCTCCTCATCTGCCTGCACCTCCTGTTCCTCATCATCTCCCTCTGAGCTGGAAACCGACAGAAGATCAGCCGTTCCCTGAGGGGCCTCAGACGGAACCACAACAGTATCTAACACACACACACACAAACAAACACACACACATGTACAGGTAGAGTGCTGTACTGCAGGCCACTAAAGCTGACTGCTAGATCTGGAGGTCAGCGGTTCAAATCTCATCTCGCTGGCTCAAGGTTGACTCAGCTTCCATCTTTCCGAGGTGGCTCAAATGAGGACCCGGATTGTGGGGGCAATAGGCTGGCTCTGTTAAAAAGTGCTATTGCTAACATGCCGCCCTGAGTCTAAGGAGAAGGGCGGCATAAAAAAAATTGAATAAATAAATAAATAAATGAATGAAATAAATATCATGCGAGTGGCTAAAAACAACCTGGAAAAAAAAAATCCCATAAACAAGGTTTTGTTTAAAATAATCCAATACAACTCCATGGAACCAGTTCTTGGATGGACACAAATATATTGTGTTATTTATTTATTTATTTATTTATTGATTGATTGATTGATTGATTGATTGATTGATTGATTGGATTTGTATGCCGCCCCTCTCTGAAGACTCAGGGGGGCTTACAACACAATAGAAAACAGTATACAATATCAAACCAAGAATCCAATTAATATAACTAACTACTCTAAACCCCCAAAATATTAAAAATCATTCATTCACATTCAGACAACAGCATCTTGGGTTCTGCTTATTATTTGAACTTATATGCCGCCCAACTCCCAGAGGACTCATTTTAGACAAATGGTTGTCCAATCTGTTTTTAAAAATCTCCATTTGCATGCATAAGTGGCCTGTCTCTCTAACTATCCCCCCACCTTTCCATAGTCCCGATCTGAATCTTCTATACAATAAGCTAGGGACCGTCTTTGGTTTCATGGGGAAGAAAAAAATGGAAAGCAATTTATTGTAATTTTTTTTCCTCTGGAGTCAGGTAGACAATTACCTACCTTCTCTTTGTAAGGTCTTTTGGATAGCTAACTCAGTATTGAAAAATCTAACAATTAGCTTCCAATATTTTGAAAGGCTTTATGATCTGCTGAGGCTAATGAGATAGTTAATAGAATAACAGAGTTGGAAGGGACCTTGGAGGTCTTCCAATCCAACCCCCTGCTAAGGCAGGTGAGCCATTCCAGACAAATGACTATCTAGTTTCTTCTTACAAGCCTCCAGCGATGGAGCAACCACAACTTCTGGAGGCAAGTTGTTCCACTGATTAGTTGTTCTGTCAGGAAATTTCTCCTTAGTTCTAGGTTAGATCTCTCCTTGGTTCATTTCCATCTATTGATTCTTGTCTTGCCTTCAAGTGCTTTGGAGAATAGATTGACTCCTTCTTCCTTGTGGCAGCCTTTAGATATTGGAAGACGGCTATCAAATCGCTTCCAGGTCTATACATACTCAGTTCCTGCAACTGTTCATCATTTTTTTTTCCTTCAGTCCCCTAATCATCTTTGTTGCTCTTCTCTGCACTCTTTCTGGAGTCTCAATATCTATTTATCTCTTTTTTTTAATAGCTAGTGAAGTTTTCATGAGTAGGTGCCTGGCTTTTTCATTTAATCTAAGATGATTGAATGTCTTTGTATGTAGCCTGAATGTCCAACTCTCTCTTGCACTCTCCAAAGTCAAGATCTTTCCTGGTCTTGATGTAATCCCAAAGGAAGACATCAAGAAGGATATTGCAGTGACCTTCCCACATCAGGAAACAGGAAGAGCCATGGAGACTGCAGAAGGATGGAGAAGAAGAAAAATAAATAAATAAATAAATACTACCCCAACGTATTAAAATTGGATTTCTAATATTGGATTTGTATATGATGTTTTTCTTGTTGTGAGCTGCTCCGAGTCCTCGGAGAGGGGCGGCATACAAATCTAATAAAATAATGTTGTGGTTAGCTGTGGCCCAGCTCCTGCCCCAAGGACTGTGGATGTGGGGGAGACATCCACATGCTGCAGGCTTGTTTTGCCCCCGGTGGAATCTGATGATGAAGGCTCCTCTGACCAAGAAGACAGGAGTGACAGGGAGGAGGAGTGTGGCAGACAGCTCAGAAGGAGATCAATTATCTAGCTCCTCCTTGGATTCAGAACAAGAGTTAATGAAACAGCCACGCATGCTGAGAGTGATGCATAGGCAGCAACAACTGAGAGATTATTATCAAAGAAAATGACGCCACCTGTGGTTGGGTGGGGCTGTGGTCATTAGTGAGGCTGCTATAAATAGCATCCTGTGGGTTTGGCCATTGTGGAGGATTATCTGATCGTTGTGTTTCATGACTGCTTTACTGACTTTGACCTTTTGTGTGCTGATTTTTCCCCGCTTTGAAACTAAACCATTTTCTTTTTTAATATTTTAAATTTATTTGGATTTGTCATGATTTGCTGTATCTTGCTGTGAGCCGCCCCGAGTCTGCGGAGAGGGGCGGCATACAAATCTAAATAATAAATAAATAAATAAATAAAATAATGTATGTTTCACTTTGTGAAAGAAGGACTGTGAATTGCCTCACACTGCAAGCTAAGTATCACAGAACTGATAAGGGACTTGTGCAAATTACCAGTTGGGTTGGAGACGAGTGCTCTTTGCTATACCAAAAGAGGGCTTGGTTTAAGTGAAGTTTCATTATAAAGAACATTGTTTTGAATTTTCAAACGTGTGTGTGTCTGAAATTTGTACCTGTGAATTTTTGGGAGGATTCTACCAGAGAGCTCGACAGAACAAATAATAAATAAAATGAGTTTTTTTCTTTTTTTTAAAAAAAAACTTATTAAATTGTAAGAAGGCTTTGGTAATGGGATAGAAAACAGAAGAAAGCACTGTTAAAACCAGAGTGCAGATTTTGGCAAGCCGCCTCTGTTTACACAAAGACACAACACGCGATCAGGGCTCCTCTAGGAGGCCAAACGCAGAAGGAAGCATTTGTCATTATAATGGAAATATAAATGGATCCAATAATTATCTTCTTACATATGTGAGTCCGTGCCAGTACATCTCACTTTACAAAGCCCATTAAGCTCTAAATTTTATGTAAACCACTTTAAAAGGAAAGAAGGAAAGAAAGTAATAGATTGATATCAATTTAAAATACAAACATTAAAAGGGATGAAAGCAAAGTTTTCAGGCAATAAAAGCTTTGGGAACCTAACAAAACAATATTGTAGTAAAATAATAAATTTCTGAGGTTTAATCACTTGGTAAATAAGGAGGGTACTTCTGTGGAATTTTAGCATGGCTTTTATATCGGTATCTATCTTCAAAAATAATAACACAGAGCAATATAAAAAGCACCAGTTTAGGTATTCAGTAGAGATGGCTATGGTGGAAAGAGAGTAACCAGAAAGTGTCATTTTGGCAATTTAGTCTTTTCAATAATAGGGTATTATTTGCTATATAGATCCATTTAAAAACAACAACGACTCACATAGGCTTTTAAAAGGAATAGCTTACTCAAAGGATGGGCTTTCTTCTCTTCTCTCTCCCTCTTGCCTACTCAGTAAAGTTCTCAACACACAAACACATACACAAACAAACACGCACACACACACGTATGCAGCGTAGGAAGGAGAAGGAGATTGAAATACTATTCTGGACAAGCTTCCCTCGTACTGTTATTAAGAAGCAAAAAGCAAATGGTTTACTAAATGTTTCACTGTATAAATGCACACATATATCCACCCACAAATACACAAAACACACACACACAAACACTTTATATATGTATCACACATACCTATACACACACTATTCTTATGCATGCACACATATACTATTTAATATTTAGTAATTAAGTATTACATTTGCTTTTTAGTTCTTTGCAAGGGGACACAATCTGAAGTTAGTTGGGGGAAAGATCAAAAGCAACATAAGAAAATATTATTTGACTGAAAGAGTAGTAGATGCTTGGAACAAACTTCCAGCAGATGTGGTTGATAAATCCACAGTAACTGAATTTAAACATGCCTAGGATAAACATATATACATCCTAAGATAAAATACAGAAAATAGTATAAGGGCAGACTAGATGGACCATGAGGTCTTTTTCTGCCGTCAGACTTCTATGTTTCTATGTTTCTATGTTTGCAAGCATTAGGGAAACTTGTGTATTTGTGCACCTCTGTGTGTGTGTGTGTGTGTGTGTGTGTGTGTGTGTGTGTGTGTGTACATGCTCATGCACGCGGACGCAGATTAGTGTATTGATATAGATATAGGACCCCCTCCTAATTGTTTATTACTCACTGTATTGTGTGCTCATTACCTATTTAAGAGCTCAAATCTGGGCTGCCTTTGGAACCTACAGAGAGCTGGAGAAGGAAGATGGAATGCCTTAATTTAGTGGAACCCATTTCCTCCCTGAACCTGTGAGGTATTCCAGCACCCAAGCAAGAGAAATTTATCTCATGAATGACTATCTAACTAATTCACTGCAATAAGATATCAAAGGCAAAGTTGGCTTCATTTCTTTCTCTCTTGCCCTACTTTAGAAGGATCTCCAAGGTCCTTTCCAACTCTGTTGTTCTGTTTTGTTCTTATTCGTTCTCTCCTTCGTGGAAGAAATTAAGGACTTACCCTGGAGTCCCTGACTCTCTGTTGGGAGAACTCCATAAACATTTGAGGACTCTGCACAAGCCAGAAACCTTCTAATTATCCATCAACAAGATAAATTTTGGCAGTGTCTCTCAAAGTCCAGCTTAGTGTTACAGTGAGGCAGTTGCTACAAATACAACCCAGTGATTGATTGATTGATTGATTGATTGATTTTACTATTCAAAAACATGTACAAGGTAGCAGGTGTTGGCATAAACATAAGCAAAGTAAGGCAGGGGTGGTAGGCACAATGGTGTCTGTTACAGACCTCTTAGGAATGGGGTGAGAAATGAGTATTGAAAGGGGTAATTAATATTGCTATTGATTTGTTTGTGGGAAAGCTGGCAAAGGAAGTCATGAATGGTATTGAATGGAGTGGAATTGAATGGAATAGAATGAGTGGATTGGATTGGAGTGGATTGGAGTGGAGTAGAGTAGAGTAGAGTAGAGTAGAGTAGAGTAGAGTAGAGTAGAGTAGAGTAGAATAGAATGTGGGTGGGAGGGCTTTTTTTCACAGAAGAGGATGAGGAACAATGGTAAAATTCCCAAAAATTATAAAAACAAGATGGCGGCACACATGGACCAGCAAAGACAGATCCGTGACATGGAAATTGCATCACCAGCAGGTCGCTGATGGTTCGGGCGATCAGGTCTGAACCGGGAGGAACCCACCCTTGCTCTGGAGTCAGAAAGAAGTAAAATTCCACCCTGCAATCTGTGTCTGGGTATAACCATCATAATACACAAATGGGAGATTATATTATTAGATGCATCATCATATGCTACAAAATAGTACACCCAGACATACACACACATACTCCCTTTTCTGTAGGAAAAGTTATCATTTCCAAACTAATATGGGGAATTTGGGAACATTCAGAAGACCTTGAACTGGTTATGTAAGTTTCAAAACTGTTGTTATAATTATCACCCGCACCCCACCCCAGGCAAAGAGTTGTTTAGCCCAAGGATATAATCTCAAACAAAGAATATTTAAATACTTTCCCATCAATTTTCAGCATGGGAGATGAACATAAGAATTAAATAATGGAAAAAAAGATTTCAGGCTGCTCCATGGAGAATTAATATGCCCAGGAAGATTAGCTTTGCCCTTGCAATGAACGTGTGGGATCTATTTTCCCAATTATGTTCCTATCCAGTTCTTGATGGACTGTGTATGTGTGTATGAAGGGGGAGATGTTATCCCAGTTATGCCCTGATTGGAGTCCAAGATGTTTTTGGGGAAAAGAAAAAAAAGTGCAACCATGCCAATCACATAGATTTCCCTGCAACAGGAATGAGTTTGAGCCAAAGACAGGAATGATAGTTATTTATTTATTTATTTATTTATTTATTTATTTATTTATTTATTTATTTATTTATTTATTTATTCGATTTGTATGCCGCCCCTCTCCGAAGACTCGGGGCGGCTAACAACAGTAATAAAACAATGTACAATAATAATCCAATAAATACTAAAAATGATTAAAAAACCCATTAATATAAAAAGCCAAACATACATACAAACATAACATACATGAAATTTATTTTATTTATTTATTTATTGGATTTGTATGCCGCCCCTTTCCAGAGACTCGGGGCGGCTAACAGCGACAATAAAACAGTGTACAATAATAATTTGGTATTGATGATTAAAAATCAATTAATATAAAAACCAAACATACATACATACATACCATGCATAGAATTGTAAAGGCCTAGGGGGAAAGAGGATCTCAATTCCCCCATGCCTGGCGGCAGAGGTGGGTTTTAAGTTGTTTACGAAAGGCAAGGAGGGTGGGGGCAGTTCTAATCTCTGGGGGGAGTTGGTTCCAGAGGGCCGGGGCCGCCACAGAGAAGGCTCTTCCCCTGGGTCCCGCCAGACGACATTGCTTAGTTGACGGGACCCGGAGAAGATCCACTCTGTGGGACCTAACTGGTCGCTGGGATTCGTGCAGCAGAAGGCGGTCCCTGAGGTAATCTGGTCCGGTGCCATGAAGGGCTTTATAGGTCATAACCAACACTTTGAATTGTGACCGGAAACTGATCGGCAACCAGTGCAGACTGCGGAGTGTTGGTGTAACATGGGCATATTTGGGAAAGCCCATGATTGCTCTCGCAGCTGCATTTTGCACGATCTGAAGTTTCCGAACATTTTTCAAAGGTAGCCCCATGTAGAGAGTGTTACAGTAGTCAAGCCTCGAGGTGATGAGGGCATGAGTGACCGTGAGCAGTGACTCCCGGTCCAAGTAGGGTCGCAACTGGTGCACCAGGCGAACCTGGGCAAACGTCCCCCTCGCCACAGCTGAAAGATGTTTCTCTAATGTGAGCTGTGGATCGAGGAGGACGCCCAAGTTGCGAACCTTCTCTGAGGGGGCCAGTGATTCTCCCCCCAGGGTAATGGACGGACAGATGGAGTTGTCCTTGGGAGGTAAGATCCACAGCCACTCCGTCTTGTCTGGGTTGAGTTTGAGCTTGTTGACACTCATCCAGGCCCTAACATCCTCCAGGCACCGGCCCATCACTTCCACTGCTTCGTTGGCTGAATATTACTCATATTCAATCCTTCTGGGGAGAAATGTTGAGCCAGGACATATCAATACAATCTCTTTTATCCAGACTCCTAAGATAAAGATAGACACACAGAGAGATTTAAACAATGGCCATTCAGCTGACCTTCTTTGATATGGAGCTTGTGTTTGGTTTTCTATATTAAGGGGTTTTAATTTGTTTTTAGTATTGGATTATTATTGTATATTGTCTATGATTGCTGTTAGCCGCCCCGAGTTTTTGGAGAGGGGCAGCATATAAATCCAATAAATAATAAAATAATAATAAGGAGCTCCAATGAACTTTGGTGAGATTCTTCATCACCACCTTAAAGCAGAGGTCTTCAAACTTGGCAACTTTAAGACTTGTGGACTTCAACTCGCAGAATTACCCTCCAACTTGAAACTAACAACCTACTTTCAAACAAGCAATTTGGTTTCAGGAAAAAAAATTATCCTGCAATCTATAACTACTACACTGCAAAAACATATGGACCTCAAAACTTGACCAGGGCAAAACAATAGATGCAATTTATATAGACTTCTGTAAAGCCTTCGACTCAGTGGTTCAACATGATAAACTAAACTACTTCTGAAATGGAAATCCTGTGGCATCTGTGTATGTATGTCTGTGTGGGTGTGTTGGGTGGGGGGTGGCACTATTTTGTAGCATATGATGATGCATCTAATAATATAATCCCCCATTTGTGTATTATGATGGTTATAACCAGACACAGATTGCAGGATTGAATTTTACTTCTTTCTGACTCCAGAAGGTCAGGTGGACATACGAAAGAGCCGGGGTGGTGCAGCAGGTAGAGTGCTATACTGCAGGCCACTGAAGCTGACTCTAGATCTGCAGGTTAGCGGTTCAAATCTCATCAACGGCTCAAGGTTGACTCAGCTTTCCATCCTTCCGAGGTGGGTAAAATAAGGACCCAAATTGTGGGGACAATATGCTGGCTCTGTTCAAAAGTGCTATTGCTAACATGTTGTAAGCCACCCTGAGTCTAAGGAGAAGGGAGGCATAAAAATCGAACAAATAATAATAATAATAATAATAATAATAATAATAATAATAATACTCCCAACTTACCATCCCAACTTACCATTTTTAGCAGGTCTGCAACTATGGTAGCTGTTGTATTCTCCCATTAAATTGTGGGCTAGAGATCCTGTTAGTTAAAATCTGAAGAACTTAGCAGAGATTTAACAACACTCTCCTTTAATTGCCAATCAAATCAATAAGCTATTCTCTCCTTATCATTTTATCCCAATTTAGGTAGGACAAATCTTGCTCTTGAAGCGTTTCATATTTCCCCGGCAAATTTCTTTTGCAACATGTTCATGACATAATTACCTCGGAGCAGGACATATTGATATTAATTGGGTTTATCTTGGCAAATAGTACGGGCTACATGTGTTTGCGCTGTTCTTTAACTTTGCACCGTCAACTCATTTGTCTGAATTTTAGTCTGTTATCTGTGATGTAACATCAATGAAATATGGGTGGACGGGAACAGGAACATGTTCAAAGGCAACCAAACTCTATCAGGCTGTATATTAGTAGCAGAAAATGCATTGCCCTCTAGAAGTTGAACTCCATTCTGTAACAGCCCAAGCTAATCATAAACTAATGAGCAACATCTGGAAGACTATCCCTTGCACACCAGTTCCCTACACGGTTTAGACTATTACACAGTCTTAAAGCTATAAAATCCATGAAGCATTATTCTAAGACATGGAGCATGAGCGATTGTGAGTATTTAAATAAAGCAGTTAAAATCTTAAAGGAGTTTTAACAGTGAAGAGAATGGGTTCAAAATGCAAAGGCAGATGGGCTAAAAAAGAAAAAAGAAAAATCACTCTGAAAGTTGATGGTTCAGGTGGGTAAACTTGAACTGGAGATGGAGTTTTCATTGCCAGTTCCACACATTACTCCTGATATAATTTACCACGGAAACATCTGGTACCCGTGGCGTCTGGAAACAACATATTGGGTTAAATGAAATATTGTTCTAACCACAGCATATTGGGTCCGGCGTGCTTTATGTAAAGCTCTGCATTGCTCCATAGATGCCCAGAGCAATCAAACTACCTATTTTGTAATCCATTCAAATTAAAACAACAATAGAGAGAAGGGGCAGGGGGGGGGACAGAGTCTCCATCTGGGCAGCCAAAACTTGTTTGCCCGTGTATTAGAAGAGCAGAATGACAATGAAACCTACGAAAAGCAACATTTTAATGGAAAATGGCAACTAACCCCTTATCATTCGCTGCAACACCACTGCAGCATTGTCATAATGGTATACATACTAGGCTTCTTGTAAACAGCCTCCTGAAGTGACCCAGTAACTGAACAAAGCAGGAGAGGCGAGAGTCACGCCACCAGCACCTGTTTGCCTCTCTGTGTCCAGCAAGGGAGACGCCGCTTGTTATCATCCAAACGCCTAATCTGGAACTGAAGTTTGTGCAGGCACTGCTGGTTTTTAATTAACTGTCTAGTGAGCTGGTGGGAGGGAGGGTGGGAATCTACTTTAAATGCTCCTTCAACTGTGAGATGCAAAGTGTGTGTTGGTCTGTGTGTGCGTGTGTGTGTATTAAAAGGGGAGCAGAAAAGCCAGCCAGAAGCCCTGGCTTTCGGAGAGCAGTTAAATAATTTGAAACGATGGAAGAATACAGATACGTACAAACACCATGGAGGAACAGATTATGAATTTGTAGAGTTTGCAAACATGGAAAAATCAACTACGCGCACGCACACACACACACACACACAAAATTAATTAATTAAAGGATTTGATTTTGCTACGTTTGCAAACTCTACCATATTTATGTATATGTAGCAAGATAGTTGATTGGATGGATGGATGGATGGATGGATACAGATAGGTAGGTAGTTAGGTAGTTAGGTAGGTAGGTAGGTAGGTAGGTAAGTAGGTAGATAGATAGATAGATAGATAGATAGATAGATAGATAGATAGATAGATAGATAGATAGATAGATAGATAGATTAGATAGATAGATAGAAGATAGATGGATGGATGGATGGATGGATGGATGGATGGATGGATGGATGGATGGATGGATAGATAGATAGATAGATAGATGATAGGTAGATAGGTAGGTAGGTAGGTAGATAGATAGATAGATAGATAGATAGATAGATAGATAGATACATAGATAGATAGATTTATGACCTATAAAGCCCTACATGGCATAGCGTCTGGTGAGGACGCATAGAGTTGGTCTTCTCAGGGTCCCGTCAAGCAGACAATGTCGGCTGGTGGGTCCTAAGGGAAGAGCCTTCTTGGGGGGGGGCGGCCCTCTGGAACCAGCTCCCTCCAGAGATTCGCACTGCCCCCACCTTTCTGAAAAAGTTTGAAGACTCATCATCGCCACCAAGCCTGGGGCCATTATTCCCCCCTTCCAACCAACAAATGTGTTTAGAATAATGTATGGATTGAGTGAATGAGAATTGAATGTTTTTAAGCTTTTAGGATGTTTTTAAGTCTTTTAACTGTTATTAATTGGATCAAATCCACCCTGCCGCCATTTTATTTCCAGTCTTTCCATTGAGAGTGATTTCTTGACCAAGGGTTCACAATTTTGGCAACATTATAATGCATGGACTTCAACTTCCAGAATTCCCCAGCCGGCATGGGAAATGGCTGGAAAATTCTGGGAGTTGAAGTCCACACGTCTTAATGTTGCCGAGATTGAGAGCCCCTATTCTAAAGACCCGCCAGATCCAAAATTTATTGCAACTTGATCAAACAGCCAAGAAGTGTGAATTATTAGATCGGTCTGATGAAACACATGGGCTTAACAAAACCCACACTTTCCCTAGTTAGAAATGGCTCATTCATAACATTAGTAATTGCATTTCAGCCAGTGCAAATTTAAACACCAAATGATAGGTCAATTTAAATTTGATGAGGACACGTGGCCATGTAGAGGTGTGGGTATTTTTACAGCTGCCACTTCATTTTCAAGGTGCTTGCTCTGTTACCTGGGCCAAGAGCTCACGGCTCTAGCAGGCCAGTATTCTGCAGCTTTTGTGAAAATGCGACTGACATAAAAGCAACTGCACTCGCAATGATCTGACACAAAGATTAAATGCCTTTTAAATGAATTGGCAATTGCATGGACCATCTATCCCAATAAAATTATTCCCACTTGGCATCGTCATGTGTAACTTGGGGGGGTAACAATTAGTCATAGTCTATCATTCTCCCATAAATCAGCCTTCTTCAATTAAGCTTGGGGAGTAGCCTTCCTCAAGAAGTTCTGGGTTAGAAAGAGAACAAATGAGTAAATAGTAAAGAGACATCGGCAACCTTATCAAAGATTTGCATGCATCCAAAGGCAAGACAACGGCTTTCCAACATACATAAATTGGGGGCTGAATTTGAACAACATTTGCACATTTTGAGCCACCTCTGATAGATGTCAATATCTGGATGTAGTGAGTTGACGCAAAATAATCTGAGTTATTACCAAAGTGCCCTTAGCGTTCTACTCCCATACTGAATGTTACTCTTATCATATCCCCGTTTCTTCCTATTGTAGAGTAGAAGAGAAATTGAACTACGGAAGTCTTGCATTTCAATTTTCATCAAACTTGAATAGAATAGAATAGAGTAGTTGGTGACTACTTCATCTTCAACCACAACAACACAAGAGCACACAACAGATTTAAACTTAATATTAACCGCTCCAAACTTGACTAAAAAATATGACTTCAGTAATCGAGTTGTTGAAGCGTGGAACTTATTACAGGACTCCATAGTGTCATTCCCAAACCCCCAACACTTTACTCTTAGATTATCCACGGTTGACCTGTCCAGATTCCTAAGAGGTCAGTAAGGGGCGAGTACAAGTGCACTAGAGTGCCTTCCGTCCCCTGTCCTATTGCTCTCCTATATCTCCTATACCTTTCTTCTACTGCTATATCTCTTCTTCTATTCTTTCATTGATATGTTCTATTACTATACCTTCTTTTCTATTATTTCTTAGATATATTTTACTATGAGTATCTCCTCTATAACCTTCATCATGTATTTTACTATGTGTATATAGATATATACCCACTAAAACCGTGTACTGGACAAACAAACAAACAAACAAACAAACAAACAAAAGAATAGAATAGAATAGAATAGAATTCTTTATTGTCCAAGTGTGATTGGACACACAAGGAATTTGTCTTTCGTGCATATGCTCTCAGTGCACATAAAAGAAAATACACATTTGTCAAGAATCATTTAATGATTGTCATGGGGTCCAATAAACAATGAGGAAACAATCGATATTAATAAAAATCTTAAGCATACAAGCAACAAGTTACAGTCATACAATCATAAGTGGGAGGAGATGGGTGATAGGAATGATGGGGAAAAACTAGTAATAATAGTAGTGCAGACTTAGTAAATGGTTTGACAGTGTTGAGGGAATTATTTATTTAGCAGAGTGATGGCATTCGGGGAAAAACTGTTTTTGTGTCTAGTTGTCTTGGTGTGCTCTGTAGCAACGTTTTGAGGGTAGGAGTTGAAACAGTTTATGTCCAGGATGCGAGGAGTCAGTAAATATTTTCAAAGCCCTCTTTTTGACTCGTGCAGTATCCAGGTCCTCAATGGAAGGCAGGTTGGCAGCAATAGTTTTTTCTGCAGTTCTGATTCTCCTCTGAAGTCTGTGTTGGTCTTGGTTTGCAGAACCAAACCAGACAATTATAAAAGTGCAGATGACAGAATCAATGATTCCTCTTTAGAACTGCATCAGCAGCTCCTTGGGCAGTTTGAGCTTCCTGAGTTGGTGCAGAAAGAACATTCTTTGTTGTGCTTTGTTGATGATGTTTTTGATGTTAGGTGAACATTTTGAACATAGAAACACAATGCAGTTAACAAGTTGTGCAAGGTCTTGGCAATTCATAGTTATGAATCTGCGGAGAGGGGCGGCATATTATTATTATTATTATTATTATTATTATTATTATTATTATTATTATTATGTATTCTGTTGTGAGTGGAGGAGTGGATGGCTCTTCTAGTAAAGCATCTCAGCACATTTTCTACAGTGTTTATGTCCGAAATGCAATGTAGTTTCCAGACAGATGAGTTATATTCAAGGATTGGTCTGGCAAAAGTTTTGTATGCTCTGGTTAGTAGTGTGAGATTACCGGACCAGAATCTATGTAGGATTAGGTTAACAACACTTAAAGCCTTTTTGGAGATGTTGTTTTTTTCCCCTTAAAAAAGAACAAACTAGTCTTCATTAGTGCAACTTGACAGAATGAATAATTCCACAGTATGTCTTTCTATCAACTGTTAATTAACGCTGGCATAATGGAACTTCCTTAGATGGATGAATTTATGAGTTGCTTTGCCAAGTTTTCATCAAGTATCATCCTTGTTTGCTGTTGTTCTCTTAGTTTCCTTCCTCTGCTTTCCGCTCTGTGTTTCATCTGCATAATTCTTGCCTCCTCTATGTTTAATGTAGTTCCAGAAACTCAGGTGAATTGCAAGCTCGGGGCTGAGGGAACATCATTACTTGCCTCCCTTGCACCTGAAAATTGCTTTTCCTGCTGGCTTCCAAAATGAGCACATTTTAAACATAGTGCATTAAAGCACAGAAATTTGGAAATGTCACAGAAGAGCCTCACACTTTTTTTAAAAAAAAATTGCATGGTGGACTCTCCATTTTATTTAGCTACTACTGTGCAGGACTAATAGGTGTGTGGAGTTTATTGGAAGAGAGCCAGAGAAAAAATGAACAGACAGATGGGATCTGGGGTTAATGAGTAAAGGCCACATAGAATTGTATAAAACAAAGAGTCCAGTGTGATGCACATTGCCAATATCAACATTTAGGTTCCATCCAGGTGTCTCCTGGCTGCAAATACACGCAGTAAAATATTCTGTGGAAGTTGCCAGCACTAGAACATAGGATAATGATAAAATATACTCTGGAATTCACGAGGCCTCATTTTCGGTAGCTAACACTGTCACTTAACTGATCTGTCTCTGACCTCAAATAAATTACATTGCATTTTCTGTTTCATTTTCTTTGGGTTGGAAATGAGGATAATGGTATTAATCTGCCTTTCAAAGACACACAGAGGTTCGTGAAAAGGATGGGTTTTGCTGGCATTTTGTTGCATGGATTACTGTCCCCGTCGGAGATTATCTCCTTGTGGCTGGAGCAATGGGTTGCCTTCTTCATGCAGAATAAGAAGTGTGAGTTGTACACCAAAATTGCCATCTCATCATTCTTGTCCTAAGGATCATTCTTTAAATTAATTAGCTGTTCTGCCGGGCTCTCTGGTAGGAGCCTCCCGAAAATTCACAGGTACAAATTTCAGACACACACACGTTTGAAAATTCGAAACAATGTTCTTTATCACAAAAGTCAAAATAAACTAAGCACTCTTTTTGTATTGCAAAGAGCACTCTTCCCAAAACAACCAGGTAGTCCATACAGTCATTAAGTACTTAGCAAGCAGCTGTGGAGAAACTTCACACTCCTTCTTCTTCCAACGACACACACACTGCTCTGCTTTGGTTTCAAAAGCGTGAAAAAGCAACAAAGTCCAGCAACACAAGATTCCTGACGAACTCCGATCAGATATTCTTCCACAATGGCCAAACCCACATGCTGCTATTTATAGCAGCAGCCCTAATTACTGGAGCCCCACCCAAACACAGGTGGCCTCTCTTATTTCCTGTAATATGTTCTTACTTGGTCTCTTCTACGCATAATTCTGCTCTTGCATGGGTCCAAAATGTCATCATCTGAAGTTATGGAAGATAAGGAAGATTGACTGCCTTGGCTGTGTGCCAAGCCCTCCTCTGCCGAGTCACTCCCACCTTCTTCTTTGTCCGAGGAAACTAAACTCTGAACTGATTCTGTCGGCAATAACACAGGCCTGTGACTTGTTGAAGTTTCCCCTGCATCCACCTCCCCATTCCCTGGGGCAGGAGCTGGGCCAGAGCCAATCACAACATTAGCTAGGCAGGAAAAGATTTCTCGACTCACCTGCACTGGAGGATTGTTGCATATTTAAACAGACCACACACTTCCAAATTTCTGGTTATTGTTGCAGTTGGAAACATGACTTGAGGCAAATGTCATCCAGATCATAGTTGTTTATCTTGAAGCTGCTCCTTCAAAAGGCAACTGGACTGTTGTTGTTGTTTTCCCCCTTGAGGAAGAAGATGTTTTGCTTCTCATCCAAGAACTTTCATCAGTTATGACTGGATGGTAGAGGGATGGAAGGATGAAGAAATATAATATAGAAATAGTCCTTCCCCAAATTCCCCAACCACCACTATCCTGTTCCTCTGTCTCCTTGAATGCAAAGCATCTCCAAAGCACCAGAGGGTAGAACAAGAAGCAATGGGTGGAAGCTGAACAAGGAGAAAAGCAACTTAGAACTAAGGAGAAATTTCCTGACAGTTAGAAGAATTAATCAGTGGAACAGCTTGCCTCCAGAAATTGTGAATACTCCAACACTGGAAGTTTTCAAGAAGATGTTGGGTAACCATCTGTCTAAAGTAGTGTAAGGTTTCCTCCCTAAGCAAGGGGGTTGGACTAGAAGACTTCCAAGGTCCCTTCCAACCCTGTTGTCTTCTTCTTCTTCTTCTTCTTCTTCTTCTTCTTCTTCTTCTTCTTCTTCTTCTTCTTCTTCTTCTTCTTCTTCTTCTTCTTCTTCTCCTCCTTCTCCTCCTTCTCCTCCTTCTCCTCCTCCTCCTCCTCTTCAAGGAAACAGTCCATTTGACTTTGAAAGAGCACCTTGGAGAAAACTCAAGGCATCCAATATTTGAGGCTCATTCCCTGTAAGCCATAATAGCATTCCTCAAAGGTGGCACAACTAGAAATTTTCTTGGCTGGATAGCTGTTAGAATTTAAATTAAGACAATATCATGGCTAGAACAATACATTCAGAGGTGATATTCAACCACTTCAGACATTTTGGGCCAAACCACTGCACATGGGCCCTGCCGCCCAGACGTAATACCTTCCTATTTAGTCATGTTATGGAGGCCAGGTGCATGCACAGAAGGCACATGCATGACCAAAGCGCATGCGCAGAAGGCCAGGTGCATTCTTGAAAGGCATAAGCACAGTGAGCCATTGGCAAGAATATTTATTTATTTATTTATTTATTTATTTATTTATTTATTTATTTATTTATTGGATTTTTATGCCGCCCTTCTCCTTAGACTCAGGGCGGCTTACAACATGTTAGCAATAGCACTTTTTAACAGAGCCAGCCTATTACCCCCACAATCCGGGTCCTCATTTTACCCACCTCGGAATGATGGAAGGCTGAGTCAACCTTGAGCCGGTGATGAGATTTGAACCGCTGACCTCCAGATCTACAGTCAGCTTCAGTGGCCTGCAGTACAGCACTCTACCTGCTGTGCCACCCCAGCTATGTGAAACTCACAGCTGAATATGTTGAGACTCCATGTTGAGGTGAAATACATCAGAGAGTGATGAGAAGGAAGCAAAGCCTAGACCACATGTGGACTAATGGTAGAAGGATGGTTCTTTATGATGGGGATTGATATTCCTGAGATTTTAGAAGGAAAAATGGACAACATTGGCAAAGGTGGAGCTAAGATGAAGTAATTTAGTCTCTGCCAAGAACGTAACACAACACCCTGCTTGTGCGCACTTATTTAATTCAAACACCACTACATCTTAGCAGTAAATTTGCACACACCAATCTACAAACGGGTTTTTTTGGCAAGCAACCAGCTACTAATTAACCTTCATTAATAGCTGACATCAGTTCAAAGAGTTTTAAAGCCAAGAAGAGCAAATAGGTCTTGATATCTTATGTAGCTTTAGAGATTGGCAAAATTCCTAGAGGTAGTTCTTCATAACTGATATAGCAGCAGAGAAAACAAAGCAGAAGTCTTTCAGACAGTATGATCCAATGGGTTTCTCAAACCTTGTTCTCTGAAGCTTGTTATCTGCCTCTGATGTCCTCAGATAGACAAGGGGCATGGCTAATTAGCCCCCAGTCTTACTCCCAAGGAGACCTCCTCTTGAGTAACCATTCCTGTCTCTTGGCAGCTCTGTGGGCTCTTGCATCACGAAGAGGAGAAGCCTCTTATTCCTCATCACTGACCTGAGGGACAGGAGGTTCTGAAGGCTAAGCTTAACCTCTTCCTTTGGCACCGAGCCCTTACTATCCTCTCCACTATCTGACTCAGGTTCCAGCTGCAAAGGCACATCACCAAGTCAGTCTCCGCTTGAGCAGGATCCACCATCAGCTGCACGGACTGTTGGTGGGCCACCGCAGAAGTACTTTCTGTATGAGATGACCAGGTTGACCCCGAGAGAGAAATCAAACATGTCATCATAAGTCACACGTCCCTGCGTGTCTGCAAGATATCTAGGTCCAGATCACCTTGAATGCCTTTCTTATTCCAGCTCATTTTCCTTGACTGTTAGTTGGCCTGATTTTTGTAGAGGTCTTAAGCTTGTAATAAATCTTTATACCCATCTGAACTGCCAGAATCTCCGGATTGCCCAGGGATTTGACACCTTCTTATGTGTGAACTGATCCAAATTATTCATTATTCCAGCATGGCCCAAAATACTTCTTTTTTTGGAGAGAAATATTTATTCCAATACACTCTAAGCCAAATCTTTGAATCTTTCTCCATTTGGAACTGTATGTATTAATGCCATCCTATTACACAGTAGCTAGTATAATCTTAACACACACATCCTATATTTTATCTGTAGAACATACTTCCAATAATGTTGTTGTTGTTTTATTTCTTGACATTTGCACTTGCTGCTTGCTTAAAACATTAACTTCAGTGTTGTGGGGATTTAAGACTGATAATAATAAACCAATATCTCCCTTTGTGGTGGGTTTTTTTTCTCTTCTTCTTTTTAAAGAAAACCACAACTGCAATGAGCCAGGACTATTATATCAGGTAGCGAGAGGTACAAAGTAGTGTTTGATCTTTCATTGATTCGGGAGCATGTTTCTCTTGCTTCTTTCCTCCCTTAATCCTCAGTGTGCAGCAGACAAAACAACCCCGGCTGAATGCTGAAACAATTAGATCATTAAGAATGCAGAAGATGCTACCTACATCTTTAACCAGTCTGACCTTTCTCTTCCTCATATAGACTTAGTTCCATTACTAATCAACAGGCCCAGATGAATTTAAATATATTTTAATACTTTCTGATGAAATGAGGTACAGTGATACCTTGTCTTACAAACTTAATTGGTTCCGGGATGAGGTTCTTAAGGTGAAAAGTTTGTAAGACGAAACAATGTTTCCCATAGGAATCAATGGAAAAGCGATTAATACGTGCAAGCCCAAAATTCACCCCTTTAGCCAGCCGAAGTGCCCGTTTTTGCGCTGCTGGGATTTCCCCGAGGTTCCCCTCCATAGGAAACCCCACCTCCGGACTTCTGTGTTTTTGCGATGCTGCAGGGAAATCCCAGCAGGGGAATCCCAGCATCACAAAAACAAGCGCTTCGCTGGCAACGGAAGTCCGGAGGTGGGGTTTCCTATGGAGGGGAGCCTCAGGAGAATCCCAGCAGCACAAAAATGGGAGTCTGGAGGCAGGGCATCCCAGCGGCGGCGGTGGGTTTGTAAGGTGAAAATAGTTTGTAAGAAGAGGCAAAAAAATCTTAAACCCCGGGTTTGTATCTCGAAAAGTTTGTATGATGAGGCGTTTGTAAGATGAGGCATCACTGTATTTGCTGTCGACTGTAAATCAATGGTGAAATCTATATATTTTTTTAACTTTATTTTTTGCTGTGAGCCGCCCCGAGTCTGCGGAGAGGGGCGGCATACAAATCTAAATAATAAATAAGTAAGTAAGTAAGTAAGTAAGTAAGTAAGTAAGTAAGTAAGTAAGTAAGTAAGTAAACAAACAAACAAACAAACAAACAAACAAACAAACAACCGGTTCTGTGAGTGTGGCTTGGTGGGCAAGGCAGAGAAAGGATACTGTGAAATCCACATTCCCTCCTGTTAGATTAGAAATTACACCTGGACGTTGAAGTTAACTCACTTTATTTTGGTAACTGGAACGACAGTAAAACAACAGTGGCAAGCTAGAATCAAAAGACGCGCCTAAAAGGAACTGGCGCTTATTTATAGACAGACAGTTGGAAAAGGCGTGACTTTGACAGCCGTTTAGAATTGGCGCCGGCCGCTGCTACACCAGTCAGCAGCCAGTATTCAAATCAAGTACCATATCCAGTCAGGATGATTCTTTAGCTAGCCACTGATTAGCCAATCAGCTGCTATTATGAGACAGAACACCTCCCACTCCAGGGAAGGATAGTGCAAAATTCCCATGTTTATTTTTACGTGAAAGGACTGCCCTTTGAAGGAGCAGCGCCACATCCTTTTTACTTGCAGCACCGCATCCTTTTTCGTAAAAATAACAATGTTTATTTTTATGTGAAGACCTCCCTTTGAAGGAGCTGGGGAATCCCTCCCACAAAGAGATTCTGGGGGCGGAGCCTTGACGTCACCGGCAGGTTGCTAAGGACTCCAAGGTGATGACTTCCTGGATTCCACCTTGGCATCATTAGCAACCTGCCGGTGACGTCAAAGCCTGAAAGCTGAACACGACCCCAAACTTTGCCCAAAGTTTCAAAAAGTTTCGGGTTCGTGTTCGGCATACCGAACACCGTAAAATTCAGTATGGACCCGAATTGTGCAGGTTCGGTTCGCCCATCACTATATGTGACCCTTTCTAAGATGCTCTAAGATTCTCTAAGATAGAATGCAATATTGCAGGCTAACTTTGAATTCCACTGCCAGGAGTTCGATTCTGACCAGATGAAGGTTGACTCAGCCTTCTATTCATCCAAGGTCAGTAAAATGAGGTCCCAGATCGTTGAGGGTAATGTGCTGAATATGTTCAGAGGGGGCTGTAAAGCACTGTGAAGTATTAAAGGAAAAAGTAAAAGTTCCCTGCACCTGCATGTTAGTTATTCCCAACTCTAGGGGGCGATGCTCATTTCCATTTCAAAGCCAAATATCCCGAGCTGTCCAAAGATATATCTGTGGTCCTGTAACCAGCATGACTCAATACCAAAGGCACACGGGGTGCTTTTACTTTCCCACCAAAGAGGTCCCTGTTTTTCTACTTGCATTTTTACATGCTTTCAAACTGCTAGGTTAGCAGAAGCTGGGAGAAGTAACGGGAGCTTGCTCCATTACGCAGCGCTGGAGATTCGAACCGCTGGACTCCTAGCCTTCTGATTGATGAGCTCAGCATCTTACCAACTGAGCCACTGCGTCCCTTATGACGTACTACATAAGTCTAAATGCTATTGTTATTTTTAACAGAACTTCCATCCTTAGATGACTCTAAGTGTAGTGTAATTTCCCTTGCTCTCTGGTGGTTTTGCTTTTGTTGACCTCAGGTCTCAACTTCTGGTTTTCTCCCACCTTCCATTCACAAGAGCTGGAGATATCCAGGGAGGAGGATGCCGAAAGACAAGTAGACCTCTCTCTGTAATTTGAGCATTTTTGGTCAGGTGTCAGTGCATGCCTTATTCCACTATTTCTCAGTTTCACTTCTGCTTGGTCTCTGGTGGTGTCTCTATAAATATCATGCATACTCTCTCCGACACAATATTGTTGGAATGCATCCAGGAAGGATATTTTGCAGGGAGAAATAAAAGGGAACATTGTGGCCAAGATAGGAAAGTGTCCATGTACAGTTTTGGGGCCTCGGTGGAACACAGGTTGCTGGGAATTTGGCAACAGCAGGTAAGTGGCAACAGATGAAGTCTGTCAAACCAAGCAGACGCCTCATTATCCACAGCGCCACATTGCAACAGTGCAGCTGTAGGGAGACAAGCCATTGCCTTCAGTCTTACTTTCGTCTCATTGGCAAGACAAAGCGGCTGCGTTTGCTGTGGTGTATGTACAAGTGCGCACACATGTTCACACAATATCAACGTCTCCGTCCATATCCTTTCCTGGTATCATCCTTCCGAGATGTTTCCCTCTTGGATCCTCAGCTATTTCGCTTTGTAGGGAGGGAAAAAATGTAGAGAGTAATTCATCCTGATTCATTTGCAAACGAACGAAACAGTTCCACAATATATCAATTCAAGGACAATTACACTCAAAGAGTTATGTTTTTAAAACCCCATAATAAATGAATAATTCCTTCAACAGAATTGCAGGCTTGCATCTTATTTGCATACTGTTTACCTAGCTAAACGGGCTTTTCCAATGATGTCTTCTCTCCCTCCTCCTCCCCCCCCCAGTACCGGATACGTTTCTGAGTAATTGTAAGATCATGTTTTTATTTATTATATATGAAGCAGTGTGTTAAACATCACTGTAGTCTCTTAATAACATTATAGTTACTTTAATTGCATTCAACTGATGTTATGATTAACGCTAAATCTGTCTGCCTCCCGTTCGGTGGTCCAATTTGTTAGCAGGGAAATGCTAGCGTTTTGTGGATTGGCTCGATTTTCAGTTTGTTACGCTTTCATTTGGAATGTATTTTTTTAAAAAAAAGGGAAACAAAAAGGGATTTAGCCCATTTACCTTGGAGGAATCCCCATTTAGCTTAATTTGAGTTTTTTCCAACTAGGCATGTACAGGTTCTCACTGTAAATGTAATTCCTTGCCAGTTAGCACACACGGAGCAATACAGCAGAATCTTTTTTTAAAAAGCAATATATTGCTGACTCTGCTCTGTGTAGTTACCGGAACCCCAAATGAGCAGAGCTGCTCAATGCATTTGTTTTGTGAGCAAACCTATTTGTTTGCTTTCATAGATGGATTTATTTTTCAATTAGTTGGCCATGATTTTTGCAAGTTTAGCTCAGAAATGGTTTTTTTTTTGGTGGCGGCGGGGGGGGGGGGGTGTGTAACATTGTTTTGTTGTAAAGTGGAACAGATACATTTGTAATGGAACTACAATGGTTTCAGCAGTGGGTTTCTCCTGGTTCAGAGTAGATTGCTTGAACCTTAGTGACCTGCTGGTAACGTCACTGTCGATTCTGATCCATGTGTACTGCCATCTCTTTTTTTGGAACTTTTTGTGAATTTTTCCCTGTTTGGATAGCTTCTCCTCTTCTGCTGCTTGAAAAAGGGCCCGCCTGCCCACCCCTGAATTAATACTGACCCTTATTTATTTGTTTACTTTATTTGTTTGTTTTGTCCAATACAC
This sequence comes from Erythrolamprus reginae, assembly GCF_031021105.1. NCBI lineage: Eukaryota > Metazoa > Chordata > Lepidosauria > Squamata > Dipsadidae > Erythrolamprus > Erythrolamprus reginae. The sequence continues at coordinate 22,203,844 of NC_091961.1, read as the reverse complement.
AATAATACACAATGAGAGTTATAGAGGATATAATCAGGTAGAATGTATTAAAGGGAGAATAAAGGAGAAAATAAAGGAGTAAAATATAACTATGAGAGCATAGCAGAAAAAGATATAGGGGTAGAAGAGAAGATATATTGCATTGGCAGTTCTGTGTTAGCAAAAACGTCAGAAGAGAAGGATTTAGGGGTCGTGATTTCTGACAGTCTCAAAATGGGTGAGCAGTGTGGTCGGGCGGTAGGAAAAGCAAGTAGGATGCTTGGCTGCATAGCTAGAGGTATAACCAGCAGGAAGAGGGAGATTGTGATCCCCTTATATAGAGCGCTGGTGAGACCACATTTGGAGTACTGTGTTCAGTTCTGGAGACCTCACCTACAAAAAGATATTGACAAAATTGAACGGGTCCAAAGACGGGCTACAAGAATGGTGGAAGGTCTTAAGCATAAAACGTATCAGGAAAGCCTTCATGAACTCAATCTGTATTAGTCTGGAGGACAGAAGGAAAAGGGGAGATATGATCGAAACATTTAAATATGTTAAAGGGTTAAATAAGGTTCAGGAGGGAAGTGTTTTTAATAGGAAAGTGAACACAAGAACAAGGGGACACAATCTGAAGTGAGTTGGGGGAAAGATCAAAGGCAACATGAGAAAATATTATTTTACTGAAAGAGTGGTAGATCCTTGGAACAAACTTCCAGCAGACGTGGTTGGTAAATCCACAGTAACTGAATTTAAACATGCCTGGGATAAACATATATCCATCCTAAGATAAAATGCAGGAAATAGTATAAGGGCAGACTAGATGGACCATGAGGTCTTTTTCTGCCGTCAGTCTTCTATGTTTCTATGTTTCTATATATGAGATATGGGAGAGACTATAGGACAGGGGATGGTAGGCACTCTGGTGCACTTATGTACATCTCTTAGGAACTTGGTGAGGTCAACCGTGGATAGTCTAAGGGTACATTGTTGGGGGTTAGGGGATGATACTACAGAGTCCAGTAGTGAAGTCCATGCTTCGACAGTTTCTTCACCCGAAGCACAGCTGATCAGTTTCTCAGCTGTGTTTCGGGCCGATTCCTGCTGCTGAGCAAGCATGCATGGAAGCCAAATTGCACGAGGGGATGTGCATGTTTTTCAGTTTTCCACAAATACATTGAAGTGATGCAGCATTTAGACACTTTCTAGTTCAGGAAGAGATCTTAAAGCAGCAGCTCCCACGTACCCAGCAGGATTGCTACCAACACCATCACAAAGTACTACTTAAATATACACTTCCTGTCAATATACATATTTAAATGCATTTATTAATGTATATTGTATTTGCCAAGAACTTCCTGGAAGTATTCCGAGAACTGCAAACAGATTAGATAGCTGAGTTCTCATCCAGTTATTTGTTTGACAAGGTTTTATATTTTATATATAAATTAATGAAGCATGGTGCGCCTTTTTTCCCAAGTTGTTGGCGGAGTATAATTTTTTTTAATATTGGCTTGTAAAATTGATGGTTACAACAAACTTGATAAACTCAGGCTGAACTTCTGACACCTTGTGTTTCTGTGCTTCTAGTTCTGTCATCTGCTGAATGGGTATTGTATACTTGTATCATGCTTTATATTATTCTATATAAAGAAGCTTCTTATATAAATGAGTCCTGATGAATTATTTACTTGTGTGTTGGTTCGATTGCTGCAAACTCTAACCCAACTCATTATGGAAATTTAGCAGACTCTGGAAAATAACACAATCGTTCTGCAGTTTTCTTTGAATGTCCACTTGGTTTTTGTAAGACCTAAAGTAAAAGTGAGAAATGAAAGATGCTGAGTTTTGTTTCAATGTGAAAGGGAACAAAGTTAACATGAGAACAGAGTGAATCCATGGTTCTGTCAATGGGCCTAAGGATCTCACAAAGATAGGATATTCATCAAGTGGTTTCTTTGATTGTTATCACCAAGGGGAATGGGGGTGTTGTTGCTTTCTGTATTGAGTTTTATCCTTGAAAGCTGCTTGGAGTCACCAAGAGTGAGTTGGGTAGCCATGCAAGTTTTCTTAAACACATATTATTTTATTTATTATTGATTGATATTTTTTTAAAAAAAAATCTTTTATTTTAAGCATGGTAACACCCTTACAAAGTGATCTACAAATCAAAGAATAACTGTAAGATAGAATAGCTACATTAGCAGCAATATTTCCTTTCCCCCTTTTTTTTCTCTGTATCTCTTATTCATTAATGATTTAAAGATCAAAAATTTCTAGTGCTAAAAGGTTAGGAATTGACTCAGACTATAAAATATTGTTCTGTTCTTTAAAAAAAGGGATTCTTTTTTTCAACTTTATCACCATTCATCATTCCATAAATGATGGACCAAGAAAAAGGCATTTGACCAAGTTGAGTGGGATTACATGCCAAATAAATAGAGATACAACAGTCTAAGGCCGGCCTTTTTGACACAACTTTGCTTTTAATATTTTAGCTCTCCAGTCTCTTGGCGTCTGAGAGGGCTTGCATCTTGCCATGAAATGCTGAGTGTGGAAATCTCTCTAGATTAGTCTCAAACAAGGACTAACTCATCCATGACCTTTCAGAAACACGATAGGAGCTTAATTAAAAACAAAGCCAGATAGATAGTTAATTCAGATGAGACCACCAGCTCCCCTGTGTTGAAAGAAATGGAGATCTGTCAGCAATTCAAGTTGCTGCTGATAATTCTATTATATAATGACCATTGACTTGAAAAGCAGGCACCTTTTTATAGCCCTTTTTATTATCAGAGCTCAGCTGCTAGAGAGAGCACTGTTTATTTTTGAAGACCTACAGGCAAATAAAATCAGTTTTAACGGGGGCAGATGCACAACTCCAAGGACAGGGAATGAACATTCAATGAAATTTCATTAAAGCAATTCCTATGCAATACAGGCACATTTGAGTTTATAGACAGGAAATAAATAAACTTTTCCCAATTATACGAGGACTTTTTAAAAATTTATTTAGATGTAGGCAGTTCATACTGCTAACATCTGCCACTTATGAGAACACTCACTAACCATGATAACAAAACACATACACATGATTAATTAAAGATCTAGTGACTGTGTTTCAGACCTGCCCCAAATCTAACTCAAGGATATTTGACTCCATTTAGTTAAAGTCATAGGTACAGTGGTACCTCCACTTAAGAACACCTCTACTTAAGAACTTTTCTAGATAAGAACCGGGTGTTCAAGATTTTTTGCCTCTTCTTAAGAACCATTTTCTACTTAAGAACCCAAGCCCGGAAATTTTTTCCAGGAAATTTGAGAGTGGCATGAAGGCCCGGCCAGTTTCCTGCCATTTCCCCTTTAACCCGGGCCATCTTGGGCTTTTCTGGGCTGCCAGAGGAGCCTTTCAGTGGTGTTTATGGAGGCTTTGGCAGTCCAGAGCGAACACAGCATTTTCCTTTCTCTGGGCGCTTGTAGAGGGAATAAACCTCTGCCCGCACCCAGAGAAAAGAAACGCAACGGTTCACAAAAAACATAGATATGGAACATTATTGCAAAATTTTGAACTGTGCTTCCTCCTTCCTCATTTTGTCTTTGTGTTAACTGGGCAGCAGGGTTAGGTAGGACTTGATTGAGATGTTATTTTGTGGTTTTGTTTTGGGCCTTCCTTTGTCTTGTTAGTAGTTCTTCCTTCTGTCCTATAAGGCCATTCCCTCCACCTTCTGCAGATACCGTTCTGTTTACAATTTCTAAAAGGATGGTTGACTTAAACAATTTCCCTATTACTGTATATACCAGTGATGGCGAACCTTTTTTTCCTCAGGTGCTAAAAGAACGTGCGCACAAAACTACCGAGCATGTGCAAGTGCCCACACCCATAATTCAATCCCTGGGGAGGGCAAAAACAGCTTCTCCCACCTCCCAGAGGCCCTCTGGAGGCTGGAAATGGCCTGTTTCCCAACTTCTGGTGGACCCGGTAGGCTCGTGTTTCACCCTCCCCAGGCTCTAAAGGCTTCCCAGGCGCTGGGGGAGGATAAATACGTGCTCTCCAATCCCCCCAAGGCTCTCTGGAAGCCAAAAGGCCCTCCCAAAGCCATGGTGCGAACCAAAAATCAGCTGACTGGCTCATATATGCATGTTGGAGCTGAGCTAGGGCAATGGCTCACGTACCAGCAGATACAGCTCCGAATGGCACCCGTGCCATAGGTTCGTCATCACTGGTATATATCATCTGCCCAGCACTGGAGTCTTCCTCTATTCCCTCTCCCTCTTTCTTCTTTATCTATCTTCACATTAGAGAAACATTTTTCAGCTGTGGCGAGGGGGGCGTTTGCCCAGGTTCGCCTGGTGCACCAGTTGCGGCCCTATCTGGATCGGGAGTCACTGCTCACAGTAACTCATGCCCTCATCACCTCGAGGCTCAACTACTGTAATGCTCTCTACATGGGGCTATCTTTGAAGAATGTTCAGAAACTTCAGATTGTGCAGAATGCAGCTACGAGAGCAATCATGGGCTTCTCTAAATATGCCCATGTTACTCCAACACTCCGCATGATCAGTTTCCGGCCACAATTCAAAGTGTTGGTTATGACCTTCATGGCATCGGGCCAGAATATCTCCAGGACCGCCTTCTGCCGCACGAATCCCAGCGACCAGTTAGGTCCCACAGAGTTGGCCTTCTCCGGGTTCCATTGACTAAACAATGTTGTCTGGCGGGACCCAGGGGAAGAGCCTTCTCTGTGGTGGCTCTGACCCTCTAGAACCAGCTCCCCCAAGAGATTAGGATTGCCCCCACCCTCCTTGCCTTTCAGAAACTCCTTAAAACCCACCTCTGTCGTCAAGCATGGGGGAATTGAAACATCTCCCCCTTGCCCATGTAGTTTTTGTGTATGATTCGATTGTGGGCTTGTTTTTTATATATTGGGGTTCTTTTGGATTTTTTAACTTAAAACTGTAATTTAGATTGTGAAATATTAGATTTGTTACTATGTTTTGATTACCATTGTTGTGAGCCGCCCCGAGTCTGCGGAGAGGGGCGGCATATAAATCCAATAAATCTAATCTAATCTAATCTAATCTAAACTTTCCCCTCTCTGTGAATCCTTTTTTTACCCCTCTAAACCAACTATTTAAGATTCTACTCTCAAAGGAATCCCAACCCCCATCTGCGACCTGCAAACAGTTGTTGGAGGAGCAGAGAGAATATTTTGAGTATGGTATATGGGGAAGAGGGGGGGGGGATAGCCCAGTGCTTTTGACATCCCATAAATCACAATTTATTCATGCCTTTCTTTTTATACCAGTTTGGGAAAAAAAGAAAGAAAGAGAACCCTCTCTGGAAGCAAACGAGCTTGGCTTCGCAGCTGAACACGGCCTGTCACTGCTATTGCATTGTTCAAGGAGATTTAGAAAAATTACCCCAAGGCCTGCTTCCCTTCATATCAGTAATTGTGAATTGGAGCTATGGGCCTTTGCAAGAGGGCAGCCTCTATGTCATGTTGCTGGAACACTGCCAGGAAAAAAGGAATCTCTTTTTTAAAAAAAAGAAAAGGAAAAAAAAACTCCTATCTTTTCATTCATCCTGTTGGTCTTTAACAAGAGCCTGAATCAGAATAAAGATTAGATTAGATTAGATTTATTGGATTTATATGCCACCCCTCTCCGCAAACTCAGGGCGGCTCACAACAATAATAAAAAACAGTATGTAATAAAAATCCAATGCCCACCAATCTAATTTATTTATTTATTATTTATTACTTAGATTTGTATGCCGCCCCTCTCCGAAGACTCGGGGCGGCTCACAACACGTGGAAACAAATCATAAATAGTCTAAACAGATTTAAAATATTTAACGATTTAAAAAAGACCCCATATACTAACAGACATACACTCAGGCATACCATATATAAATTAAATATGCCCAGGGGAAGAATTACAATTTAAAATTAGTAATTTCATAAAACAATCCCAATATATATAAAAAAACAGGCACACAGTCAATCAATCAACAAAACAACATGGGCAAGGGGGAGGTGTTTTAGTTCCCCCATGCCTGACGGCAGAGGTGGGTCTTAAGGAGTTTACGAAAGGCAGGGAGGGTGGGGGCAATCCTAATCTCAGGGGGGAGCTGGTTGCAGAGGGTCGGGGCCCCCACAGAGAAGGCTCTTCCCCTGGGTCCCGCCAGACGACATAAAGTTAAACTACACTGCTCAAAAAATAAATAAATAAAGGGAACACTTAAACAACACAATATAACTCCAAGTAAATCAAATTTCTGTCAAATCAAACTGTCCACTTAGGAAGCAACACTGAGTGACAATCAATTTCACATGCTGTTGTGCACATTCAACTTTGCACAGAACAAAGTATTCAATGAGAATATCTTATTCATTCCGATCTAGGATGTGTTCTTTGAGTGTTCCCTTTATTTTTTTGAGCAGTATATTTTGGATATGGCTTGGACATGCAGCAGAAAAGCTGTAGTGGCTTCAATCTACTTCTAAGGTCTTGGGCTTTGATCTCCATTGAAGACTGTCCTTGTACTATTGACTTATTTCCACTTATATCTCCTATCCATTAGAGATGATGTGTTTAACTCTATACCCAGGACTTCCAGCAGAGAATGCTGGTGAGACCACATTTGGAATACTGTGTTCAGTTCTGGAGACCTCACCTACAAAAAAGTATTGACAACATTGAACGGATCCAAAGACGAGCTACAAAAATGGTGGAAGGTCTTAAGCATAAAACTTATCAGGAAAGACTTAATGAACTCAATCTCTATAGTCTGGATTACAGAAGGGAAAGTGGGGACATGATCGAAACATTTAAATTGTTGAAGTCATATTTTTTACAGTCAAGTTTGGAGCGGTTCGTATTAAGTTTGAATCTGTTGCGTGCTCTTGTGTTGTTGCGGTTGAAGCTGAAGTAGTCATTGACCGGTAGGACGTTGCAGCATATGATCTTGTGGGCAAATCGTGTTTTAGGCACCGTAGTTCTAGGCTTTCTAGGCCCAGGATTTTTAATGGATTTAAAATTTTCAATGGATTTAAGCCCCTTTTGAAAACCTGTGAAGTAGCGAATCCGCAAAAGATGAACCGTGAAGTAGCGAGGGATTACTGTATATGTCATTTTTATTACACTATTTCTAATAAAAGATAACATCTGTAACTCAGAGTTCAACTATGGAGTACTTGCTTGCTTGATTGTTTGCTTGCAACTGTTTCATTAACATAGCCGACTAGTGATAAAGTCGGTAACATAGAGATAAATCATGTTTACGCATCATAAAACATCTCTTGTTAACATGGAGATAAATCATATTTACACATCATTCAAAAGAGACAATAAAAAAATATAGGAACAAGAAGACCAGAACGCATCCTCTCCGGCAGCCTCGCTAGATAAGCAGGGATTAGTACTAGAAAAACAATCAAGCAGGGAACAATCAAGAAACTACAAAGGACTCTATAAAAATTCTCAGTTCCCCAGGTCGTGATTGTCCCAAAGAGGCAACTCCTGACTTTTCGCTTCTCATCCAAGAATGTCCAAGAATAGTGGGGAATGGAAGGATTTCCAAGTGTAAAATAATGCACTTGGGCAAAAGGAATCCTCAATCTGAGTATTGCCTATTTGCCGATGACTCTAAAGTGTGCAAAAGGGTTGATATTCCTGGAGGGGTCTATAATATGGTAAATGATTTAGCTTTACTAGATAAATGGTCAAAGCAATGGAAACTGCAGTTTAATGTTTCCAAATGTAAAATAATGCACTTGGGGAAAAGGAACCCTCAATCTGAGTATTGCATTGGCAGTTCTGTGTTAGCAAAAACTTCAGAAGAGAAGGATTGAGGGGTATTGATTTCTGACAGTCTCAAACTGGGGGAACAGTGCAGTCGGGCAGTAGGGAAAGCAAGTAGAATGCTTGGCTGCATAGCTAGAGGCATAACAAGCAGGAAGAGGGAGATTTTGATCTTGCTGTAGAGAGCGTTGGTGAGACCACATTTGGAATACTGTGTTCAATTCTGGAGACCTCACCTACAAAAAGATATTGATAAAATTGAACGGGTCCAAAGACGGGCTACAAAAATGGTGGAAGGTCTTAAGCATAAAACTTATCAGGAAAGACTTAATGAACTCAATCTGTATAGTCTGGAGGACAGAAGGAAAAGGGGGGACATGATCGAAACTTTTAAATATGTGAAGGGGTTAAATAAGGTTCAGGAGGGAAGTGTTTTTAATAGGAAAGTGAACACAAGAACAATGGGGCACAATCTGAGGTTAGTTGGGGGAAAGATTAGAAGTAACGTGAGAAAATATTATTTTACTTAAAGAGGAGTAGAAGCTTGGTTGGTAAATCCACAGTAACTGAATTTAAACATGCCTGGGATAAACGTATAACAACAACAACAATAATAATAATAATAATAATAATAATAATAATAATAATAATAACAACAACAACAACAACAATAATAATAATAATAATAATAATAATTTATTAGACTTGTATGCCGCCCCTCTTCGCAGACTCAGGGGGGCTCACAAGAACAATAAAACAATATCAGTACAAATCTAATAATTAAAACTATGGCTAAAATCCATTATCTTAAAAAACAAGCAATAGTACACAATCAACAATCAATATCACAATCATAACCACCCATAACATTTAATGGTCAGAAGGGGGGGGCATGTACTAGTTGCCCCATGCCTAGTGACATAGATAGGTCTTAAGGCTCTTGAGAAAGGCGGGGAGGGTGGGGGCAGTCCGAATATCCAGAGGGAGCTGGTTCCAGAGGGCCGGGGCCGCCACAGAGAAGGCTCTTCCCCTAGGCCTCACCAGACGACATTGTCTGGTCGACGGGACCTGGAGAAGGCCAACTCTGTGGGACCTAATCAGCCACTGGGATTTATGCGGCAGAAAGCGGTCCCGTAAGTAGTCTGGTCTGATGCCATGTAGGGTATAATAGGTCATCACCAACACTTTGATTTGTGTCCAGAAACCAATCGGCAGTCAATGCAGGACGCGGAGTGTTGACGAAACATGGGTATATCTGGGAAGACCCAGACTGCTCGCTCGGCTGCATTCTGCACGATCCGATGTTTCCGAACACTCTTCACAGTGTAGAGAGCGTTGCAGTAGTTGAACCTCGAGGTGACGAGGGCATGAGTGACTGTGAGCAGAGACTCCCTGTCCAGATAGAGCTGCAACTGGTGCCCCAGGCGAACCTGGGCAAACACCCTCCTTGCCATAGCCGAAAGGTGATGTTCTAAAGTCAGCTGTGGATTGAGGAGGACACCCAAGTTGCGGACCCTCTCTGAGGGGGTCAATAGTTCCCCCCTCCCCAGGGTAATAGAAACATAGAAACATAGAAGACTGACGGCAGAAAAAGACCTCATGGTCCATCTAGTCTGCCCTTATACTATTTCCTGTATTTTATCTTAGGATGGATATATGTTTATCCCAGGCATGTTTAAATTCAGTTACTGTGGATTTATCAACCATGTCTGCTGGAAGTTTTTTCCAAGGATCTACTACTCTTTCAGTGAAATAATATTTTCTCATGTTGCTTTTGATCTTTCCCCCAACTAACTTCAGATTGTGTCCCCTTGTTCTTGTGTTCACTTTCCTATTAAAAACACTTCCCTCCTGGACCTTATTTAACCCTTTAACATATTTAAATGTTTCGATCATGTCCCCCCCTTTTCCTTCTGTCCTCCAGACTATACAGATTGAGTTCATTAAGTCTTTCCTGATACGTTTTATGCTTAAGACCTTCCACCATTCTTGTAGCCTGTCTTTGGACCCGTAATGGACAGACAGATGGGATTGTCCTTGGGAGGCAAAATCCACAGCCACTCCATCTTGTCAGGGTTGAGTTTGAGCCTGTTGACACTCATCCAGACCCTAACAGCCTCCAGGCACCGGCACATCACTTCCACTGCTTCGCCGAGTGGACATAGGGTGGAGATGTACAGCTGGGTGTCATCAGCGTACTGATGGCATCTCACCCCATGTCCTTGGATGATTTCACCCAATGGTTTCATGTAGATATTCAATAGCAGGGGGGAGAGGACCAGATAAAATACAGGAAATAGTATAAGGGCAGACTAGATGGACTATGAGGTCTTTTTCTGCCGCCAGTCTTCTATGTTTCTATGATTTATATTCCTTGCAATATAAATAGTGTTGTGATTTTGTGATTTTTTTAAACAATAGAAGCATATAATGCCGAATTTTGAGAAACGGAAATGCTAAATGACAACTATATTCTGGTATATGTGCTTATTTCTGAAATTCAAGTTAGTTTTATTAATGCAGGGAGAGGGAGGATGGGAGGGAGGGAGGGAGGGAGAAACCACAACAAATTCTACTCCTACTTCTACTGTGTCATCTAATGAGAATGCTTTTGCAAATATTTATGCTTCCTATGCCTCAGTGAGGATTAGGGACATTGCAAGTTTTCTTGTTTTTATTTTGTCTAAAATTTCCGACTTTTGCTTTTGGTTTTTAATGAGTTGGAATGCTCTATGGAGTTTTACAGATCTTTCCACCTCTCTGCATTTGTCTTCACCATAACATCAAATTCCTCCCATCTGGAAGACTCATTATTCTCCTAGTTTTGGCACGTGTGTCCTCACAGGTTTGCCAGGTCTCACACAGAAGAGCTTTGATTGTAAGGAATTTGGGACAGGCCTGCTCGTTGGTGTATGATGACAATACAGTCCCCGTTTAGAAAGAGGCAAGTTGCCGGAATAAGCCTTTGGATGCTTGGCTGGCCATCTGTGCTGCCTGGCACACTTTTTGTGAGGCCTCTGACGGGCGCTTCCTCTCTCACTCTCTCACTCCTTCTTTCTCTCTCTCTCTGTCTCTCTCTTTGTCTCTTTCCCCCTCCTTCTCTCTCTGTCTCTCTGTCTGTCTCTGTCTGCCTCTCTCTCTTTTTCTCTCTCTGTCTCTCTCTCTCTCTCTGTCTCCCTCCTTCTCTTTCTTTCTCTCTGTCTCTCTTTCTCTCTCTGTCTCTCTGTCTCCCTCCTTCTCTCTCTTTCTCTATGTCTCTCTGTCTCTCTCTCTCTCTCTCTCTATTACTCTCTGTCTCTCTCTCTGTGTGTCTCTCTCTCTGTCTCTTTCCCCTTCTTCTCTCTCTGTCTCTTTCCCCTTCTTCTCTCTCTGTCTCTCTGTCTCTCTCTCTTTCTCTCTGTCTCCCTCTCTCTCTCTGTCTCTCTCTCTGTGTCTCTGTCTCCTTCCTTCTCTCTCTTTCTCTCTGTCTCTTTTTCTGTCTGTCTGTCTCTCTCTCTCCTTCTCTCTCTCTCTCTCTTTCTCTCTGTCTCTCTCTCTCTGTTTGTCTCTCTGTCTTCCTCCTCTCTCTCTCTCTGTCTTCCTCCTCTCTCTCTCTTTCTCTCTCTCTCTCTCTGCCTGTCTGTCTCTCTGTCTTCCTCCTCTCTCTCTCTCTCTCTCTCTTTCTCTTGACATTCAAGCATGTGTCGGTACCCCTGCCAATTGTGGCTTGCCCACGTTCTCTGGTCTGACGGAGAACCACTGAAGTAGAAACCAGAAAGGGCCCTGCAAACTCCTGATAACAGAACAAAATAAAGGTAATTTCCAACTCGTTAGTTAACAATGGCAGGATAAGTCAGGGGTGACTAATGAATCAGTAAATTACCCACCAGGCTGATGGGTAGATGTTCACAAGACAATTGGAGAATCAGTAAACAGCCTGGAAATACAGAGTCTGACCCTGAACTTCGGCACCTGATTTCCACTTCTACCGCATCCAAACATAGCAGCCTGTGCCATTTTAAAACTGGATTTGTTTCTCAGCTGATGATTTACTGCTCTCCTTTCTCCAATGTTCATTGTGTAGCCTCCTTCAATCATTTTAAACTCCTACCTGTGTGGAGCAGATAAAGGTACATGATCTTGGCTCCTTCCCCCCCCTCTTGTTTTCACCCAATTGATGGGAAGATTTGCAGTGAAACACTAAGCACATTTGGGTGCAGGTGGTTAACAGCTTAACAGAGTTGGAAGGGACCTTGCAGGTCATCTAGTCCAACCCCCTGCCCAAGCAGGAGACCCTGCATCTGCCTCTACCTGGGATTGAACTCACAACCTCCTGATTGTGAGGCAAGAGCTCCATCTCTAGGCCACAGTTACTGGGTAAAATGCACTGTTCACAGAATATACAGTACTGTACATGTAGTGTAGTCTTCAGATTGTATGCCAATCTACAGATAATTCTCAATTTATAAGCGTTAGTTTAATGAGCATTTGGGTGTCAACAGACTCAAACTCAACCCTGATAAAATGGAGTGGCTGTGGGTTTTGCCTCCCAAGGACAATTCCATCTGTCCGTCCATCACCCGGGGGGGGGAATTACTGACCCCCTCAGAGAAGGTCCCAACTTGGGCGTCCTCCTCGATCAACAGCTCACATTAGAGAAACTTCTTTCAGCTGTGGCGTTTGCCCAGGTTCGCCTGGTGCACCAGTTGTGGCCCTACCTGGACCGGGACTCACTGCTCACAGTCACTCATGCCCTCATCACCTCGAGGCTCGACTACTGTAATGCTCTCTATATGGGGCTACCTTTGAAAAGTGTTTGGAAACTTCAGATCGTGCAGAATGCAGCTGCGAGAGCAATCATGGGCTTCCCCAGATATGTCCATGTCACACCAACACTCCGCAGTCTGCATCGGTTGCCGATCAGCTTCCAGTCACAATTCAAAGTGTTGGTTATGACCTATAAAGTCCTTCATGGCATCAGTCCAGAATATCTCTGGGACCGCCTTCTGCCGCACGAATCCCAGCGACCGGTTAGGTGCCACAGAGTTGGCCTTCTCCGGGTCCCGTCGATGAAACAATGTTGTCTGGCGGGACCCAGGGGAAGAGCCTTCTCTGAGGTGGTCCGACCCTCTGGAACCAACTCCCCCCAGAGATTAGCATTGCCCCTACCCTCCTTGCCTTTCGCAAACTCCTTAAAATCCACCTCTGCTGTCAGGCATGGGGGAATTGATGCCCCTGGGCCATTCCCGCTTTACGTATGGTTTGTATGAGATGTATGATTGGGGGTTTTTGAGGTTTTTTTATATTAAGGGTTTTAAATTGTTTTTTAACTATTGGATTACAATCTTAAAATTCTAATTGAAAAATCTATCAATATCATTCATTCAACAGTCAAACTAAAGCATTCATTGGTCAGGGGGAGGGGAGATCTAAGGAACACCAGACCTAGCGGCAAAGATGAGTTTTTAAATTCTTTTGGAAGACAAGGAGGATGGGGCAGTACAAATTTCGAAGTGCATGGCTGAGTAGCAATAACAATAGCACTTAGACTTATATACAACTTCAGAGTGCTAAGCGGTTTATAGAGTCAGCATATTGCCCCCAACAATCTGGGTCAACGATCAAGATGGAAGGCCAAGTCAATCTTGAGCCTGGTGGGTTTCATACTGCCAAATTGCAGGCAGCCGGCAGAAGTAGCCTGCAATACTGCACTTTGACCACTGTGCCATCATGGCACAGTATCATACTTTAAGTGTCAAGATGAATGACAAATTCTTGGCATCTGACTCCCTAAGCTCATGTTTCAACATCATGTAGAGTAGAGTTTAAGTTGCTGACCTGGAATAGGTCCATCCAAATTCAAGACCCGACTTGACCGCAGAGTTCTGGCTTAATTCCCAAAGCTGATAGGAGGATTAAATGAAGGGTGACACCCGTTCACCATTCATGCTGCCTTAATTCTCAAAAGGGGAGAAGGATGATATAATATATATGTATGCATGCATAAAAATGAAACCATGAATTTGTATTAGGGAAACCTTACCATATTTCGATTTTAAACCAAGTATTGGTTGAATAAACACAGACTAAGTAATTCAATATTCAACAGCTTCAGAAATGAATGTGAGTTTATATTTAATTGACTTTGTTTCACCTTCCTGCTTTGTGGGGATCAGCATACTGTATTTTTCGGACTACAAGATGCACCTTAGTTTTGGGGGAGGAAAATAAGAAAAAAACCAATTTGGGGATGGTGGGATGGTGGATGGCCTCCCTAAATATCCTTAATCAACTGTTCCCAGAGGTTATCTTTAGCAACAGGTTTGTTGCTTTTCCAGCCCATTGCAAAGGTTTTTTCCCAGTCTGTGAAACTGTAAGGCTTAAAAAAAAAATGGCAGGAAACTGGCCGGGCCTTCGTGCTGCTCTCAAATTTCCTGGGAAATTTTTCTGGGCTCGGGTTCTTAAGTAGAAAGAGGCAAAAAAATCTTGAACACCCGGTTCTTATCTAGAAAAGTTCTTAAGTAGAGGCGTTCGTAGCGGTACCACTGTATATGGTATCCCTCCATTGTTTCTTGTCTTGCCTTTTAGTAATTTGGAAAATAAGTTGACCCCGTCTTATTTGTGGTAGCCCCCTGGAATGTGTGTTGATTGGACTGCTTGTTATGTGGGTTGTATAATTGGGGTTTTATTGTATTAATATTTATATTTGACTTCTTTTATTATTGTAATTTTATTTTCTATATGGTTGTAAGGCCACCTGAGTTCCATTGGGATTGGGTGGCACTGAAGTCAAAGTCGAATTAATAATAATACTGCTATCATGTTACTCCTAGTCCTTCTTTTCTCTAGATTAGCCATGCCCAATTTCTGCAACTGTTCTTCATATGTTTTATTCTCCAGGCCCCTAATCATCTTTGCTGTTCTTCTCTGCACTTTTTCCTAAAGTCTCAACATCTTTTTTTCTACCGTGATGACCAAAACTGATTGTAGTATTCCAGGCATGGTCTTACTACCCCTAGAATACCTGCATTAAGCAAGATTAAACGAGAAACTGGATTCAGAGAATGTGAATGATCTAGGAGCAACCTTTTCACTACATTGCTGTATGTTTTTATAGGTGGGAGTGGGGAATAGCAGCTTGTCAAATTGCAAAGAAGATTCAATAGTATCCTCATTTCCAAAAGGGATATGTGCCATTTTATAAGAAGCACAATGGGTTTTGAAGACAAGATACAAGTCTTTCAAAGCACACACATAAATCAGCCTGTACTCCTTTGTTGTAAGCATCAGTGAAAATGAATGCCCAGGGAAAGTATACTATACAATAATAAGGTCTATGGTTACGGAAAACACTATGTAAATACATTCCCATTTTCCTTAGAAGAGCATTATATTGTCATGATCTTCAAATCAATTAGATTCAGAGATGGAAGGATGATGATAGTCATAACTGTTGACAACCCCTCTTGCTTGGATGCTGTCTGGAATGACAAAGGCCTCTTTTCAGGATCAATACTGTTGGCTTGCTTAATAATATGTGTGGGGCTGTATTATTAAGTATTGTGAATTATCAGGATTCTCTCTATCTTCCACTTGTCACTTTGGTGTCAAGGACTATAATTTTTTGCACTATTCTAAACATGGGATGTTGGATGCACACAAAGAGAGATAGAGCGAGAAAGAGAAAGAGAGAGGGAGAGAGAGAAAGAAGAAAAGAGAAATAAAGAAAGAAAAAAAGAAGAAAAGAGAAAGAAAGTAAGAAAGTAAGAAAGAAAGAAAGAAAGAAAGAAAGAGAAAGAAAGAAAGAAGAAAAGAGAAAGAAAGAAAGAGAAAGAAAGAAAGAAAGAAAGAAAGAAGAAAAGAGAAAGAAAGAAAGATTTGCTTCAATTAATATTTATTTTGTTATAATGCTATCAAGATTGTCATATTTTTCCTGTTTGCTGGTGCTCTCTATGATCATCAAATAAATAACTAACCTGGTTTCTTAGCAGGAGGAGAAATGTTCCCATCACACCGACAATCAAGCTCTGCCTTCCTGTCTCATTAATCTTGGCCTGTTGGATTTTGATTCTAATGCCGAGACAACCAGCTTCCTTCCAGTTATGGATCCTTGTTTCCATCCATAAAGAGCCTCTTCCAGGATGCTTTTATTAAATTCTTTAGCAGATGTTTTTGCCAAAATCTCATAAGTGTTGCTCCACCCAATAGGACTTAAAACAGTATAATACATAAATGTAAGAGTTCCACTCATCTAAGAAATCAGCGGCCAAAGTTATTGGACTGTCTTTGCAACCACTGCTAACAAATGGTAAAACACTGGCTAACCACAAAGGAGGGGTGGGTTCTGTTTTACTTTGCTGCCGATTCACTCCTTGACATGTCACGCGGGTGGAAAAAAAACAGCTTCTGTGCATGGTTTATTTATTTATTTATTTATTCATTCATTTTTATTTTATTTATTTATTTATTCTTTTATCCAATACACAAATACATAGGAAGAAAAATAGACATGTACAGTAATAATATAAATGAGGGTAAAAGTGAACTTAGAGGAGAGGATATATGAAAGGAAGAGAATATATATGATAGGTGAAAGAAAGGAAAGACAATTGGAGAGGGGACGAAAGGCACACCAGTGCACTTATGTACGTCCCTTACTGGCCTCTTAGGAACTTGGAGAGGTCAATCATGGAGAGTCTAAGGGAGAAATGTTGGGGGTTAGGGATTGACACAATTGAGTCCGGTAATGAGTTCCACGCTTCAATAACTCAATTGTTGAAATCATATTTTTTACAGTCAAGTTTGGAGCGGTTCGTATTAAGTTTGAATCTGTTGCGTGCTCTTGTGTTGTTGCGGTTGAAGCTGAAGTAGTCATTGACCGGTAGGACGTTGCAGCATATGATCTTGTGGGCAATACTTAAATTGTGTTTTAGGCGCCGTAGTTCTAAGCTTTCTAGACCCAGGATTGTTAGTCTATTTTCGTAGGGTATTCTGTTTCGAGTGGAGGAGTGAAGGGCTCTTCTGGTGAAATATCTTTGGACATTTTCAAGGGTGTTGATGTCTGAGATGTGGTATGGGTTCCACCGAGAAAGCCAGATCAGGACACAGCAGGCCTGGATCACTGGCAGTTCTAGCGACCCAGACCACCAAGCTATTACCATAGAACCGAGAGGAACATG
This sequence comes from Erythrolamprus reginae, assembly GCF_031021105.1. Taxonomy (NCBI): domain Eukaryota; kingdom Metazoa; phylum Chordata; class Lepidosauria; order Squamata; family Dipsadidae; genus Erythrolamprus; species Erythrolamprus reginae. Next base: position 22,186,904 of record NC_091961.1, on the reverse strand, counting down.
CTCTGCCTCAAAGAAAATGATGGAAGCATTTTTTTTAATGATTTTAATTGTAACATTTGTCAGGCCCTCCCTTCCTTCTGCAGATGACGAGCTGATTGTTTGACCATTGTCTACTCTTGTGTGTCTTCCTCCTGCCTCTCAAGGTCATTGACACATACTATTATGTTTCACTGTATTTCTAGCATCTTGGAAGATAGACATGGCTTCTTTTTAGCAACTACCCACTCATCCAGATGGTTGATTTTTATTTTCTTTTACATTTCTTTCAAGTCACAACCTTGATTGCTTCTCGTGATCTTGATTGTGTAGATCTAAATAAGCCTCTCTCCTTCCCTACCTCTCCTTCCTTCCTTCCTTCGTTCTCCTTCCCCTCCCTCCTTTCCATTTTTTTAAAAGTTTCTTTATTATATTTTCACATTGAAGAAATATCAGATCACATTTTGTTCTGTTTTTACAGATCACAAACCTTCTTTGTTAGTGAGTTACATTATTTTTTAACCTACTACTTTCATTAGTGTGCATTATTTCTTATACATTTGTTGTCTGATATTTATTACAATACCTGAATAATAAATAAAAATATTTACAAGGTATCTGTCATTCATTTCAATTGTACTGTTGCCTGTTGTTATATTATTTCTATATTCTCTTTTGAATCCATTCATGCCATTTTTGCCATGTTCCTTTTGATTTGTTGATTTTATTTCCCTTAATTGAATTAGTAATTTCGTCCATTTCCACGCAGTTATATATTTTACCTATTATTAAATTTTCCGTTGGGGTCTGTTTGTTCTTCCATAATTGTGCTATTGCTAATCTTGTTGCTGTGTTTATATGAGTTATAAGAAGTAAGGTTTGTTTGGAGTAATGTCTCCTCCAAATTCCTAACAACATACTTTCTGGGGTATATTCTATTTCTTCTTTGATTATCTCAGTGAGCCAGTTATGAATTATTTTCCAATTTTTTTGTATTTTAGGGCATGACCACCACATATGAAAAAAGGTGCCTTTTTCGTTTTTACATTTCCAGCATGTATCTTGTAATGTTGGATAAATCTTTGCTAACCTAGCTTATACCATCTGTAAAAGAGTTTATAGTAGTTTTCTTTATATGCAGCTGAGAGAGTTATTTTAGTTATTGTAGTCCAAGTTCTCCTTTCCATTTTTATGTCACCTTTGAGTCACTGCACAGCTTCTTACCCTTGTCTCTTTCCTAGAGCTGAGAGTGAATGGCCTCCCACCTGTCTTCATGCCTAAAGCAGGACTAGAATTCATGGTCACCCAGTTTTTAGCTTAGTGCAGTGATGGCGAACCTATGGCATTGGTGCTACAGGTGGCACGCAGAGCCATATCTGCTGGCACACGAGCCGTTGCCCTAGCTCAGCTCTAACTTGCATGATTTTTGGCTTGCACAGAGGCTCTGGGAGGGCATTTTTGTCTTCCAGAGAGCCCCCAAGTGAATGGGAGAGGGCATTTGGAATCCTTTGGAATCTGGCGAGGGCGAAATACGAGGCTACTGGGCCCACCAGAAGTTGGGAAACAGGCCGTTTCTGGCCTCCAGAAGGCCTCCCGGGGATGGGGAAGCTGTTTTCTCCCTCCCCAGGCATTGGATTATGAGTGTGGGCACTCATGCATGTACAATACCATGCGCCCATGCTCTTTCGGCACCCAAGGAAAAAAAGGTTTGCCATCCCTGGCCTATTGCCTTAGCCACTCCACCAAGCTTTGAATCGCCCCTTTAGTGCTATAAATCCTGCAAAGAACTGGACAGGGAAAGGCTTTGCTTTCTGTGACTTTGCCTGACTTTAATTTCTTGGATGTAGGAGCCTAGCAACTGGCAGCAAGTAATACCATGGCAGCAATTACACCCTCCATCACTTTCCTATCAAGACATAAATGGCAGCAAATCACATCTTCCTCTTGTGGCTGCTGACCTTCATTGCTGAAGGTTACAGTCACAGTCTGTTTAACAGTAATCCAAGCCCAAATTTTCCCCCCCAAGATCTGGACTCCATTGTTTCAGCTAGTAAAAGTTCATTATGTGGAGCTAATGGGGATTTTATTTCAGGCATTGAAAAACGTAACAGCGAAGGGACTAAGCAACCCACCAGGGAATGGTGAGAACAGGGTATATCACCATGTGTGAATGCATGTTTGAGGCATAGCTGCTTTTGGTGAAATGCAATTTTAATCTTCTTCTGTGGAAGAGTGGCATCCTGGAAAGGCAACAGTCTTAGGGATGCAGATTTTTCATTTGCCATGCAGGAAAAGTCTACACCAGGATGATAAGTTGCCAAATGAAATTAATTCTGGGAATGATTTCTTTGCTCTGTTCTCAGCTGACATTACAGCATCACAGAAGCTGTTTTTAGAAAGAGTAACCTAGTGTGTGCTGTAGAGGGGATGATGAGAATAAAAATGAACCATATGGTAGTAACATTTAAAGAAAGAGCTTACATCAGGGGGGAAAAAATACATTTTAAAAGTTTATGCCAGAGGAATTAGCAAAAACAGCGGCAGAAAAGTTTGATAAAAAGAAGTTAGACTGTTGACATAAACTTGGTCGTGGTATCCTTAACTTGGATAGTTGAATTATTATTATTATTATTATTATTATTATTATTATTATTATTATTATTATTTATTGGATTTGTATGGCGCCCCTCTCCGCAGACTCGGGGCGGCTAACAACAATGATAAAAAACAACATGTAACAATCCAATTTAATAAAACAACTAAAACCACTTATTATAAAAACTAAACATACACACAAACATACCATACATAACTTGTAATGGCCTAGGGGAAGGAATATCCTAACTCCCCTATGCCTGGCGACAAAGGTGGGTCTTGAGTAATTTGCGAAAGACAAGGAGGGTGGGGGCCATTCTAATCTCTGGGGGGAGTTGATTCCAGAGGGCCGGGGCCGCCACAGAGAAGGCTCTTCCCCTGGGGCCCGCCAAACAACATTGTTTGGTCGACGGGACCCAGAGAAGGCCAACTCTGTGGGACCTTATCGGCCACTTGGATTCGTGCGGTAGAAGGCGGTTCCGGATGTATTCTGGCCCAATGCCATGTAGGGCTTTAAAGGTCATTACCAACAGTTTGAATTGTGACCGGACACTCATGAATGTGAGAGATACTGTATTTACTTTCTCAATAGCCAATGAATATCCATAAAGGTGATCCACACTCCATCTTTTTAGTCTTTTAAATGGAAACATGAAAATATATTTTAATAACAATAGCATGTAGATGTATATAATGCTTTACAGTGCTTTAAAGCCCTCTCTAAGTGGTTTAAAGAGTCGACATATTGCCTCCAACAATTTGGGACCTCGTTTGACCCACTTTGGAAGGATGGAAGACTAAGTCAATCTGATATTATCAGTGGTGGGCTCCTACGGGTATGGTCAGGTACGCAGAACCGGCAGAAATTGATTTTTTTCTTTTTTTTCCCTTCTAGACTCTGAGTATGTTTTCCCTATCACAGTAAATTAGGTTGAATGTGTATAATTTTAGAAGAACTGTGCATGTGTGTGTGTGTATACATACACATACAGTTTATATAGTAGATAATGTATATTTTTGTGTGCCTGTGGGTAATATACACATATGACATGTATACATAGAATTAAATAGTATATTTTGGATGTTCAGTAATAGTAAATAGGGGGTTGTACCACCCTAACCCAAACCCTTGACGTGAGTGATGTCAAGTTGGCCATCTTTAAGCCAGTCACATGACCTTTAAGTCACCTCCCCTAGTCACATGATCGCCAAGCCACTCCCACAAAATAAGCCACACCTAAAGTGTGATAGTAAAAAATTTTGCAGCCCTTCATTGATTATAATATATTATTTTGCAGCTGTTCTGATTTTTATAAAAAGAAAGAAAGAAAATATGGCCTTTTCAAATTGTGGTACAACACCCCCCCCAAAAAAAATATGTATGTATGTATGTATGTATGTATGTATGTATGTATGTATGTATGCATGGATATATGTGTATGTATATGTATATGTGTAAATGTAACTTTCAAGATGTACTTAAAATGTGTAGTTTCTGGTTATTGGAAAAAAAACATAGTGTATTTCCCTCCTTGACTGAAGCCAAGTTATCATGAGTTTCATGATAAAAATAATGATTCCTGAGACAGTTATTTGGATGTTTCAACTGGATTTGGAATTTTATCCACCTATCTTTTCCAATGATATGGGATGTTGGTGTTTAATAGTGTTAGAGGCATAATCTCTGGATATAAACTGTTCTATATTATTATTGCTATTATTATTATTATGTTGGATACAGATTGCAACTCTAGAAAGGCAGTTCTCAAAATATAGATATACAGTGCTATTTTTTTTTTTAAAAAAATCCGTGCTGCTTCGGTGATGGCAGAAATCTGTTTTGTTAAAAAAATATATCAGCCACCACTTCTAAGCAACTGTGGCAGTTTATGGACAGTATAATAAGATTTTTTTTAGCCCTAAAATAAAATAATGAAAGCTAATTAACATGCCTGGATCCATTTAAACTAATAAAAGGCGTTCAGAGCTGCCTAAATGCAGTTAGGAAACTATGAATCTGGCCAGGTTTCATGATCTCACATTCATTTGCCAAATAAATGTCACGCTGATTTGTTTCTAAAAATAAATGCCGAAGACCAGATGCCAAGTTTTCCAATTTTCCATGTGGCAGGCTTAAAAGTTGTAGGGGGCATTTAGCAATTATCATAACCATTTACATTAATATAGTGCTTTCAGTAAACAAGACTTCTCCTACAATATTCCTTGCACATGCCTGAACGTAACAACATCCTGCCCTGCACACCTAATTTATTTCTTCATTCCTTTTGCAAACCACTCCACTGATTCCTGTTGATAACTTTCTCCCATTGAATGCAGGTGCTGCTGAGACAACTAAAATAAGGTTGTATTCTTTTTCTTACTAGCAAGAAACTTACTAGTTTCTTGAAAAGGAAACAGTGGCACACATTCCTAAGGACGGTAATGGGTAGCCAAAATTTTACTGCCACACTGTGGGTGTGGCTTATTTTGTGGGTGTGGCTTAATGGTCATGTGACTGGGTAGGAGTGGCTTGCCAGCCATGTGATCAGGTGGGAATGGCTTGAATGATCATCATCGTTCAAGTGAACTTTTAAGTCCTCAACTTTTAAGTCCTCAACCTGAACTTTTAAGTCCTCAACCTCACCAGTGTCGCTCGCTGGGGTGACAATTTGCTTTGTGTTTCCCGCACTCTCCGTCCTGGGTTGCCCTCCCCGTCTCAGGCTTGGCAAACAGGTGCTGCCAGAAGTATAAATGCTGCCAGCGCCGCTTCCACCCATGCCTCTGCTTGTACCTCAAGTGGGTGGTGGCCGCGTGAGGCTGGAGGGGAGCCAGGCAGGAGAGAGGGAAGCTCATCCAAGGGCAGGAAGGAGGAAAGAGGAAAAAAGCAAGGAGCGCAGCAGCAGCAGCAGCAGGGGGAAAAAGGAGAACCAAGCCGAGATCAGTAATCCATGAAGTGACAGCCGCCGATCAGCTGGAGCTGAGCACACATCTTCATTTCCACCAGTGGAACTGCATTCCACCCCGTCCTGCCTGCTGCCCACCCCTGCCTATGGGTCAATGGAAGAGATAGATGGTCTTAAGTAAAGTCCCCAAAGTGCTTTTTTTTCCAACAGACAACTGGACTTTCTGGAGGTTTTTTTTTTAAGACATTTTGCTTCTCATCCAAGAAGCTTCTTCAGATCAGCCATAAAGGGCCTCTTCCAAGATGTTTTTATTAGATTCGTTAGCAGAAATGATTGCCAAAATTGCAAGTGTTGCTCCACCCAATAGGACTGAAAGTATGAGGGTTATTGAGAAAGTAAGGTTACAAGGCATGTAGCTCTCACATGGAATGTTTGCAGGGGAACTTGGGATTACTGTCGTGTAGAGGGAAGCCAGTGGAAGAGAACGAGCAGTGCCAGTGGTCAGTAGATCATCCACTTGTGTTTTGGTGAAGGTTAGAGTTGAGCTTTCTCATTCCATTTCCTGCCAAGTGTGAAATGCGCACTGTAATGTGCTACCTGAATGCTAAGGGCATGAACTCTGCTGTGATAGGTGCCCAAGATTTGTGCGCAATGGATGACCAAGATTTTTCTCGCTGATTGCTGAGTTTTGAATTTTTTTGCTGAAGGAGAATGGGTATGGCACCACTGCATTGATTGATGTTTGGTCTCTGGGGTATGGTGATAAGCCCAAGTTTCATTTCCTTTCACTAAAGAGTTGAGAAAAGCCTCACCTTTTGTTCTGTCGGGCTCTCTGGTAGACTCCTCCCGAAAATTCACAGGTACAAATTTCAGACACACACACGTTTGAAAATTCAAAACAATGTTCTTTATAATGAAAATTCACTTAAACTAAGCCCTCTTTTTGTAGAGCAAAGAGCACTCGTCTCCAAACAAAACTGGTAATTGGTACAAGTCCCTTATCAGTTCTGTGATACTTAGCTTGCAGCTGTGAGGCAATTCACAGTCCTTCTTCTTTCACAAAGTGAAACACACTTTGCTCTGGTTTAGTTTCAAAGCAGGGAAAAATCAGCACACAAGAGGTCAAAGTCAGCAAAGCAGGCATGAAACACAATGATCAGATAATCCTCCACAATGGCCAAACCCACAGGCTGCTATTTATAGCAGCCTCAATAATTACCACAGCCCCACCCAACCACAGATGGCCTCATTTTCTTTGATAATAATCTCTCAGTTGTTGTTGCCTATGCATCGCTCTCCGCATGCGTGGCTGTATCATTAACTCTTGTTCTGAATCCAAGGAGGAGCTAGATAATTGATCTCCTTTTGAGCTGTCTGCCACACTCTCCTCCTCCCTGTCACTCATGTCTTCTTGGTCAGAGGAGCCTTCATCAGCAGATTCCACCAGGGGCAAAACAGGCCTGCAGCATGTGGATGTCTCCCCCACATCCACAGTCCTTGGGGCAGGAGCTGGGCCAGAGCTAACCACAACACCTTTAATCTCAAAATGTTCAAGAAATTCTCAGGCGACAATGACTTTGTTGATTTTGTGCACTTCAGTAAGCATCTTGGGCACCCATCACAGCAGCTGATTTCAGGTTTGGGGACAACCATGACCTGGATGATTGAATATCTCCATAGACATTTAGCTGTGCCCTTAAACAAAGGTTTCAATCCGGAGCTGAATTGACTCACAGCTTTTCCCTGTGATGCAAGACAAGGCCAAAACCAGGCAGGTGAACTGATAGGTTGGGAAGGAAGTGAAGGCCAATAACTACCTGTTCTTTGCATCACAAAGATGTTTTTCAGATTGAGAAGGCCAGCTCAAAGCCTGAAACATTTCTTCGAACACTGAACCATAATTGATTACTTTTATTTCATGGAAACCTCTGAACCAATGATGAAGTCACACCTTTTGTCCATCTATGTCAATAGTGCCCAGGTAGAGAGAAGAATAGTAGCTCTCTATTGTTGCCACAAATAGGATTTTATTAAATCTCCTTCTCTGCTCATAAGATCACATAACAGCTGCTACAGGGTGCATTGTTCAAAAATGCAGTTCCAATGCTATATACCAAGTATGCTTGAATGTGGAGTAAGTGCTACTTTATATGCATTAAGTATATAAAGTAAATGACAGCTGACATGCTTAGTGAAGCTTCATTGGTTGTAAATAAGTGATGCTCATAAACAGAGGTTTTCTGGGGGCAAGAGAAGGCTACACTCAAAAATAAAGAAGTAAAGGAGAGATTAATCTTACGAAGACAATAACAAACATACATAAGATCATGAAAGTTCAAGATATTTTGATGATAACACGAATCAAAATCCCTAAGCCATAAATCTTTTGTGGTAACTGATAGCTGTCAAAACTGGGCTTGATGCAGGATTCAAAGGTGACTATCTTATTTCCTTCACTTTTTTCTCAAGTCACCTTTGACTCATGGAGGTGGAAAAGCTTACGAAGATTGTATGAAATTCAAAAATCATCAGTCTCCCTGAGCTTATGATCCTCAGATGGCAACACACATGCCTGAAAGTACTAAGTGAGCAAATGGTGCGATTGTAGGAAGTGAATGGACCAAGCAAGAAAAATTAGATTGAGAAGGAGGAGAACAGATGAGTGAATGAATGGATGAATAAAAAACAGAATCAGAATCAGAGCTTGAAGTCTTGTCCTTTAAAACAGCTGTGAACTGTCAGTGGTTATATCTTGAGATCAACCTATAATTTGAGTCAATTGATTATCAATGGAGTCACTAGGAGATGAATATGTCTCTCTGGAATTTAACTACCAATTTAACTACCAAATATGATGGCAGGGATTTGTGAAAATTTTAGTCAGGAACGCAGTACCGGTAAAAATAATTTTTTTTCTATCCTCCCCCCCCCCCCCCCTTTCTGGGCTCTGGGTATATTTTTCCTATAGCAGCAAATGAGGTTGAATGTGTATAATTTTAGAAGAACTGTGTGTGTGTGTGTACATACATATACAGTGTTCCCTCGATTTTCGCGGGTTCGAACTTCGCGAATAGCCTATACCACGGTTTTTCAAAAAATATTAATTAAAAAATACTTTGTGGGTTTTTTACTATAGCACGGTTTTTCCCACCCAATGACGTCATATGTCATCGCCAAACTAATAATTTTTGCAAATAAATAACAAAATAATAATAATTATTGTTAATAAATAATTATGTTTATAAATATCAGGATCACTAAGTGTCTTATTCAATGGTGAGTACCACTAATAATGGTGATTGTTAAGGGAATGGGAAATGGTAATTTAGGGGTTTAAAGTGTTAAGGGAAGGCTTGTGATACTGTCCATAGCCAAAAATGGTGTATTTACTTCCGCATCTCTACTTCGCGGAAATTCGATTTTCGCAGGCGGTTTTGGAATGCATCCCCCGCGGAAATCGAGGGAACACTGTATACAGCTTATATAGTAGATAATGTATATTTTTGTGTGTTTGTGTGTAATATGTATACACATATGGCATATATACATAGAATTAAATAGTATATTTTGGATGTAATAGTAAATAGATAGAGAAATTGTATCTCTTCAAGGCGAGGAGAGGCCAGGCATCCTAACCCAAAGCCTAACCCTTGACATGAGTGATGTCAAGTTGGCCACCTTTAAGCCAGTCACATGATCATCAAGCCACTCCCACAAAATAACCCATGCCCACAGTTTGGTAGTAAATTTTTTTGCAGCCCTTCACTGGACAGAGGCTATGACCAACCTAAAAAGCACCTTGGGGAATTCCTTCCCCAGTGAAAATAAGTCACCTTTTTGGAGCAGGAGAAAGAGGCAGCAGGTGACAGAAGTTCCTCTCCCTCCTCATCCTTTCTCTCTTTTCTCTTTGAATGACATCTTCATTTAAGGTTACAATAATATTTAACATTCCCTTCACAATAAAGTAAGCTAGAGATGGCATCGCTGTGTTTGATGCCAGCCTGTTTTCTTCTCTCTGTGTGTCTTTTTTTTTTTTTTAATCCTCCTCCTTTTGCAAGCTTTCCGGCTTTGATCCCTGCATCATACAGCTTCTGCCTTCTATTATTTCTATTTCCTTTGCCTTGGTTTTTTTTTATTGTTGTTGCGGGGGGGGGGGGTTGTTCAGGAGGGTGGCTTTGTCAAAGAAACAGTCTCATTTTCCCAGAGGTCTCACAGGGCAGCCGACACATTTCACATGTTTTGTGTCAGCTGCATTAACCGAATACATTCAGATCACTGCAGAAAAAAAAAAGGAAAGAAAATGAAAGGGGGGTGGGAGGGAAATCCTATTTACACACAATAAACACTAGTCTAGAAAACGTCTGGGGAGCGAGGAGGGAAATAATACATTATTGATTAAAACAATGGCATGGTGCCTCTTATTTTGAAAGACAGATAATGGCTCGTGCCAGGCCATCAGAATTCCCGGCGCATTCTCTATTTGTTTCTCAGGAAAGATAAGCAAAGCTTTCCTTTTGCATTCTAATCGTTGCCAGCGGATTGGAGGAGAAAATGACATGCACTCCTTATGGGGACATTGGATGCAATTTATCTTAAGGGGCTTCATGCACAGTCCCAGAATTGATCATCTCAATGACCAAATAGTTGTGAGAGAGACAGCGCTACGTCCATGGGTGAAATCCAGGAGGTCCTGACAACTTCAGGAGAACCGGTAGCGGAGATTTTGAATAGTCTGGAAAACTGGCAATTACTACCTCTTGGATGTCCCCAGAGTGGGGTGGGAATGGAGATTTTGCAATATCCTTTCTCTACGAGTGGGGGAGGAATGGGGATTTTGCAGTATCCTTCCCCTGGAGTAGGGAAGAAATGGGGATTTTGCAGTATCCTTACTCTGGAGTGATGAAGGAATGGGGGTTTTGCAGTATCCTTCCCCTGGAGTAGGGAAGGAATGGGAATTTTGCAGTATCCTTACTCTGGAGTGATGAAGGAATGGGGATTTTGCAGTATCCATCCCCTGGAGTAGGGAAGGAATGGGAATTTTGCAGTATCCTTTCCCTGGAATAGGGAAGGAATGGGGATTTTGCCGTATCCTTCCCCTGGAGTAGGGAAGGAATGGGGATTTTGCAGTATCCTTCCCCTGGAGTAGGGAAGGAATGGGGACTTTGAAGTATCCTTCCCCTGGAGTAGGGAAGGAATGGGAATTTTGCAGTATCCTTCCCCTGGAGTAGGGAAGGAATGGGGATTTTGCAGTATCCTTCCCCTGGAGTAGGGAAGGAATGGGGATTTTGCAGTATCCTTCCCCTGGAGTAGGGAAGGAATGGGGACTTTGAAGTATCCTTCCCCTGGAGTAGGGAAGGAATGGGAATTTTGCCGTATCCGTCCCCTGGAGTAGGGAAGGAATGGGGATTTTGCAGTATCCTTCCCCTGGAGTAGGGAACGAATGGGGATTTTGCAGTATCCTTCCCCTGGAGTAGGGAAGGAATGGGGGTTTTGCAGTATCCTTCCCCTGGAGTAGGGAAGGAATGGGGGTTTTGCAGTATCCTTCCCCTGGAGTAGGGAAGGAATGGGGATTTTGCAGTATCCTTCCCCTGGCGTAAGGAAGGAATGGGGATTTTGCAGTATCCTTCCCCTGGAGTAGGGAAGGAATGGGGATTTTGCAGTATCCTTCCTCTGGAGTAAGGAAGGAATGGGGATTTTGCAGTATCCTTCCCCTGGAGTAGGGAAGGAATGGGGATTTTGCAGTATCCTACCCCTGGAGTAGGGAAGGAATGGGGATTTTGCAGTATCCTTCCTCTGGAGTAGGGAAGGAATGGGGATTTTGCCTTTAGCAACCTGCCAGTGACGTCAAAGCTCCGCCCCCGGAATCTCTTTGTGGGAGGGATTCCCCAGCTCCTTCAAAGAAGGTCTTCACGTAAAAATAAACATTGTTATTTTTACGGAAAAAGATGCCGCAGCGGCACTGCAAGCAAAGGGCGGTCCTTTCACGTAAAAATAAACATCTTTATTTTTATGTGAAAGGACCGCCCTTTGCTTGCAGCGCCGCTGCGGCGTCCTTTTTCGTAAAAATAAATAAAAATTAAAAATCCGTAAAATTAAAAAATGATGAGATTCCGGGGGCGGAGCTTTGACGTCACGCAGTGTTCGGAGTTCAAGTTCGGGTTTGGTTCGGGTTCGGCTGAATTTTGCATAAAGTTCGTCCGAACTTGCCAAACCCGAACACCGTTGGGTTCGCCCATCACTACTCACGAGGGGACATGCATGAGGGAGATTTTGGTGGGTTTTTTGCTTCTGTGCATGCAGTTGCCTACCACACCAGTAGCAACCCATCCCTGACTTACTCCACCTTAAAGTACATAATACCCAGCTAGTTGAATTAATGATCTTTGTGAATTGTGTAAGACAATATTTCTGCAACAGGTTTAAAAAGGATTGTGGTGCTTGCGTGTGAGTTCCTTCTTTTGTTTTGCTGCAGAATGGTAGTTTCCTATTTTATTTCTTCTGGTTAAGTATAAGTCAGTTTCTCAAATGCTTTTTCCCCACGGGAGTCATTAAATGTCAGTATGCAACACAACGTGTCTCGTAGAACCCAAAAATAATCAAACTCCGGCATTCTTCCTAGGCTCAGAATAGAAATTATAATAAGGGAGGAAAACACCCTTATTCTCTTCCCTAAAGATGTTTCTATGCATACCAAACAGCAGTAAACACTTAAGGTGGAGTTCTTCCTTTCCATAGTTTTTCTACCTGCTTTGGTTCATCTGGGGATCGAGCCAGAATTAGATTTGCTACAGCAGCTGGCAATTTTATTTTATAGCGTTTACTTTTTTTTGCTGGGGTAACGATTTTTATCCATGATATCTGAAAAACTATTAGCAGAAGAAACAAACACAGTCTCTAGACTAAGGAAACTTGCGCCCTTTGCAAATACAAACTGGGGTGGGTTTTATTTATTTATTTATTTATTTTGTCCAATACACAATGAGGGTTTTAGTGAGCATATATCAATATACACATAGTAAAATACATGATGAAGGTTATAGAGGAGATACTCATAGTAAAATATATCTAAGAAATAATAGAAAAGAAGATATAGGAATAGAATATATAGAATATATAGAATATAGGAATAGAATATATATATATATATATAAACATGTGACACATACAGATAGAATTGTCGGCTATCAATAAAATTAACTGCCTTGGAAATGGCCCTGGGTTGGGCCGAGAGGCAAAAAAGGAGCTGTGATGTTCCTTCAATATACCAGGGTGATTCGACACAAAATGTAACCCTTCCCTGGTACAGAGCTGAAGGGATTGGATACTGTAGCCTAGAGGATAATTCTCTGCCTTACAAGGCAAAGGTTGCAGGTTCAAGTCCCAGTGGGTATGGCTAGCTGATGAGGCCCAAATAAGGCCGAAATAGATCTATCCTAGTCTTCCTTAATTTTCAAATTCAGCTTAAACATGTGACATATATATATATATATATATATATATATATATATATATATATATATATATATATGACATGTTTAAGCTGAATTTGAAAATTAAGGGAGGCTAGGATATATATATATATATATATATATATATATATATATATATATATATATACACACACACACACACACACACACACACACACACATATACATATATATATACATATATATATATAGGAATAGAATATATCAATGAAAGAATAGAAGAAGAGATATAGGAGATATAGGAGAGTAATAGGACAGGGGACGGAAGGCACTCTAGTGCACTTGTACTCGCCCCTTATTGACCTCTTAGGAATCTGCATAGGTCAACCGTAGATAATCTAAGGGTAAAGTGTTGGGGGTTTGGGGATGACCCTATGGAGTCCGGTAATGAGTTCCACGCTTCGACAACTCGGTTACTGAAGTCATATTTTTTACAGTCAAGTTTGGAGCGGTTAATATTAAGTTTAAATCTGTTGTGTGCTCTTGTGTTGTTGTGGTTGAAGCTGAAGTAGTCGCCGACAGGCAGGACGTTTCAGCATATGATCTTGTGGGCAATACTTAGATCTTGTTTAAGGCATCTTAGTTCTAAACTTTCTAGGCCCAGGATTGAAAGTCTAGTCTCGTAGGGTATTCTATTTCGAGTGGAGGAGTGAAGGGCTCTTCTGGTGAAGTATCTTTGGACATTTTCAAGGGTGTTAATGTCTGAGATGCGATATGGGTTCCAAACAGAAACCTACCTTCCACCTACCTTCGCCACCGGTTCGCATCACAGTGTTTTGAACATATGCTCTCACTACACTTGCTTGCACGCTCACGTCTTCTCAAGCAATTCCGCTTCTGTGCATTCTCAGCCATCAGGAGCTGATCAGCTGTGCTTCGGGCAAAGGAAAAAGATAGGTATTAACCTGGGAGCCGGTAAAAGGGCCCTTTTTAAAAGTTTTAAAAGAGAGAGAGGTGGTGGCCCCCAATGGATTGGAGTGATGTCACTAGTGGGTCGCTACCAGTTTAGGCAATCCAGACTGGACCAGGAAGAGCCCACCCTTGATGAAACACTTGATTTTGGAATACAGTGGTACCTCTACTTAAGAACGCCTTTACTTAAGAACTTTTCTAGATAAGAACCGGGTGTACAAGATTTTTTTGCCTCTACTTAAGAACCATTTTCTACTTAAGAACCTGAGCCTGGGAAAATTTCCCAGGAAATTTGAGAGCGGCATGAAGGCCCGGCCAGTTTCCGGCCATTTCTCCTTTAATCCCGGCCATCTGGGCTGCCAGAGGAGCCTTTCGGTGGCTTAAGGAGACTTTGGCAGCCCAGAGCAAACAAAGCATTTTCCTTTCTCTGGGTGCTTGGACAGGGAATAAACCTCTGCCAGCGCCCAGAGAAAAGAAACACTCCCTTTGCTCTGGGAAGCCAAGGAGTCACCACAGCGAAGGAAAGGTGCCGGCTACAAAGCGAGCGAGCGAGCGAGAGGAGAGGGTAGCCCTTCAGCATGGGAAGGAAGAGGAAGCAGGTAGCAGCAGCAGCAGCCAGTGTATGAGAGGCAGCCTTGCGCCGGGTGTATTGGAGGCGCGTGCTCCTCCTCATCGCCTCAGAGTCCCTCTTTTTTAAAAAACCTTAAAGTTTTGGATTTTTTTATTCCCCTCACCTCACCTTCTTCCTTTGGCAGCGACTGTCCTCCTCCTCTTCTTCCTCCTCCTCCTCCCACCCAATTTCCGAGCTTTTATTTCTTTCCTAATGGGTTTGCATGCATTATTTGTCTTTACATTGATTCCTATGGGAAAATTGTTTTTACTTACAAACTTTTCTGCTTAAGAACCTGGTCACGGAACGAATTAAGTTCTTAAGTAGAGGTATTCTTCAGTACCTTATTTATTTATTTTTTTATTCATTCATTTGTCCAATACACTACATATGGAAGAGAATAGACATGAAGTAATATATATAAAGATAATATGTAAAAATAGAGGAGAAGATATATGAAAGAAAGAATATATATATGATATATGAGATAAAGGAAAGACAATTGGACAGGGGACAAAAGACACACTAGTGCACTTATGTACGCCTCTTACTGACTTCTTAGAAACCTGGAGAGGTCAATCATGGATAGTCTAAGGGAGAAATATTGGGGGTTAGGGGTTGACACTATTGAGTCCGGTAATGAGTTCCACGCTTCGACAACTCGCTTGCTAAAGTCATATTTTTTACAGTCAAGTTTGGAGCGGTTAATATTACGTTTGAATCTGTTGCGTGCTCTTGTGTTGTTGCGGTTGAAGCTGAAGTAGTCATTGACCGGTAGGACGTTGCAGCATATGATCTTGTGGGCAATACTCAAATCGTGTTTTAGGCACCGAAGTTCTAGGCTTTCTAGGCCCAGGATTGTTAGTCTGTTTTCTAAGTGGAGGAGTGAAGGGCTCTTCTGGTGAAATATCTTTGGACGTTTTCAAGGGTGTTGATGTCTGAGATGTGGTATGGGTTCCAGACAGATGAGCTGTATTCAAGGATGGGTATGGCAAAAGTTTTGTAGGCTCTTGTGAGTAGTGTGAGATTGCCAGAGCAGAAGCTATGTAGGATCAGGTTAACAACTCTTCTCCTCTTCTCCTAAAAGTAGTAATTCTGGAAGCAGGTCTCTCCTGTGTCAACTATACAGTAAAAAATAAAGCAAAAAAAAATAACCCCCAAACATAAGGAAAATCCCTTCCATATTCCTTTTGTGAATTCTGCTGCCTTTTTTTCTGACCTTCATCTAGGCTGCTTTCTCCCAATTGTATGCCGTTCCCGCTTAACATTACAAGAGGTTAACACAATAACTTCCAGAAGAAAATGCCCTTGGTTTTTATGCTTCTTTTATTATTATCAGCTTGTTTTCCCTGGCTGTCAAGGAAAAAAAAAAGAACTGTATCTTCATCTGTCTTATTGATCATAAATGGATTTCATTTGGCCAAAGGCCACAGCTATTTTGTTCTAAATCCATTCTGCAACTGGTTAATGGAGATATTCTGAAAATGATGGCTCTGATGTAATTCTTTGAAGCTTTCTCTACCCCTTCTCCCTCTCCTCGCCCCTTAACCATATTCTGTTTCTGTAATAAAGTTTCCGCAGGTAGGAAAATTTGCTAATAAGAATTTCCTTTGCCTTGCCTGCCCTTTGGGTAGGAGGAAAACCTGCCTTGGGTTTTAAAAATGTCAGATAAAATTAGATTTATCTGTTGTGTTTTCCTGGTATCTAAACCCTCTTTTACTTCATTTGGTTTCCCACGATTATTTTTGGGGGGCGAGGGGGTGGTAGCCTGCTTCTGCAACTGCTACTGTTTCTCTTCTTTTTCTTGATTGAATCTCTGGGGTATTTTTAACAACAAAACATCAGGTTCTCCGTTTCTCAGAAATGTTCAGATTTTTTTGAAAGGAGCATGCAAATTGTCTTTGAGCTGGGACATCTTCAGTGTGTCCTGTGTGATGCAGCTTATGAGGCGCCTTTGCAAAACAAGAACTCTGCAGCAAAATCTCATTCACCATCTCACCTGTTCTCACCTGCAAGAAAATAAGGGCAGTGCCAGACAATATAGAAAGGTGGCTTTCTTCTGAACCGGACTATTTATTCCATCAAGTTCAATATTGCCACAGTGACTGGGACTCATTCTTCAGGTTTCAGGCACACATTCTTTCCAGCTTTCCTGGAGATGTCAAGGGGCTTGAATTCGGGAAATTCTGGGACAAGATGCTTCTTGGCTGAATTGGGGATGGTAGTCCTCTAGTATCTAAGTATTGCACACAAGATCATGTGCTGCACCGTTCTACCTGTCAATGACTACTTCAGCTTCAACCGCAACAACACGAGAGCACGTAACAGATTCAAACTTAATATTAACCGCTCCAAACTTGACTGTAAAAAAATATAACTTCAGCAACCGAGTTGTCGAAGCATGGAACTCATTACCGGACTCAGTAGTGTCAACCCCTAACCCCCAACATTTTTCCCTTAGACTATCCACGATTGACCTCTCCAGGTTCCTTAGAGGTCAGTAAGGGGCGTGCACAAGTGCACCAGTGTGCCTTCCGTCCCCTGTCCAATTATCTCATTTATCTTTTCTTCCTTTCAAATATGTTCACCTATACTTTTAAAGCTTTTCTTCTATTCTTTTCTTTATTTATATTATTACATATCTATTCTCTTCAATGTGTATTATGTATTGGACAAAATAGATAGATAGATAGATAGATAGATAGATAGATAGATAGATAGATAGATAGATAGATAGATAGATAGATAGATAGATAGATAGATAGATAGATATTCTTATCTTTCGGCTCCCAGACACAATGGATGGGCTAGCATTCAATGTTGGAGTGGATCATTTTCATGCTCAAGGTCTTCTACTTGATTCCATAGACAATAGGTTGTGAAAATTATTGTTGGACAATCCAGTGATGACCACAACTAAAGTTCTTGAACTTTTATAATTAAACAGAAATAAAAACTGCAGCACTGGAAAGTGCTCAAGCGGTAGTGGTATTGGGTTGGAAAGAGTCTATAAAATGGACACTACAGAACTGGTACTGGTACATGGTGGATCAGATACATTTTGAAATCATGGAAATAAGATTAAACAACTTTGATGAAAATAAACTGGAGAAGCTGATGGCACGATGGAATAAGGTGAAAGGTTATATGCGGAGTAGAATCTGTGAGGCAAATGTGAAAAATAAACTCCAATCACTCTTTCAATAATAACAAATGAAAAGTAGAGCCAAGGAAATATATATATATATAAACTAGTAAATATTTGAACCCCCCGCAATTGGTGGTGGTGGTGATGGTTATTGTCGGTCGGGTGATGGGCACACACACTGTGCACTGTTTTATGTAACCATATTTACAAAATCAATAAAAATATATTTAAAAAAAAACCCTTTATAATTGAACAGGACACTATATTTACAGGGATTGTGTGCACTGGGTGTACAGGGTCTTATGTCCCTGCTCGTCCTTTCACTGTTGCTTTCAAATTCTAGTAGATTCCATTGCCAAGATCTCTGGATCATAGTTGGGCAGGAAATGTCAGCCTCTGGCCTTTTGCATCTTAACTAGGCTGCTAGACACAAATTCAGATGCAAGTTGAAGAGGAAAAGACTAGGACTATGCAAATCCTTCCAAAGAAGTGTCTCATAAGGTAGAAAAGTTCATATTTAACAGATTAACACAGTTGGGAGAGATCTTGTAGGTCTTCTAATCCAACATCCCACCCAAGCAGGAGACCCTACACCATTTCTGAGAGATGGCAGTCCAGCCTCGCCTTGAAAGCTTTCAGTGATGATGCTCCCACAACCTTTGAAGGCAACTTCTGTTCCACTGGTTGATTGCTTTCACTGTCAGAAAGTTCTTCGTTATTTCCAGGTTAAATCTCTCCTTGATCAGTTTCCATCCATTATTCCTTGTCTGGCCTTCAAACGCTTTGGAAAATATCTTGACACCACCATCCCTGGTGACAGCCCATCAAATATTTGAAGATTGCTATCATGTCTCCCCTGGTCCTTCTCTTCATTAGACTATCTATGCCCAGTCCCTGCAACCATTCATCATATGTTTTAGCCTCCAGTCCCCTAATCAACTTGATTGTTCTTCTCTGCACTCTTTCATATGAAATTTCACACAAAATACCAGTCGTTAAAGTGTCTTTTCTGTCTCTTTTTTCAAAACTAGTGCAACTGGCCGGTAAATCTTGCCTCGGGCTGTATGACTATTGATTATTCTTGTCTTCTCTATGTTGAGGAGTTCCATTTCGCTCCCAAAAAGGGGCACATTCAAGCATGTAGTTTCACCCCCACAAATGGATTGGAAACCAAGACATACGAAGAGAGATTGCTGGAACTGGGCATGGATAGTTTAGCAAAAAGGAGGACCAGATATTTGAGGGGTTGCCACTATTTTCCAGGGTACCAGAGGGCCAGACCAGGAGCAGTGGATGGAAACTGACCAAGGAGAGATTCAACCTGGAAATAAGGAAGAACTTTCTGATGGTGAGAGCGATCAACCAGTGAAACAGCCTGCCAGTAGAGGTTGTGAACGCTTCATCACTTGACACATTCAAAAGAAAATTGGATTGCCATCTGGTTGGGGTGGTGTACGGTTTCCTGCTTGAGCAGGGGGTTTGACTTGATGATCTGCAAGGTCCTTTTCAACTCTAATAATAAATAAATTAAATGATTGATTGATTGATTGATTGATTGATTGATTGATTGAATGAATGAATGAATGAATGAATGAATGCATGAATGAATGAATGAATGAATGAATGAATCAATCAATCAATCAATCAATCAATCAATGGCTAAGAGTGGTACTGTCTAGAAACAGCTTCACTTCAGGGTGGTGCCTGCTCTCCAGGTTGCGGCTGACACTTGTCAGTTCATCCATATATGGCTCTGTATGGGCCGGTGGGATTCCTTTTCTGCATGAGTGGCTAAAGAGGTTATATTCCCTAGGCAGCCATGTATAACCTCCCTCTGGGTGCACCTGTTAACTGGATATACAGGGGGAGCATTGCTCTTCATCACAGCAACATAGAGATGTAGGCATTCTGGGAAACCATCGTTTATAGAGCAGAAAGAAACAGGGGATGTGGTCTGAATATCCTCCAGCATCCTCTGGCACTACTATTTCTAAACTGGTAAATGAGTTTTTATATAGGAAATTACTCAAATTGCTCTGGGTTATGAAAAGGGATTGTAGTAGGACAGTGTTCCTCTTAGCTGGCCGGCCAGTTGGAAGAATATGATTTTTCAGTGCCTCTGAAATGAGGACACAAACATACAAACATGCTTAATGTACATTGGAAAATACAACATGAAAACATCCATGTGCTATTTAGGTAGAGATTATTATTATTATTATTATTATTATTATTATTATTATTATTATTATTATTATTTTATTATTATTATTATTATTATTATTATTATTATTATTATTAATTAGATTTGTATGCCGCCCCTCTCCGTAGACTCGGGGCAGCTTACAGCAATGATAAAAACAATATATAATAACAAATCTAATAGTTAGAATCTAAAATAACAATAATACATTTTAAAAAGTCTAAAAAACAAGAAACCCCAATATATAAAAACATACATACAGTCATCATACACAAAAACTACATAGGCAGGGGGAAATGTTTCAGTTCCCCCACGCTTGATGACAAGAGGTGGGTTTTAAGGAGTTTACAAAAGGCAAGGAGGGTGGGGGCAGTTCTGATCTCTGGAGGGAGCTGATTCCAGAGGGTTGGAGCCGCCACAGAGAAGGCTCTTCCCCTGGGTCCCACCAGATGACATTATTTAGTTGACGGGACCCAGAGGAGACCAACTCTGTGGGACCTAACCGGTCGCTGGGATTCGTGCGGCAGAAGGCGGTCTCGTAGATACCCTGGTCCGGTGCCATGAAGGGCTTTATAGGTAATGACCAACACTTTGTATTGTGACCAGAAACTGATCGGCAACCAATGCAGACTGTGGAGTGTTGGAGTAACATGGGCATATTTGGGAAAGCCCATGATTGCTCTCGCAGCTGCATTCTGCACAAATCCAAATGTTGTGCTATGCAAATGAGGCCCAGTTTCCTATTTTCTCTATGTGTGGTTGCAGATAAAAGACCGAGACCACCTACCTCCTGTTTTTTTGTCTGAGCCAGATTATGATTTAAACTTCTATCCTGATTAGCACAGATAGACCTATGGTTTATTTTAAGCAGGTTCCAAAAGTCCTCGCGATAAGGTCAAACAAATTAAAAGTTTACATTTTGGTTTGGTTCCTCGGTGGCGTAATGTCCAACCCTAGTTCCTGAGTGCCTGAGTAATAATTGTGTTCTGAAAGTACATGGAACAATTTTCAATTTTCTTCGGATGTGTGGTTTGGAAAGGATGGAAAGAAAATGCAGCTTTGAGGGTTTTAATGGTTCGTTTTTGATTGTCTAATTTGTGGTTTATGATAATGACTAAATTTGTGGTTTATGATGACTGTGTGCCTTAGTTTTGTTACATGTGGCAAAGTAGTTGTAAACCATCTCAGGAATATTTAAAGGCAAGCATGGTAAAGGGTTTTTTAAAATTAATTTTTATTAAGGCTTTTTTTTTCCAAAGTAAAAACAATACAAATAAGTGGTTTCTGATATTTTTTATGACAAACATGGTAATGGTTTAGAAGAACAACACCGAAATGTTATTTTTTCATCTTCTAAAAAGTTGTTGGCATTGGAAAGAGTATATTTATATGTGGTTTAATTTACGACTTAACATATACTGTATTGGCATAAACCAATAACCTGTGACTAGAGACATCTTTATTTAAAATTAATGTTGAATAACTTCTATATTTCTGAAAAGCAACAGAAAAACCAAATTGCATGTAAAAAGATGTAGATTAAGAATAATTGCAGGCAACAATATTCATTTTAGAGGTGTACACAAACAATTATTTGTGAAAATAGCATAAAAATATTTAAGATTGAAAATTTGTAAACATACCCATAGAAGGGAAACATGTATAGAAATGTCTATAATTGAAAAAAAAAAGTCAGAAAAAGCATACTGATGATCTTTTTAAAGATAGAACTAAGCGGATGCACTGGAACTGTTAAAGTTTGGGAAAATATGGATCATTTATTACTTGCTGATTCCGATAGGTGGCAACACCTGGCTGGCCTTGCATGACTTCAGAAGCTAAGCAGGATCAGTCTTGGTGAGAATTTGGATGAGAAAGCTGTAGAAAAGATCAAACAGTTCAAAGAAAGAAGGGAGCACTGGTAATCCATATCCATGTTATTGCAAAAGAAATGCATTGACTCCGTGCAGTTATCAGGAGTCAAGCCTATTTTAAAGGAGGTTTTGCCTTTTATTACCAACTGTAATAAAAGAATGGAAAGCCATGCCATAAATTAAATAGAACAATTTCAAGTTTGCCATGGAGCCAGTTAATTCCAGCTGTCATTTCTGTGACATATTTTCAATCTTTCTATTTACACTTAATATATACCCTTACATTATCTTAAGAAATAGGGTAAGCTCAAATGCAATTCAACTTCCCTTCCATTTCTTCTGTAGAACATCACTGCTGGGGACATAAAAAAGGAAACTTTATGTTCAAATCAGGAGCAATTAAAATTAAGAGAGTATCTAACTCAGGTGTAGAGCATTTGTAGGTCCTGATGCAATTAGCAAATTACAAAACAGCCTGTTCTCTTTGCAATAATGTTAATGGGTTTTTTTAAAACCATGTGCTGCACATGCAGACTGGACTGATTATAATAAGATTTGTAGTAGGTGATACTGATTTGGATTAATGCATAAGTGGAATTGATTTTAGAATTTTTGGGGAGGTTAATGATGTTAATGATTTTTAATGGATTGAAGATACGTATTGATTGGCTAAATGTTAGATGGGCTGAAATAATTTCTGAGTGAAAAATTTCTGAAAAAACTTCTGAGGGGTCCAACACATGGCAACTCCAAATCTCAACTAGCAAATGCTCTGTCCTACACATTGGGAAGAAGAATCTGAACTCCAAATATGAACTGAATAATCAAATTATCACAGATAATCCCTACTTGGTTAAAGACCTTGGTATACTAATAACAAAAGATTTAAGTGCCAAAGCCCACTGCAACAATATAGCCAAGAAGGCTTCAAGAGTTGTAAACCTAATCCTACGTAGCTTCTGCTCTGGCAATCTCACTCTACTTACCAGAGCTTACAAAACTGTTGCCAGACCCATCCTCGAATACAGTTCATCTGTTGGGAACCCATATCGCATCTCAGATATTAAGATCCTTGAAAATGTCCAAAGATCCTTCACCAGAAGAGCCCTTCACTCCTCCACTCGAAATAGAATACCCTATGAGACTAGACTTTCAATGCTGGGCCTAGAAAGCCTAGAACTAAGATGCCTTAAACAAGATCTAAGTATTCCCCACAAGTTCATATGCTGCAACGTCCTGCCTGTCGGCAACTACTTCAGCTTCAACCACAACAACACAAGAGCACACAACAGATTTAAACTTAATATTAACCGCTCCAAACTTGACTGTAAAAAATATGACTTCAGTAACCGAGTTGTCGAAGCGTGGAAATCATTACCGGACTCCATAGTGTCATCCCCAAACCCCCAACACTTTACCCTTAGATTATCTACGGTTGACCTATCCAGATTCCTAAGAGGTCAGTAAGGGGAGAGTACAAGTGCAGTAGAGTGCCTTCCGTCCCCTGTCCTATTGCTCTCCTATATCTCCTATACCTTTCTTCTATTCCTATATCTCTTCTTCTATTCTTTCATTGATATGTTCTATTACTATATCTTCTTTTCTATTCTTTCTTAGACATATTTTACTATGAGTATCTCCTCTATAACCTTCATTATGTATTTTACTATGTACACATAGTAAAATAAATGTGGAAGGTTATAGAGGAGATACTCATAGTAAAATATGTCTAAGAAAGAATAGAAAAGAAGATATAGTAAGAGAACATATCAATGAAAGAATAGAAGAAGAGATATACCCACTAAAACCCTCATTGTGTATTGGACAAAATAAAATTTAAAAAATTAAATTTGGGATTAGGTAAATGTATTACTTAGAGGAGGAAAGTATTCTGAAATTCTTACATGTTTATGTTTTGTTTTTAATTTTCTTTGGTTATCATTTGATTGGCTATAAAAGGTTTTCTTGGTTCTTAGAAAAATGTATTAAAAAGGAAGGAAGTACTCTGGCATAATGATGAATAAGTTAGAAATATAATTGGTTTTTTTTGTTTGGTTTTTTTGTTTATTTATTTATTTATTTATTAATTTATTGAGTTAGCTAGTTAGTTAGTTAGTTAGTTAGTTAGTTAGTTAGTTAGTTAGTTAGTTAGTTAGTCCAATACACAATAATACACAATAAAGGTAATAGAGGACACCTTCAAGGAAATAGAATTAGAGAAAGAATAGAAGAGAGAGTATAGGATAAAATAATCAATGAGATAATAGAAGAAAGATATAGGGATAGAAGAGAAGATATATGGGATATAGGAGAGACAATAGGACAGGGGACGGGAGGCACTCTAGTGCGCTTATGCACGCCCCTTACTGACCTCTTAGGAATCTGGAGAGGTCAACCATGAACAGTCAAAGGGTAAAATGTTGGGGGTTAGGGGATGATACTACGGAGTCTGGTAATGAGTTCCACGCTTCAACAACTCTATTACTAAAGTCGTATTTTTTACAGTCAAGTTTGGAGCAGTTAATATTGAGCTTGAATCTGTTATGTGCTCTTGTGTTGTTGTGGTTGAAGCTGAAGTAGTCGTTGACAGGCAGGACGTCGCAGCATATAATCTTGTGGGCAATACTTAGATCATGTTTAAGGCTTCTTAGTTCTAAGCTTTCTAGGCCCAGGATTGTAAGTCTAGTTTCATACGGTATTCTGTTACAGGAGGAGGAATGCAGGGCTCTTCTGGTGAAGTATCTCTGGACATTTTCGAGGGTGTTAATTTATTTTTTAAATCAATTAAATAAGTTATTTTTTGCAGGAACATTAAGAAGGGAAATTAATTAAAAGAAAATGTATGTAACAGGATGACAAAAATAAAGGAAAAAAACATTTGCGACTTTTTCGATGATTTATATTAGTTACTAACAAAATACTGCATTTTATTTATGGAAAACTAGATGGTACATTTGTTTGAATGTACGTTGAGAGAAAATTTTAAAAAAATTACCAAAAATAAATAAATAAAGAGGAAGGCCATTTCTTTCTATTACACTAACAAAAATCGGGAGAAGCAAAGAGTTTTGTGAAATCTCCTGTTCTTTTTAAAATTATTAATATTATTATTGTATTTATTTGAAGGTACACCTCAATGTCTTCAGCATAGAGGACTGCTTCATTTTGCCTTTTAAATTTCTATAAATAGCCCTAATCTATATTATATACATAGCTATTTCCGTTTCCTCTTTTAAGCACTGGGAGGAGGAAGTAAAGAGATGGCGAAGAGGGAAGAACCAGTCTTCCATTTTGTGTAGAGGAAAGAACCAGTCTTCCATTTTGTGTAGAGGGAAGAACCAGTCTTCCATTTTGTGTAGAGGGAAGAACCAGTCTTCCATTTTGTGTAGAGGGAAGAACCAGTCTTCCATTTTGTGTAGTAGAGCCATTTCTTTCTATTACACTAACAAAAATCGGGAGAAGCAAAGAGTTTTGTGAAATCTCCTGTTCTTTTTAAAATTATTAATATTATTATTGTATTTATTTGAAGGTATACCTCAATGTCTTCAGCATAGAGGACTGCTTCATTTTGCCTTTTAAATTTCTATAAATAGCCCTAATCTATATTATATACATAGCTATTTCCGTTTCCTCTTTTAAACACTGGGAGGAGGAAGTAAAGAGATGGTGGAGAGGGAAGAACCAGTCTTCCATTTTGTGTAGTAGAGCCATTTCTTTCTATTACACTAACAAAAATCGGGAGAAGCAAAGAGTTTTGTGAAATCTCCTGTTCTTTTTAAAATTATTAACATTATTATTATTATATTTATTTGAAGAGTCTGTGTGAAGGGGAGGGAGGGAAGAAGTCTTGGGGTAAAAATGATGGAATCCGAAGACTTTTTTAAAAGAAAAGAATCTACAAAACCCTTAGATGAAAATTGCTCGCTTGCTGTGAGGTAACTGGCAAATACAATTTAATTATAAGATACAGAATGGTAATGGTGCTTGCAACGTTGGAGCGTGATTTCCTGGTAATGGAAGGTCTGTGGGGTTCCCTGCCTCAGAAATTGCCATCTCTTCTTTAAATGATGTAGCAAAATGCACGTGGATGTTGAGCAGCGACAATTTCAGCTCAGAGATCTACAAGAGGGATAAGAAGAAAGCAGGGGGTTACCTTAAGCTCTTTCTTAACTCCTGCGTCTCTCTGACTCTCTCACAAGTTAGAACTTATTAATAAAGCTGGAGTGAAGTTTCTCAGAAAACATATTTTCTTCCTTGTGGAAATTCTATTGTTTCTCCCCCCCCCAGCTTCTTTAAAATAAGTATAAAATAAGTATACAGTGGTACCTCTACTTACGAACTTAATTTGTTCCGTGACCAGGGTCTTAAGTAGAAAAGTTTGTAAGAAGAAGCAATTTTTCCCACAGGAATCAATGTAAAAGCAAATAATGTGTGTGATGGGAGTTTCCTAGAGAGGCCCCACAGAGGCTTCTCCCCGCCTTTTCCATCCGTTTCCTCTAAGGATATTCCTAGAGAGGCCCCATAGAGGCTTCTCCTTGCCTTTTCCAGCCCTGTTTCCTCCCAGGAGATTCCCAGAGAGGCCCCATGGAGGCTTCTCCCCACCTTTTCCGGCCCTGTTTCCTCTAAGGAGATTCCTAGAGAGGCCACACAGAGGCTTCTCCCTGCCTTTTCCAGCCCTGTTTCCTCCCAGGAGATTCCCAGAGAGGCCCCATGGAGGCTTCTCCCTGCCTTTTCCGGCCCTGTTTCCTCTAAGGAGATTCCTAGAGAGGCCACACAGAGGCTTCTCCCTGCCTTTTCCAGCCCTGTTTCCTCCCAGGAGATTCCCAGAGAGGCCCCATGGAGGCTTCTCCCTGCCTTTGCTGGTTACAGTTTTGGAGGCTCAGGTTTGTAAGTGGAAAATGGTTTATTTTTTTATTTTTTTTATTTTGTCCAATACACAATACATAGAAGAGAATAGACATGAGGTAATATATATAAAGAAAAATATAAAATAGAGGAGAAGATATATGAAAGGAAGAAAATACATATGATATATGAGATAAAGCAGAGGTCCCCAACCTTTTTAGCACCAGGGACCGGCTTTAAGTTAGACGAGTTTTCTACGGCCCGGTGGGGGGGGCTTTGGTCATATGGGGGTGGGGTTATGGAGGGGTGGAGCTTAGTGACGCAGCCCTCCACACTTCTCCACAGGGCAGGGAGAATGAGGAGGCTCCTTTGGCGGCTGGGGGCTGCCTGGCTTTGTGATTTTGACTGGGGGGGGAACTTAGGAAGGTCCTACTTCTCCCCCCCCAGCCAAAAACTCAAAGCCTATCTGCTCCAGAAACTTGGCGATCGCGCCCCACCGCCGCCGCCTCCTCCGTTTCCCCCAACGGCAAGCAATCTAAACACGGGAAGGGCATTCCGGCGCTTCCCTTCAGCCTCAGAAGCCCCCTCGACGCTGGAGGGATGGTTATGAGGGGAGCGAGCGAGGAGAAGAAGACGTCCCACTCATCGCTCCTGAGGGAACGGGCGAGGGCGTCGGAGACCCAAAGCCCATCCTGTGTGGAGGGAGACGGAGCCAAGCGGGGCCACCTGGAGACCTTTTCCCGTCTTCTTCTCCTCGCTCGCTCCCCTCACAGCCAGCAGCCCCGCTCGCGGGGGGATGCCCGTTCGTAGCTACCAGCCCGCCAAGCGTCGAGGGGGCTTCCGAGGCTGAAGGGAAGAGCCGGAATGCCCTTCCCGGGTTTAGATTGCTTGCTGTTGGGGAAAACGGAGGAGGCGGCGGTTCTTTTCTCCTCGCTCCAGAAAGTAGGCGATCGCGCCCCACCGCCGCCGCCGCCTCCTCCGTTTTCCCCAACAGCAAGCAATCTAAACCCGGGAAGGGCATTCCGGCTCTTCCCTTCAGCCTCGGAAGCCCCCTCGACGCTTGGCGGGCTGGTAGCTACGAACGGGCATCCCCCCGCGAGCGGGGCTGCTGGCTATGAGGGGAGCGAGCGAGGAGAAGAAGACGGGAAAAGGTCTCCGGGTGGCCCCGCTTGGCTCCGTCTTCCTCCACATGGGCTTTGGGTCTCCGACGCCGCGGACCGGCTGGAAAACCCCAACGGCCCGGGCCCGGTCCGCGGACCGGCGGTTGGGGACCTCTGAGATAAAGGACAAGGGACGAAAGGCACACTAGTGCACTTATGTACGCCCCTTACTGACCTCTTAGGAACCTGGAGAGGTCAATTGTGGATAGTCTAAGGGAGAAATGTTGGGGGTTAGGGGTTGACACTATTGAGTCCGGTAATGAGTTCCATGCTTCAACAACTCGATTGTTAAAGTCATATTTTTTACAGTCAAGTTTGTAGCAGTTAATATTAAGTTTGAATCTGTTGCATGCTCTTATGTTGTTGTGGTTGAAGCTGAAGTAGTCATTGACAGGTAGGACGTTGCAGCATATGATCTTGTGGGCAATACTTAAATCGTGTTTTAGGCGTCGTAGTTCTAAGCTTTCTAGACCCAGGATTGTTAGTCTATTTTTGTAGGGTATTCTGTTTCTAGTGGAGGAGTTCTTGAGAAGAGGCAAAAAAATCTTGAACACCCGGCTCTTATCTAGAAAAGTTCGTAAGTAGAGGCGTTCTTAGGTAGAGGTACCACTGCATATGAAATTATTTTGTTAATGGAAAGAAGCATGTACTAATTTATATACTTCAGACAAATTATAGTCTAGTGTATAATTAATATCATATAAATATAGTGACTTTAATGCTAATATAATGCTAATATCTGTATATACTATTATTATTATTTTTTATTTTCTTCTGTACTTACTATTGTGTTTTCTTTTTAAAAGTGGAAAATTAATAAAAAAATATTTAAAAAGAAAAGAAAATGAGAGGACCAATTACAACCCCTTCTTGTTGTGGCGGTTGATATTTCCCTTCCATTTTCTCCTCACAACTCCCCAGAATGTCATTCATGTCCATGTTGTGGAGAACGTAAAAGGGTCTCCTGGTTCCAACACAGCCACCATTTTTAACATTGGAAGATGAAGGAGAAAGGAAAATCCCTGTGCTTGATAGTAAGCTGAAGAAAGTCATTGAAGGGTTTACCCTAAAAAATATGTCTGGAACAGCCCCCTAATTTTCACGGCTTGTATAGATAAAGCTTCTTTCAAGTTGATCTTCAAGAAGTTATTATTATTTTACTAAAAGAGTAGTAGATGCTTGGAACAAACTTCCAGCAGACTTGGTTGGTAAATCCACAGTAACTGAATTTAAACATGCCTGGGATAAACATATATCCATCCTAAGATAAAATACAAGAAATAGTATAAGGGCAGACTAGATGGACCATGAGGTCTTTTTCTGCCGTCAGTCTTCTATGTTTCTATGTTTCTAAGTGGTTTTCCATTGCCAACTTTTAGAGTATTTTTTAATCTCTGAAACCTACCTGATGTTCCTGATATTTTCTAGTAGACTTCCATTCAAGTATCTTCTGGGCCTACACAGGGACTGTATTATTTACTGTAAGATTCAAAAGAATGCAATGCCGTTGCTAAGGAAAATCCCTTGGATTTGTTTACAAAGTCACCAGAAGTTGCACTTCTTGTGACTTGTGACTTGAATGCGAAGCATCCGTCTTGAATGCTTGATGCTTCACATTAGAGAGAGAAAAAAATAGAATTCTAACAGAATAACAGTAATAGAGTTGGAAGGGACCTTGTAGTCCAACTCCTTGTTCAAGCAGGAAACTGGTGGTAAACCTACAGTATAATAATAATAATTAATAATTAATAATTAAATAATAATAATAATAATAATAATACCAATAATACCAATAATCATAATAATAATGTGATGAAATACGAAATCCAGCATAGTGATCTTGTTTGCTGTGTTGTATTGACATAATAATAATAATAATAATAATAATAATAATAATAATAATAATAATATAATAATAATGATAATGATGATGATAATAATAATAATAATAATAATAATAATAATACAAATAATACCAATAATAATAATAATAATAATAATAATAATAATAATGTGTTGAAATACGAAATCCAGCATAGTGATCTTGTTTGCTGTGTTGTATTGACATAATAATAATAATAATAATAATAATAATAATAATAATAATAATAATAATAATAATAATAATTTATTAGACTTGTATGCTGCCCGTCTCCGGAGACTCGGAGTGGCTCACAACAACAATAACACAATATAAATACAAATCTAATAATTAAACCTATGGCTAAAATCCATAATCTTAAAAACAAGCAGTAATACACAATCAACACTCGGTATTACAATCATACCTGCATATAACTTTTAATGGTCAGAAGGGGGGGGGGATATGCTAGTTGCCCCACGCCTGGCAACATAGATAAATCTTAAGTCCAAATCTCCGGAGGGAGCTGGTTCCAGAGGGCTGGGGCCACCACAGAAAAGGCTCTTCCCCTAGGCCCCGCCAGACAACATTGTCTGGTCGATGGGACCTGGAGAAGACCAACTCTGTGTGACCTGAATGGGATTTATGCATGTATGCTACAAGTGGCACATGGAGCTATATCAGTGGGCACATGAGCTCAGATCTGGAGTGCATGTGTGCACCGGCCAGTTAATTTTGGGGCCTTCTGGGCTCACTGGGAGTTGTGAAACATAGTTTTTGCCGTTTCCCCCCTCCCCGGGGCTTATAGAAAGGCTCTGAAGCCTGGGGACAGCGAAAAATGGGTATATCATCACGTGCCAGGGGTCACACTCGCATGTGTGGGCATGAGGTGAGGATGAGGGTGTGACCACCCTCCATGCCCCTTTTGGCACTTGAACCAAAAATAGTTAACCATCACTGCCCTATACCTTTTCAGACAAGTGGTTGTCCAATCTCTTCTTAAAAACCTCCAGTCTTGAAGCACCTACAATTTCTTTTTTAATATGATAAATTTTATTAATTTTTATAATAACAACACATACTCACTACATAAAAAAGAGTGCTCAGTGATGCGTGTTCTCGCCACCCAACAACATTCATACCCCTCCACCGAAATGAGAGTGTACCTTATTTATAGCATTTTAAACCAAGAACATTACAATATTTACATAGAAACATAGAAACATAGAAGACTGACGGCAGAAGAAGACCTCATGGTCCATCTAGTCTGCCCTTATACTATTTCCTGTATTTTATCTTACAATGGATCTATGTTTATCCCAGGCATGTTTAAATTCGTTTACTGTGGATTTACCAACCATGTCTGCTGGAAGTTTGTTCCAAGGATCTACTACTCTTTCAGTGAAATAATATTTTCTCACGTTGCTTTTGATCTTTCCCCCAACTAACTTCAGATTGTGCCCCCTTGTTCTTGTGTTCACTTTCCTATTAAAACCACTTTCCTCCTGAACCTTATTTAACCCTTTAACATATTTAAATGTTTCGATCATGTCCCCCCTTTTCCGAATTTACAAATTATAGAGTGATTCCAATTTATTCTTTACACCTACAATTTCTGAAGGCAAGTCGCGCCACCAATTGATAGATTTCTCTCTCATCTTTGGGCACTAACAATTGGCTAGTTCTTCTGCCTCTTTGGATCCAAGAAATGGATCACAAAGCCTATTTTGAGGTGTCCTTGTAGGGACCCAGACATAAACTTCATTTCATGGGTGTTTGCAAAAGCAGTTAGAAATCCATTGTTGTAGGAATGCAAGCGATCATCTTCTTTTTGCCTTGGAGACTATTTGAGGATGCAAGGAAAGGTTTCGTGTACTTGGGGCCTTTATAAACCAGCACTTCCAATCCCCAAATCTTTCACAAAGCACTTTGAAACCAAACTGCAATCATCCTCACTTTGGCTGACCTTGAAATGCTGAGAACATCTATAAATCAGTCATTGTCCCTCCAGCTAACTAACAGAGAACAAAGAACAGTATTAAAACAGTTTCCTGCCCTTCGGCCAGCGCATGTCCTAGAGCAGTGTTTTTCAACCAGTGTGCCGTGAGACATGGTCAGGTGTGCCGCGAAGCTCAGAGAGAGAAAGAAAGCAAGAGAGAGAGAAAGAAAGAGAAAGAAACCAAGAGAGAGAAAGAGAGAGAGCGAGAGAGAAAGAGAACAAGAGAAAGAAAGCAAGAGAGAGAGAGAGAAAGAGAAAGAAACCAAGAGAGAGAAAGAGAGAGCGAGAGAGAAAGAGAACAAGAGAAAGAAAGCAAGAGAGAGAGCAGGAGAGAAAGAAAGCAAGAGAGAGAGAGAAAGAGAGGGAGGGAAGGAGAGAGAGAGAAAGACATAGAGGGAGGTAGGGAGGGAGAGAGAAAGAGAGCAAAAAAGAGAGGAAGGAAGGAAGAGAAAGAAAGAGGGATGGAGAGAGAGAAAGAAAGAGGAAGGGAGAGAAAGAGGGAGAGAGAAATATAGCGAAAGGGAGGAAGAGAGAGAGAGAGAATTTTTTGTCCAAACTTTTTTTAGCCCCCCACCCCACCCCGTTCAATGTGCCCCAGGGTTTTGTAAATGTAAAAAATGTGCCGCGGCTCAAAAAAGGTTGAAAATCACTGTCCTAGAGCATTAAACATCCCCTTATCATCCTTCTGTGCAAAAGAAGAGGTGAAAAAAAGCAATTAACAGGTGCTGCTTCCTCCATGTATCGGGCACTTTTTGAGAAACAGAAACTGTGTATAGTTTGTTTGTTTGTTTGTTTGTTTGTTTGTTTGTTTGTTTACTTACTTACTTACTTACTTACTTACTTACTTACTTACTTACTTACTTACTTACTTACTTACTTACTTACTTACTTACTTACTTACTTACTTACTTACTTACTTATTAAATTTATATGCCGCCCCTCTCCGCAGACTCGGGGTGGCTCACAGCAGTAATAGAAAAACAATGTACAATACAAATCTAATAATTAAAACTAAAAATCTATAATTTAAAAAACGTGCACACAGCATACCATACATAAACAATATAGGCCTGGGGAAGTTATCTCAGTTCCCCCATGCCTGATGGCAGAGGTGGGTTTTAAGGAGTTTACGAAAGGCAATGAGGGTGGGGGCAGTTCTAATCTCAGGGGAGAGCTGGTTCCAGAGGGTCAGGGCCGCCACAGAGAAGGCTCTTCCCCTGGGACCCGCCAAACGACATTGTTTAGTTCTGGTCACCACACCTCAAGAAGGATATAATGGAACTGGAAAAGGTGCCAAACAGGGCAACAAGAATGATCAAGGAAATTGAGTACTTCCCTTATGAAACCAGGTTGCAACGCCTTGGTCTCTTCAGCCTTGAAAGACGGCGTTTAAGAGGTGACTTGATCGGAGTGTATAAAATCACACCTGGGATAGAAAAGGTGGATAGGGAATTTTTTTTTCTCTATCACACAATACTCAGACGAGGGGGCACTCCCTAAAGCTCATAGATAAGAAAGTGAGGACAAATAAAGGGAAATATTTCTTCACTCAGAGGGCATTTGGTTGGTCATTGGTTAATTCACTTCCAGAAGAGGTCGTAACAGCTGTCAGTCTTGATAACTTCAAGGCAGGATTAGACAAATTCACGGATGCCAAGTGTATCGGTGGTTATTGAAACGGATGTCCAAGTGCCGCCTCTATGATGGTTGAGGCAGGCAAAATTCCCTTGGGTATTGTTTGTTGGGGGGTCAAGGGAAAGGGAGGGTCTTGCCTTCTCCTTCTGCTCGAGATCCCCATGTACAATTGGTGGGCCACTGTGTGACACAGAATGCTGGACTCGATGGGCTTTGGCCTGATTCAGCATGGCTCCTCTTACGTTCTTAGAAACATACAAACTGCCTGACCATGATTCCTTTCCTAAATTTATAAACCTCAAAAATGAAAGATAGCAGCATATTCGGTGAGGGAGAGAGTAGAGGAGCCAAGAGTTGTGATTGCACAGATATGGAGTAGGATTCTGGTGGGACACAACTCATAAACAGAAGTGCCCAGGTTTTCAGGTATGCGTTTTGTGGTTTTATGCATGAGAGAACATTTTTTTCCCTGTAGAATGGACACATTTAGTCCCTCTAAATATGTGACCGTTTTTGAGCACCTGCTCTTTAACAAGTCATGGACGTTCCTTACCAAATACTGGAAGGAGACATCTGCTTGGGAAGCATCCAACAATTGTGTTGGGGTTCTCCCCGAGCAACTCAAGATCAGCTGCCAGAGAAACTAAGATAGCTGAAAGGCACTAGAGATTCTGGACAACACGCCAGACAGGAAATGGGATGGATGGAGGGAGAGAGGAAAGGAAGAAGAGGATTGTAGCAGATGGACTGAGCCAGAAGGTAGCATATATCCTGTCTTCTGAGGCTGTTTTGTCATTATTTCTGCCTTGGTAGAGCTGAATACATTTCCAGAGTAGACACAGTCCATATCAGCTGGCAAAGCAAGGCTACTGAAGGGTGAATAAGGCATATGTCGCTCTCAACTAGCAGAGCAGAGGGAGGAGGCCTCTGGTTACTATGTCCCTCTCTGATGAGAGGAACCAGAATAGCAGGTGCATCCTCTTAGAGGAATCGCAAACTTGGTGACTTGGGACAAATGATGCCCATCAAGAGGACATTTCAATCTTTGTGGCTGTTGCCATCTGCGGAGAAGGTTTTTCATGCCTTTCATTTCTGTAGATCTTCCCTTTGAACATGGTGGACCAGAGGCAGGGACTTAATGAGCCGTGCACTAAGACACGGTTGACTGACCTGCCAATGTGCATACTCAGCTGCCTGGCTACCAGCATATCCTTTGTGATAGCAACCATCCAGGGTGGGAGGGAAGCAAGCAAGCATAGAAGGGAGAGAGGGAGAGAGGAAGGAAAGGAAAGGAAAGCAAGGAAGGAAGCATAGAAGGGAGGGAGGGAGAGAGGAAGGGAGGGAGGGAGAGAGGAAGGAAGGAAGGAAAGGAAAGGAAGGAAGGAAGGAAGCATAGAAGGGATGGATGGATGGAGGGAGGGAGGGAATGAGGAAGGAAGGGAGGGAGAGAGGGAGGGAGGGAGGAAGGGAGGAAGGAAAGGAAAGAAAGAAGGAAGGAAGCAAAGAAGGGAGGGCTTCAGTACTTAGGATAGATAGCATTTGTATGAGTACTAAATTGTTCCACTGTGCAAATGCCTAGCCCCATGATGGCAAACCTATGTTACGCATGCCACAGGTGGCACGAAGAGCCATATTCTGCCAGCACATGAGCCATTGCCCTAGCTTAGTTCCAACACACATGTTCATGCCTGCCAACTGATTTTGGCTGTGCAGAGGCTCTGGGAGGGCAATTTCTAGATAGAGCCGAGGTGGCACAGTAGGTAGTGTGCTGTACTGCAAGCCACTGAAGCTGATTGTAGATCTGCAGGTCAGCGGTTCAAATCTCATCACCGGCTCAAGGTTGACTCAGCCTTCCATCCTTCCGAGGTGGATAAAATGAGGACCCGGATTGTAGGGGCAATATGCTGGCTCTATTAAGAAAAAGTGCTATTGCTAACATGTTGTAAAGCGCCCTGAGTCTAAGGAGAAGGGCGGCATAAAAATCGAATAGATAGATAGATAGATAGATAGATAGATAGATAGATAGATAGATAGATAGATAGATAGATAGATAGGCAGGCAGGCAGGCAGGCAGGCAGGCAGGCAGGCAGGCAGGCAGGCAGGCAGGCAGGCAGGCAGGCAGGCAGGCAGGCAGGCAGGCAGGCAGGCAGATGCCTATCTCAAATCCATGCCTCTGGGTGGCTCACAAACAATTTAATAACTCTGTAGGCCATTGTAGGAAATGTGTAAGTGATTCACATCACTTTACCTGCTACTGGAAGTCAAAAGAGATCATCTACATTTAGGCCTTCAGACAAACGGAGTCCAGGTTACCAGATTGTTGGTGATGAACTGAAAGCAATTAAAATAGGTTTCCTCTATTTTAAACTTATGCAGGAAACAATCTTTAGGAAAATGGCGGGTTTCACTTACCTTCTGCGCATCCATAGAACCTTCTGCACATGCACAGAACCTTCTGCACTTGTGCAGAATGACTGTGATGATGACATACAGGGGAGTAGGCGGAGTCTACTGCCACCAATGCGATAGATTCGCCCGAACCAGGCTAAACTGGTAGAAACCTACCACTGGTACAGAAGCGTTTCCAGAGTTTGGGGGTGAAACTGAGTTTTCAGCTTCTCAAGGCAACTGACATCAACCAGCAAAGAAATATACAGACTTTCTTTTTGAATACAGCCGTGATTGTTCAAAGGTGCATTAATGAGGGCTGTTTCTGGGGTTGAGGGAGGATGATATAAAAGTGTGATTTATTTCAGTATAAGCAGTGGTTTATTTTCTTTAAATAAAAAATAACATTGTTTCTAACTTTCCTTAAAGTAATTTAATTGGTATATAATAGCATAGTTAATTAAAATGAATCAATAGTAAAAAAGTAATTGATATTTAATATGTTTGGGAAAGAACGTTTAGGTGCAATATAATTAACTCAATATTAAGTAAGTGTTGGATTTGCAATTATGTCTTTACAACAATTATAAACTTTCTTGGTTTTTTGTTAATATACTTGCAATTAAGCAGGAAGGAACTCTCAAAATTATTAAACAGGTATTATGGGCTGTTAACATTTATTATCATTCCTGATGGGATACAGCTGCACAACAGTAGAAATTATAATGATGATGATAATAAACCTCTACTACCCCTTGGTTGTAGCATTTTTACTGCTATGTCCCAAAATTGAGCCCTCTATGACTCTTGCACAAGCTAATTGACTATGGGACGGACGGACGGAAGGAAGGAAGGAAGGAAGGAAGGAAGGGGAGAAGGGGAGAAGGAGGGAGAGAGGAAGGAAGGGAAGGAGGGAGGGAGGGAGGATCATTTGTATACCAGCCCAGCAGTGCAATATTAATTTTGTAGGTAGGAGATGTCAGTTTCTTCTTTTTCAAAAGGAGAATAAATAAATGTATAAATTATTTATTAAAACATTTAATAAAATAGAATAAATAGCTACATTAAAAAGAAGATAGAAAGCTGCGTAGTGTACAAAGTATAAAATATCGGTAACTGTCGTTTGCAATACCATTTGATAGTAATTAAATATATACATACAGTATATCATAAAAGTCCATTGTGTCATCCAGAAATAACTACGGTAGCTATAAGACAAGATTTTAATACTGATATTACCATTGTATTTATGTAATCAAGTAAAAAAAAGACTGGGGGGGGGAATAAAAGGGGGAAAAAATCTGTAAAAAAATATATTGGGAAACTACATAATTTTAAATTCCCTCACATTGTATGCAACTGATGGTTGCTCAATATAATTATAAACATTGAAATTGTTTGTAATTACTATCTTCACATCAATAATTTCCCCTTGAAAAGTATATGGTGTTGGGATTTTCCTTGTTGTGTGACACTTGATTCATAAAGGATCTCTGCTTGCTCATATTTAGTCAAGCTTCTGTTCTCAATGAATACAGCTAATTTAGCCTTTGCTGTATATTCTCCAAATTTTGGGCTCCAAATCTAATACTGTTGGCAAAGTATCTATTTTCTAACGTTGAGCCAAATGCGTCTTCATGGCCATCAGCATTTATCTTAATAATTGTGATATATTTTATTTATTTGTTCTGGAACAATGCTTCGTAGGAAAGGAGGTGCCAATTTATAACCCTACCATCCTCAATTTTACGAGAAAGTCCCTAGATTAAGTCCAACAACAGGTAATCCTCATTTGAAAAATGAAAAAAAAAGATTTTATGACCAGTTTTCAAACAGTTGCAGCCTCTCCATCAGTTGTGGGTTGTTCCCAGTTCAGCAAACTGGTAGCGCTGGGGATGGAACACTCCACCTACCCACCCAGGATGCTCCGCCCACCCACCGGGGAGACTTCTGCACATGCAACTACCGTGTTTCCCCGATAGTAAGGCAGTGTCTTACTATCTTTTTACCCCCAAAAGCCCCACTGTGTCTTACTTTGGGGGTATGTCTTATATACCCCCAAAGCACCGGGGCTGGCTCGTCTTCGGGCTTCGGCCCGGGCGAGGCTTCTTCTCCTCCGGGCGGGCGGGGCGGGGCCTGCCCGTTGGGCCCGGCCTCCATCCCTCCTGTGCCGCGGCGGGGCCGGTCCACGATGCGCGTCCTGGGGGCGCCCGGCTGGCCGGCTCCGAAGGCTGCGGCTCGTCTTCGGGCTTCGGCCCGGGCGAGGCTTCTTCTCCTCCGGGCGGGCGGGGCGGGGCCTGCCCGTCAGGCCCGGCCTCCATCCCTCCTGTGCCGCGGCGGGGCCGGTCCACGATGCGCGTCCTGGGGGCGCCCGGCTGGCCGGCTCCGAAGGCTGCGGCTCGTCTTCGGGCTTCGGCCCGGGCGAGGCCTCTTCTCCTCCGGATGGGCGGGGCGGGGCCTGCCCGTCAGGCCCGGCCTCCATCCCTCCTGCGCCGCGGCGGGGCCGATCCACGATGCGCGTCCTGGGGGCGCCCGGCTGGCCGGCTCCGAAGGCTGCGGCTCGTCTTCGGGCTTCGGCCCGGGCGAGGCCTCTTCTCCTCCGGGCGGGCGGGGCGGGGCCTGCCCGTTGGGCCCGGCCTCCATCCCTCCTGGGCCGCGGCAGGGCCGGTCCGCGATGCGCGTCCTGGGGGCGCCCGGCTGGCCGGCTCCGGAGGCTGCGGCTCGTCTTCGGGCTTCGGCCCGGGCGAGGCTTCTTCTCCTCCGGGCGGGCGGGGCGGGGCCTGCCCGTTGGGCCCGGCCTCCATCCCTCCTGCGCCGTGGCGGGGCCGGTCCACGATGCGCGTCCCCGGGGCGCCCGGCTGGCCGGCTCCGGCTCCTCCCGCTGCTGCCCAACGCCGAGGATGCCCCGCGCCCAGCCCGGCTACGGCAGCAGGCAGGCAGCCCCAGGCGCGGCAGGGAGAGCAAAGCCGGCGGGGAGAGCGGCGGCAAAGCGGCGGGGTCCAGCCCTCTAGCCGGTGCCTCGCCAGCTATCCGCCGCTTCTTTCTTCTCCGGAGCCTGCCGCCGCCGCCGTGCTTCCTCCGCCGGCCGAGGAGTCCTTATCCGCGCCGTGTTTGGGAGACTCTCCTGGGCGCAAAGCTCCCTCGCCAGCGCCACGAACTGCTCCGATGCCTCCCTCGCTTTTAATACCGTGTTTCCCCGAAAGTAAGACATATGTCTTACTTTCGGGGTATGGCTTATATTAGCCAACCCCCCTGAAACCCCCCATATGTCTTACAATCGGGGAAACACGGTAGTATCAAGGCCATGAAGACCTGGCTTTTCCGGCAAGCCTAGGGGACATAAATTTACCTCTTTGATGGCCAATTGTATGAATGGTGTGTATGTACATGAGTGTGACCGCCATTTCTTATAATAACTTTTTAAGGGATTTTAGTTTGTTAAAGTTTTAGTCTTAGATAATGTTCGACTTCTTTTACTGTTTTGTATCTATTTATAGTATTCATACTGTTGTTGCAAGCCACCCTGAGTAGTGATGGGCGAACCGACAAACCCAAAATTTTTTCAAACTTCGGGCAAAGTTCGGGGTTGTGTTCAGCGTTCGGAGCTTTGACGTCACTGGCAGGTTGTTAATAAACATGTTTATTTTTACCTGAAAGGACCGCCCTTTGCTTGCAGCGCCGCTGCGGTGTCCTTTTTCGTAAAAATAACAATGTTTATTTTTATGTGAAGACCTCCCTTTGAAGGAGCTGGGGAATCATTCCCACGAAGAGATTCAGGGGGCGGAGCTTTGACGTCACCGTCAGATTGCTAAGGATGCCAAGGTGATCACTTCCTGGATTCCATGGAATCCAGGAAGTGATCACCATGGCGTCCTTAGCAACCTGACGGTGACGTCAAAGCTCCGCTCCTGGAATCTCTTCGTGGAAGGGATTCCCCGTTCGGGTTCGAGTTCGGGTTCGGTTGGGGGTTCGGTCGAATTTTGTGTAAAGTTCGTCCGAACTTGCCGAACCCGAACACCATTGGGTTCGCCCATCACTAGCTC
Source organism: Erythrolamprus reginae (assembly GCF_031021105.1). Lineage (NCBI taxonomy): Eukaryota > Metazoa > Chordata > Lepidosauria > Squamata > Dipsadidae > Erythrolamprus > Erythrolamprus reginae. The sequence goes on along the minus strand of NC_091961.1, from coordinate 22,147,262 downwards.
TGAGTCCTTCAGGATTGGGTGGCATAGAAGTCGAATAAATAAAATAAATCGATGGGTTTTAGAACCCACTACTGCTCCTTATGGTCATGTGATCAAAATTCAGATGCTTGGTGGTGGACTCATATTTATGACGGTTGTGGTGTCCTAGGCATCATGTGATCATCTTTTGTGATCTTCTGCCAATGGGAAAGCCAGATTAATTTATCAACTGCGGTAACCAAATTAAGAACTGCAGCAATTGACTGATCAGCTGTCGCAAGAAAGGTGGTGAAATGGAGCAAAATTCACTTAACGGCTGTCTCACTTAGCCCCATACATTTGGGGCTCAACTGTGGTTGTAATATCCTAAGCACAGGCCAGGAGTGGTCTGTGACCCTTGACCTTTTTTCACTTGTTAACTGACAAGATATTAAGGCTCAGTGCTGAAAGGTAAAATTGAGCGTGAATAAGTGTGATAGTTGAGGGGAAAACTCTTTGGTGACCCATCGTTCAACCTGATTAACAGAGCCAGGGTGGCGCAGCAGGTAGAGTGCTGTACTGCAGGCCACTGAAGCTGACTGTACAGCTGTAGGTCAGTGGTTCAAATCTCATCACCGGCTCAAGGTTGACTCAGCCTTCCATCGTTCCGAGGTGGGTAAAATGAGGACCCGGATTGTGGGGGCAATAGGCTGGCTTTGTTAAAAAAGCGCTATTGCTAACATTTTGTAAGCCATCCTGAGTCTAAGGAGAAGAGCGGCATAAAAATAGGATAAATGAATGAATGAATGAATGAATGAATGAATGACTAGATAGATAGATAGATAGATAGATAGATAGACAGACAGACAGACAGACAGACAGACAGACAGACAGACAGACAGACAAATGTAAACCATATAATGTAAACAACTATAATGCCAACTTGTCCTTCTCTGCCTTTTTGAGGTTAAGCATTTTCAGCACCTCGCGGAATTTGCAAAATTCACCCACCCATTGGTTTCAACATGGAGTTGATACAGACCAGGCATTTTACTTTGTGTGTATCTTTTTGAATGACATGCTGGGACTCTTTTTTTTGGATATAGATCTTTTTGTAATTCAATAACTACCAGCATAGTCAGTGGCGGTAAACAGGACTGTGCAAAACAAGATGATAATAATTATGCATTTACAATTCACAATTAAAGTGAAAGGGGGTTGATTTGTTCATTTCCAAAGTCATTATTTAATGTGGTTGATAAGGTTAGGCTAATTTAGCATTTTTTAAATAACATTTTGATACCTTAATAGTTTATTAAATGCTTGGTAAGGATTGGAGTGGGGGTGCATGCCGCCCCGAGTCTACGGAGAGGGGCGGCATACAAATCTAATAAATCTAATAAATAAATGATGGTTTAGTGATTAAAGATGCTGATCTTTGTCAGCTTAAAACTGACAGCCGTGGCTTAAGAGACCCGAGAGTTAATCCTGATCAAGATATGATAAAGTGCTATTAACACTTCACGTGATCTTGATTCTAGCGCTCTGTTAATGCAGCCTAGAACTCCATTGGCTTTTTTGGCAGCTGCTGCACGCTGCTGGCTCATATTTAAATGGCTGTCTACTACCCTGTTTCCCCGAAAATAAGACGTACCCCGAAAGTAAGGCATGTCAGTGGTTTTGCAGAATTTGCTAATATAAGGCACCCCCCGAAAATAAGGCATAGTCAAGTTTACATACGGTACGGTGGAAAAACATACAGTACCATTCAAAGCTGTTCATAGCGGTACCGTAACAATGTGGCGTCCCCTGCTGGCCCCTTCCATCGCTTTGTACCGTCCAGTACAGCAGACACAGTCTGCTGCTGTCTCACCGCCATTACAGTCTCCACTACAGTGCGTAGACTGTAGTTCCTCTCCTGGCCGGAACCTGCAATAGCGGGAGTATACTGTTGTACCATATAAGTGCCGTCGTTTGTGTGTGTGGGTGCCATACTGACAGATACCGTATGGTAATCAGTGTACCGTACGGTACACTTTCTTTGGGGGTGTCAGCTTTTCTGCCTGTGAATTTGTCTTATTTGAGAAATATAAGGCACCCCCTGAAAATAAGACGTAGCACAACTTTTGGAGCAAAAATTAATATAAGACAGTGTCTTATTTTCGGGGAAACACGGTAGGACACCAAGATTCCTCTCATGGTTACTACTGTTGAGCAAGGTACCACATACACTGTATCTGTGTATTTTGTTTTTGTTGCTTATATGTAGAACCTTACTTTTTCACAAAAATTCAGTGGTGAAAAAGTAAGGTTCTACACTTAGGCAAGAAAAACAAAATGCAGAATTATACTATAGATGGCAGAGGCACCTTGCTCAATTATAGCAACTGTGAGAGGGATCTTGGAGTCCTACTGGACAATCGTTTAAATATGAGTCAGCAATGTGCAGCAGCACATTGATAACAGTTCTAGGCTGCAATGACAGAGGGATGGAATCAAGATCACGTGAAATGTTAATACCACTTTATAATGCCTTGGTAAGGCCATACTTTGAATACTGCATCCACCATGATGTAAAAAAGATGTAGAAGCTCTAGAAAGAATGGAGAGAAGAGCAACGAAGATGATTGGGGGGCTGGTGGCTAAAACATATAAAGGACAGTTGCTGGAATTGGGTATGTTTTGTTTAATGAAAATAAAGACTTGGGGTCCTTCCTTTAGCAGTGTTCTAAGGGGTTGCCACAAACAAGGAGTCAATATATTCTCTAAATCATTGTTTCCCAACCTTGGCCACTTGAAGGTATCTGGACTTCAACTCCCAGAATTCCCCAGCCAGCATTCGCTGGCTGGGGAATTCTGGGAATTGAAGTCCAAATAGCTTCAAGTGGCCAAGGTTGGGAAACACTGCTCTAAATCACTTGAGGGCAGGACAAGAAGCAATGGGTGGAAACTAATCAAGGAGACAAGCAACCTAGAACTAAGGAGGGATTTCCTCCCAGTGCGAACAATTAATCAGGGTTAACAACTTACCTTCAGTAGTTGTGAATGCTCCAACACTGGAAGTTTTTAAGAGGAGATTGCACAATTGTTTGTCTGAGCAGGGGGTTGGACTTGAAGACCTCCAAGGTCCCTTTCAACTCTTTTATTCTATTCTATTCCTGCCCCAGTTCCTGCCCATCTACCAATTTGAAAGCATACAAATGCAAGTAGATCAATAGGTACCACTTAGATGGGAAGAATTATTATTATTATTATTATTATTATTATTATTATTATTATTATTATTATTATTATTATTTGGATTTGTATGCCACCCCTCTCCGCAGCCTCGGGGCGGCTAACAACAATGATAAAAAACAGCATGTAACAATCCAATTAATAAAACAACCAAAAACCCTTATAGTAAAACCAAACATACACACAAACATACCATGCATAACTTGTAATGGCCTAGGGGGAAAGAATATCTTAACTCCCCCATGCTTGGCGATAAAGGTGGGTCTTGAGTAATTTGCGAAAGACAAGGAGGGTGGGGCCGTTCTAATCTCTGGGGGGAGTTGATTCCAGAGGGTCGGGGCCACCACAGAGAAGGCTCTTCCCCTGGGGCCTGCCAAATGACATTGTTTGATCGACGGGACCCGGAGAAGGCCAACTCTGTGGGACCTTATCAGCCGCTGGGATTCGTGCGGTAGAAGGCAGTTCCGGATGTATTCTGGCCCAATGCCATGTAGGGCTTTAAAGGTCATTACCAACACTTTGAATTGTGACCGGAGACCGATCGGCAGCCTGTGCAGGCCACAGGAATGTAACATTCTCTAGTGCACTGCTAAGGAGAGTCTAACATCGGTATTAACTCTTGTCTGATTGGTATGGGCTGAGTTTAATTTCTTTGAAGTACACCCCCTAGCTCCCCATCTGACCAGTTTTTAAAACTCAGTCATAGAGTAGGGATGTTTATTATTTTCCTCTCCTGATTAGCATTAAAATTAATTCAGTTGGGCTCTCCAACTGAATTAGCAGATCAGATTTCTCTCATCAAATAAGGTAACACAAACTTCAGGGGAATCCTCTAGAGTTGGAAACAGTTGGACAGGGGAAATCTTTCCCTTTACCTTCACCTTTTAGTAAGGTTCACTGCTATTTTTGCCTCCGTAGGAATAAATATGTAAACAGCAGTCTGTTTATATCTACCATTTTAGAGCAATGCTGTATGTTAAATGCCATGCAGAACTAAGTGGTATGAAAAGATGATTGCTTTTTTTAAAAAAAATAATGAATGAGACATTTTCATTTGTTCTTAAAAAAAACCTCCATGTTAAAAATTCATCACTTACCTACTAATATGAGAATGTTAAAATGGATTGGATTAATACTGATCCACACTGATTAATAGAAATTAAACATTAATTTTTCATGTCTCTCCATTGGCTCTTTGCTATTCATCACAGATGAGTGACAGAGAGTCTTGGCTAAGAAGTCAGATTAAGGAAATTGCAATCAACCTGTCCTTAGATGTGGCAGCTTTCTCTTTACAGATGTGACTTTAAAAGGAACACAAGTAAATGCAACATACTTCACTACGTTAAATGAATAACCTTGTACCCTAATAAACTGGACAACAAGGCAAATGCTAACACATATGAAGAGCGGTTGCAGGAACTGGGTATGTCTAGCCTAATGAAAAGAAGGATGAAGGGTGACATGATAGCAGTGGTCCAATATCTCAGGAGTTGCCACAAAGAAGAGGGAGTCAAGCTATTCTCCAAAGCACCTGAGGGCAGGACAAGAAGCAATAGAAGAAAACTTAAAAGAGCCGGGGTGGCGCAGCAGGTAGAGTGCTCTACTGCAGGCCACTGAAGCTGACTGTAGATCTGGAGGTCAGCGGTTCAAATCTCATCACCGGCTCAAGGTTGACTCAGCCTTCCATCCTTCCGAGGTGGGTAAAATGAGGACCCTGAGTCTAAGGAGAAGGGCAGCATGCATGCATGAATAATAAAATAATAGAATAGAATAGAATAGAATAGAATAGAATAGAATAAAATAAAATAAAATAAAATAAAATAAAATAAAATAAAATAAAATAAAATAAAATAAAATAAAATAAAATAAAATAAAATAAAATAAAATAAAATAAAATAAAATAAAATAAAATAAAATAAAATAAAATAAAATAAAATAAAATAAAATAAAATAAAATAAAATAGATCTGATCTGATCTGATCTGATCTGATCTGATCTGATCTGATCTGATCTGATCTGATCTGATCTAATCCAATCTAATCTAATCAAGAAGAGGTCCAACCTAGAATTAAGGACAGTTTTCTGACAGTTTGAACTAGTCATCAGCTTGCCTTCAGAAGTTACGGGGGCTCTATCACTGGATATTTTCAAGAAAAGTTTGCACATCCATTTGTATAGAATGGATGCGCACAATCCATCCAATCCCCGCACATGTGCATAGGCCTCACTGAAGCCTGGGACGGTGAAAAAATGACCAACGGGCAAACTGGAAATTCAGAAAAATGGACTTCTGGTTTGCCCATTGCATTGTTTTTTGCAGTCTGGAGCCTTCAGGGATTTTTCCTGGAATGAAAAAACCAGAACTGGCAAACCAGAAGTCCATTTTCCGAACTTCTGGTTTGTTCATTTGGTCATTTTTCGCACTCCGTGGTTTCAGAAAGCTTCCCCGAAACCCCTGGAGTGAAGAAACTAGCACAACAGGCAAAACGGAAGTCTGTTTTTCCAAACATCCGGTTTGCCCATTAGGTGGTGGTGGTGGTTTGCACTCCAGAGCTTTAGGAAAGCTTCCCTGAAGCCTCCAGAGGATGAAACAGTCTTCCACAAGGCCAAAAATTAGCTGGCTAGTGCATGCATGCACGCTGCAGCTGACATAGGGCAACGCCTCACATGGCCTGCAATATAGCTCCACGTGTCATAGGTTCACCATCATGGTATAGTATTTCATGCCTGAGTAGTATAGGATCTAATGCCTGAGTAGGGGATTGGATGGGAAGATCTCCGAGGTCCTTTCCAACTCTGTTATTCTGTTAAGCATGCAGAAACGGAGTGCCTCCCTTTTACCAAAGAACATTTCATTAGACATTTTCCACAGTGACACTACAAGATAGATTGGTGATAGATAGATAGATAGATAGATAGATAGATAGATAGATAGATAGATAGATAGGATAGGATAGGATAGGATAGGATTGGATTGGATAGGATAGGATAGGGATGGGAAGGAAAGGAAAGGAAAGGAAAGGAAAGGAAAGGAAAGGAAAGGAATGGAATGGAGTGGAATAGAATTCTTTATTGGCCAAATGCGAACGGACACACAAGGAATTCGTCTTGCTGCATATTATTATTTATTGGATTTGTATGCCGCCCCTCTCCGCAGACTCCACAGCATATGCTCTTACTGTACATAAAAGAAAATATAGATTTGTCAAGAATAGACTAGAATAGAATAGAATAGAATAGAATAGAATAGAATAGAATAGAATAGAATTTTATTGGCCAAGTGTGATTGGACACATGGAATTTGTCTTGGTGCATATGCTCTCAGTGTACATAAAAGAAAAAGATACATTTGTCAAGAACCATGTGGTACAACACTTAATGATTGTCAATAGATAGATGTTCTGCCAGCTCACAAGAGATAAATAGGTAGGTAGGTAGGTAGATAGAGATAGATTAGATAGATAGATAGATAGATAGATAGATAGATAGATAGATAGATAGATAGATAGATAGATAGATAGATAGATAGATAGATTACTCATAGTTTTGGGGGAAGTTGATACACATATATCCACACACTCCTACATTTTTCTTTTCTTCCATCGACTTCCTGGCACCTGACATCTGCTCTTTCCTTTAGAAGAAAGCTATGCTTGAATCCATTTCTCTGCTTGTTTGCTGATAGCCCGGATACCTTCTGTAAGAAAGCAAGAGATCAAAGGCATGGGCTTCACCAGGCCTTGACGTTCAACCACTTTACCGGCCAGCTATTTTGCTTTGAAAATGCAGAGAGCCTGGAGACAGATTTATATTTCTACGCAGGTTCCGTGTTCTATTTTATCACAAAGTCTGCTAAGTGAAAGGGATTATAAAGCTCTCATTACTTCTATCTGTTGAAGGCAGCGATTTACCGAGCATCTCTTTGATGTAAACATGGGGGCCAAAGCAAACCTTTGGAGCAGGAAAAGGATTTTCTGTTGGGGAATATGAATTGGATAGGCACTGATAAAAATCCTAGACATTTTTATAGTAATCCATACCCGTTTCAGATGGAAAAAGTAGGATAATTCATGCTTGAAATAATATACCCACACAGTTCCAGCTACCTGCTTAAAGACCGAAGGGATTTGGTAGGGTGATGTGCTTAGCTAAATAATAATGATAATAATAATAATAATAATAATAATAATAATAATAATAATAATAATAATAATAATAATAATAATTTATTAGACCCTGCATGCTGCCCCTCTCCAAAGACTAGAATATATATATATGTATCCCTATACGAAGGGGTTGGATACTGTAGGCTAGAGGATAATTCTCTGCCTTACAAGGCAAAGGTTGCAGGTTCAAGTCCCAGTGGGTATGGCTAGCTGATGAGGCCAAAATAAGGCCGAAATAGATCTATCCTAGTCTCCCTTAATTTTCAAATTCAGCAAAAAAACCCATGTGACATATATATGTGTGTGTGTGTGTGTGTGTGTATCAAATGTTTTTAGCTGAAATTTTTAAAATTAAGGGAGACTAGGATGATACCATTTCGGCCTTGTTCTGGCCTCATCAGCTAGCCACACCCTTCCTTACTGGGATTCGATCTGGCAGCTTCTGCCTTGTAAGGCAGAGAATTAACAGTTGAGCCACCAGACCTGATCCCTCCAGCTCTGTATATATGTGTGTGTGTGTGTTTGTAGATTTTCATGGGTATATGTATGTAGATTGTTCTGAGTTCGGGTTTTGCCCCGTGTAATATTTTGCATGTCTATGCGATGTTTCGGTGAAATCACATTCACCATCATCAGGCTGAAGTTGTAACCTTCGTGCTGCTGTAAATATAGTGGCAGTTGCAAACAAACTATATATATATATATATATTTGTTTTCGTAAATTTTCACGGGTATATGTATGTAGATTGTTCTGAGTTCGGGTTTTGCCCTGTGTAATATTTTGCATGTTTATGCGACGTTTCGGTGAAATCACATTCACCATCAACACGAAGCTTGGAACTTCAGCCTGATGATGGTGAATGTGATTTCACCGAAACGTCGCATAAACATGCAAAATATTACACAGGGCAAAACCCGAACTCAGAACAATCTACATATATATATAAATATAAATAAATAAATAAATATATATATATATATATATATATATATATATATATATATATATATATAATATTATAAATAATATAAAACTGAAATCATCCCTGATTTTTCATAATTAGTCCTCTCAAAAATTAAAATATCAAGGCTCTTTAAAAAGCAAACAAACCAAGTTTATTACACAGACAGGTACCAAGTCCCCAGTTTTCAGTTCCAAAGGCTAACTCAGTCATTCGCATTTTGAGTCACGGTCCCCAATTCATAAATATTTCCAGCTCGAGATGTAGCGACAGCTAACCACTGCTCAAATTGATGACATAAATTAATTTCCACTTTAGATATCGCATTCAATATTTTTAAAAAACCAGGGATACCACTGGGATTGTCCACACCCTCTGGTAAACTAAACGAATGAATCATTTTGAAGTCAGAATAACAAGACACAATCTTTAACTGTCTGGGGATAAAGATGTATGGCAGTGATAAGCTCCATCCCAAACACAGATGTGTTTGTTTTGATGTGTGAAATAACTCTGCGGGCATGCAGAGGGTCTTTAGAAATAGAATATGTGTAGAATTTGAACAGTGCCTTTTATTCTATGTTTGTCCTCTTAATTGTTTTAGCTATCGGTTCAAATGGTTGTACATATTGAATGCAAAACGGGCTGCGTGGCGACTCCTGGGAGAGGTGGGGAAGGATGGGCGACAATAAGTGGGTTGCGCCCAGTATAGGTGGGATCGGCAAGTTGTTAGTGGATGTAGAGATGTGCATGTATCTCATGCTCCTGACGCATGTACACGCATGCAAACGTGAGATTTGGCTTCTGCACATGTGTGGCAAGTGAAATCTCATGTGAAGACTCTCTTGTGTGTAAAATTTCACTGATTTTCGGCATATTTTTTCTTCCGTGCATGCGCCGAACTCACTAAAAATCATAGAAACATAGAAGATTGATGGCAGGAAAAGACCTCCTGGTCCATCTAGTCTGCCCTTATACTATTTCCCCTATTTTATATTAGGATGGAAATATGTTTATCCCAGGCATGTTTAAGTTCAGTTCCTGTGGATTTACCAACGACGTCTGCTGGAAGTTTGTTCCAAGCATCTTCTACTCTTTCAGTCAAATAATATTTTCTCACATTGCTTCTGATCTTATTGACTGACTGACTGACTGACTGACTGATTGATTGATTGATTGATTGATTGATTGATTGATTGATTTTGTCCATTACACAATGAGGGTTTTAGTGGGTATACACATAAAAAAATACATAATGGAGGTTATAGAGGATATACTCATAGTAAAATATATCTAAGAAAGAATAGAAGAGAAGATATAGGAATAAAATATATCAATGAAAGAATAAAAGAACAGATATAGGAATAGAAGAAAGGTATAGGAGGTATAGGAGAGCAATAGGACAGGGGACAGAAGGCACTCTAGTGCACTTATGCACGCCCCTTGCTGACCTCTTAGGAATCTGGAGAGGTCAACAGTGGATAATCTAAGGGTAAAGTGTTGCTAAAGTCTTTCCTCCAGCTAACTTCAGATTGTGTCCCTTTGTTCTTGTGTTCACTTTCCTATTAAAAACACTTCCCTCCTAAACCTCATTTAACCCTTTAACATATTTAAATGTTTCAATCATGTCCCCCCCTTTCCCTTCTGTCCTCCAGACTATACAGATTGAGTTAGTGAAGTCTTTCCTGATAAGTTTTATGCTTAAGACCTTCCACCATCTTTGTAGCCCGTCTTCGGACCCGTTTAATTTTATCACTCACTGATTTTATAAATAGTTGAAATCGGTGAAATTTCATGCACAGAAGCCAAACCCACTGGATGTCCCGGAGAGCATACCAGTAGCAACTAGTAAGTGCAACCCCGGCCTGGTGGGCGAGGTTAGCTGGTCATTGGAATTACTGGTTCACCAAAATCTTTCTGAATCGGTTGAATCCCACCTCTGCATGTCTCTCAAAAAATAACTTCGTACCTTTGGAAATCTGACTTTTACCAATTTTTGCATATTCTGAAAACAAAGGTCATTGGGATCTAGTAGCTTGTATTAAAGAGCATCACTATATATTTAAAGCAGGCATGATTTGTAATGAGCCACTTTGCCAATTGATCTCTACTTTGCTTTAATTTTTGTAGAACTTGGTCTCCCAAGAAGAGGATGTTATTTGGTCTTTGGATTTATGTACAAAGAGAAGTATCGGCGAATGACTGAAGGTTAGTATCACATTTTCCTTTCCAAGTATTTTTCCATCTTTCTATATTGCTGTGGTTTTATTTTTCTTACCAAATTTTTACCAAAGGACAAAAAAAACCAGACTGGAATGTCTTTATCTCTAAGCATCTGAGAGATTATTTTTACCTGTCCGAGTATTTGGGGCAACCCACATCTGTTGTTACAATGCCTATAGACAAGTCTTATCCGTTAAGATTATTATTATTATTATTATTATTATTATTATTATTATTATTATTATTATTATTAATTGAATTTGTATGCCGCCCCTCTCTGGAGACTCGGGGAGGCTAACAGCAATAATAAGACAGTATACAATAATAATCCAATACTAAAAACGATTTAAAAACCCATTAATATAAAAACCAATCATACATAGAGACATACCATGCATAAAATTGTAAAGGCCTAGGAGGAAAGATTATCTCAATTTCCCCATGCCTGATGGCAGAGGTGGGTTTTAAGTAGCTTACGAAAGGCAAGGAGGGTGGGGGCAATTCTAATCTCTGGGGGGAGTTGGCTCCAGAGGGCTGGGGCCACCACAGAGAAGGCTCTTCCCCTGGGTCCCGCCAAGCGGCATTGTTTAGTTGACGGGACCCGGAGAAGGCCAACTCTGTGGGACCTAACTGGTCACTGGGATTCGTGAGCAGAAGGCGGTCCCTGAGATAATCTGGTCCGGTGCCATGAAGGGCTTTATAGGTCATAACCAACACTTGAACCAATGCAGACTGCAGAGTGTTGGTGTAACATGGGCATATTTGGGAAAGCCCATGATTGTTCTCGCAGGTGCATTCTGCACGATCTGAAGTTTCCGAACACTTTTCAAAGGTAGCCCCATGTAGAGAGCCTTACAGTAGTCGAACCTCGAGGTGATGAGGGCATGAGTGACTGTGAGCAGTGACTCCCGGTCCAAATAGGGTCGCAAGATGGAAGGTTCCTCTCTAAAGGAAGCTTCCATATTAAATATGGAATTTAAAACAAATTTTAAATTGAAAGGATTTTTTTAAAATCCTCTAAAGGATTAATCATCTTAATCAACCAAGATGATTAAAGACCTGGAGACTAAAACATATATGAAGAATGATTGCAGGATTTGGGTTTGGCTAGTGTAGAGAAAAGAAGAACTAAGGGGTAGCAACAGTGAAGGGCCTCCAAAATTTTTACTACCACACTGTGGGCATGACATATGCAGATTGCCCTGTATTTTCTTTCAACATCTTTCAGTACAAATTGAGTGGGTGGAGCTCCAATTTTGCTACCCCACTGCATCTCCCCCCCCCATCGGGGCAGCAGCCCACCCCTGGGTAGCAGTATTTGACAGGCTGCCACAAAGAAGAGGGGGTCAGCTTATTTTCCAAAGGACCAGAACGCAGAACAAGAAACAATGGGATGGAAACAGGAGAGAAGCAACCTGGAATTAAGGAGAAATTCCTTACAGTGAAAAAGAATTAACTAGCACAACGGGCAAACCAGGTTTGCCTGGTGCACCAGTTGCGGCCCTATTTGGACCGGGAGTCACTGCTCACAGTCACTCATGCCCTCATCACCTCGAGGCTCGACTACTGTAACGCTCTCTACATGGGGCTACCTTTGAAAAGTGTTCGGAAACTTCAGGTCGTGCAGAATGCAGCTGCGAGAGCAATCATGGGCTTCCCTAAATATGCCCATGTCACACCAACACTCCGCAGTCTGCATTGGTTGCCGATCAGTTTCTGGTCACAATTCAAAGTGTTGGTTATGACCTATAAAGTCCTTCATGGCATCAGACCAGACTATCTCAGGGACTGCCTTCTGCTGCACGAATCCCAGCGACCAGTTAGGTCCCACAGAGTTGGCCTTCTTCGCGTCCCGTTGACTAAACAATGTCGCTTGGCGGGACCCAGGGTAAGAGCCTTCTCTGTGGCGGCCCTGGCCCTCTGGAACCAACTCCCCCCCGAGATTAGAATTGCTCCCACCTTCCTTGCCTTTCGTAAGCTTCTTAAAACCCACCTCTGCTGCCAGGCATGGGGGAACTGAGATCTTCTTTCCCCCTAGGCCTTTACAATTTTATGCATGGTATGTTTGTATGTATGTTTGGTTTTACAATAAGGGTTTTTAACTGTTTTAATATTGGATTGTTATATGCTGTTTTACTACTGTTGTTAGCCGCCCCGAGTCTACGGAGAGGGGCGGCATACAAATCCAATCCAATCAAATCAGATCAAATCAAACCGGAAGTTCATTTTCTGAACTTCCGGTTTGCCCGTTGGGCAATTTTTGGCACTCCGGGGCTTCAGGAAGCTTCCCTGAAGCCTTCGAAGGGCAAAATGGCCTTCCCCAAGGCCAAAAAATCAGCTGGCTAGTTCACACATGCAGGTTGGAGGTGACATAGTGCAACGCCTCACATGCCCTCCAATATGGCTCCATGTACCACCTGTGGCACTCATGTCATAGGTTCACCATCAAAGCTATAGGGTCTTGTGCTTGAGTGGGAGGTTAGACAAGGTTTCTTCCAGCTTTATTCTGAATAAATGGGGGTCTTTTCATCTCCTACCTTAATCTGGCACCAAGCATCTTCATGATTTGGTATCTGCCCAGATTCATATCCAAGGACAAATCAGTGACAGAATCTAATGGTCTGCCACTTGCTTGCTCATCAGAAGCAGTGAATTTGCAAACAGCAATCATGGTTATTTATTTATTTATATATTTATTAGATTTGTATGCCGCCCCTTTCTGTAGACTTGGGGCGGCTCACAACACAATAAAACAGTTCATGACAAATCTAATAATTTACAATTTAAAATATTTTTTTAAAAAAACCCATTATTAAGCAGACATACATACAAGCATACCATACATAAATTGTATAGGCCTGGGGCAGATATCTCAGTTCCCCCATGCCTGACGACAAAGGTGGGTTTTAAGGAGTTTACGAAAGACAAGGAGGGTAGGGGCAGTTCTAATCTCTGGGGGGAGCTGGTTCCAGAGAGTTAGGACCGCCACAGAGAAGGCTCTTCCCCTGGGGCCCGCCAACTGACATTGTTTAGTTGACGGGACCTGGAGAAGGCCAACTCTGTGGGACATAATCGGTTGCTGGGATTCGTGCAGCAGAAGGCGGTCTCGGAGATATTCTGGTCCAATGCCATGAAGGGCTTTAAAGGTGATAACCAACACTCTGAATTGTGAGCGGAAATTGATCGGCAACCAATGCAGACTGCGGAGTGTTGGTGTAACATGGGCATACCTGGGGAAGCCCATGACTGCTCTCACAGCTGCATTCTGCACGATCTGAAATTTCCGAACACTTTTCAAAGGTAGCCCCATGTAGAGAGCATTACAGTAGTCGAGCCTCCAGGTGCTGAGGGCATGAGTGACTGTGAGCAGTGAGTCCCGGTCCAAATAGGGCCGCAACTGGGGCACCAGGAGAACCTGGGCAAACGCCCCCCTCGGCACAGCTGAAAGATGGTTCTCTAATGTGAGCTGTGGATCGAGGAGAACGCCCAAGTTGCAGACCCTCTCCGAGGGAGTCAATAATTCTCCCCCCAGGGTGATGTCCTTGGGAGGCAAAACCCACAGCCACTCCATCTTAACAGGGTTAATTTTGAGTCTGTTGACACCCATCCAGGCCCCAACAGCCTCCAGACACCGGCACATCACTTCCACTGCTTTGTTGACTGGACATGGGGTGGAGATGTAAAGCTGGGTATCATCAGCATACTGATGATACCTCACCCCATGCCCTTGGATGAGTAAGTAGTAATACTTACTCATTGTCTGAAGCTAACCACGTGGTCCCGATGAAACCAAACCATAGTGATAAAATGAAGATAGTCACACTGATGGAAAGGAGACTACTGAAGACAACCTGAAATTGGTGTTATATATGTTCCTATTACACACGCTTTAAATGATATAGAGCTGGTCATATCTTTAACTTGTTGAGCTCTTACTACCTTTGATTACTCTTGGAATAGTTAGGTGGAACTCAGAACTGAAATAATTAAACTATCAAAAACACTTGCAATGCAAAACATCACCCAAGCAGCTTCCAGTTAAATAATGAAATCTCATAGAAAGAGCTTCTCATACTACCAATATTTAATATGCTTGCTATTAAAAATAATAAATTGGCAGAAGCTGGTCCCTTAATTGCTTTTTTTTGTCCATAGAAGTTAATATTCTGTCTCTTCCTCCTTTCCACTGGAGTACAAAGAGGGACAAATTATACATAAAATTCAAAAACACGCCAGCAGTAACTGGTGGCATCAAAATTGTTTTTAAAGCTTCTTCCTTACTTGGGTTTAGAAATTCACAGCATGCTAAAAGTAGCTCGTCTTTTTGATACCAGCATTGCTTTTGATCTATCCGTACTTCATTCAGCCATAAAGTTGCTAAGGTATAAAAAAAAATGTTGCTGACAAAGAAAGTACCAGCAGTTTTAAGGCTAGAGAGAAACATTATAGTTACATAGAAAAAAAATATGCATCCTAAGGCCATTAAGGGAACATCCAGGTACCTATTGACTAGAAAAGGTGGAAGAAAACAGCCTAGAATTTAAACCATAGAGTATAATTCTAAAGTATTCAATTTCTGTGCATTGCACTGGGCAAATCTTTATGCGAATAGTTTCATTCTTGCCCGGCAATAAAAAGTCCAATACAGCTAAGTCATGCCTGAGATGTTTTGGCCAAGTAAATCAATTCCTGAAAAAGGGCGCTAAATATACTGAAAACGAAGAATGACAGCTGAGCCCAGTGTCAACCGACAGTTAGGGGCTAGACATAATGATGTAGCAACCCCAGTGCTCTTAATCAATCCAAACATTTGGGGAAATTATATTTATTCTTTGCAACTTTTTCCAGAAATATTTGCAATAGATCAAATGTTAAACAAATAGGTTTCCCATCCCTTATAGAAATCTTTAATATTAGTACACTTGGGGGAGGGGAGTGTTATTTATTAATTTGTTAATTTATTAATTTATTTTATTTTTGATTTATTTAATTCAAATTATATTATATATTTTAATAAATACATACATACATACATACATACATACATACATACATACATACATACATAGATACATATACAGTGATCCCCCGATTATCGCGAGGGTTCCGTTCCAAGACCCCTCGCGATAATCGATAACTCGCGATGTAGCGGCACGGAAGTAAAAACACCATCTGCGCATGCACACCCCTTTTTCCATGGCCGCACATGCGCAGATGGTGGAGTTTGCATGTGGGCGGCGGGGAAGACCCTTCGGCCGCCCAACAGCTGATTTGCTCCGCAGCGCGGCAGCAGCGAGGAGCCGAAGATGGGGTTTCCCCGTTGCCCAGGCAACGGGGAAACCCCATCTTCGGCTCCTCGCTGCTGCCGCGCTGTGGAGCAGATCAGCTGTTGGGCGGCCGAAGGAACCTTCTCTGGGTCTTCCCGCCGCCCAGGCAATGGGGAAACCCCAAGATTGCTTGCTGCTTGCCGCTTGCCCGTTCGCCCGCCCGCCCGGCTGCTCGCTTGCCGCTCGAGAGCAAGAGGGGGAGAGATAGAGAAAGAGAGAGAAGGAAAGAAAGAGATGAGAGAGGGAGGAAGAGAGTGTGAGAGAGGAAGAAGCAAGATAGAGAAAGAGAGAGAGAAAGAAAGATGAGAAAGGAAGGGAGTGACGTCATCGGGTGGAAAAATCGCGATATAGCGATTCGCAATGATCGGGATCGCGAAACTCGGGGGATCACTGTATATGTTTTTTTATGTCGGATCACCCTGGTATATTGAAGGAACGTCACAGCTCCTTTTTGCCTCTAGGCCCAACCCAGGACCATTTCAAGGCAGTTAATTTATTTATAGCCGACAACTATATTCTATATATATGTAGATATATATGTAGATTGTTCTGAGTTCGGGTTTTGCCCCGTGTAATATTACACGGGGCAAAACCCGAACTCAGAACAATCTACATACATATACCCGTGAAAATCTACGAAAACAAATATATATATGTAAAATATGTATTTATTAATAATAAAATCTAATAATTTATTATTATTATTTTTTAATATATGTAAATAAAATAATAATAATACATACAAAATATAAATCTCATTTCCTGAGCATTACCGCTTTTTGTGAATAAAATAAGAACAATAGAGTTGGAAAGGACCTTGGAGGTCTTCTAGTCCAACCCCTCCTTGGGCAGGAGACCCTACATTACTTCAGACAAATGATTATTCATCATCTTCTTAAAAACGTCTAGTGTTGGAGCATTCACAGCTTCTGGAGGCAAGCCATTCCACTGATCAATTATTTTGTCAGGAATTTTCTCCTTAGTTCTAAGTTGCTTCTCTCCTTCTTTAGTTTCCACCCATTATTTCAGGTGCTTTGGAGGTAATGGACTTCTCAGCCCTCCCTCCTGCCATTGCTAGGACATGTTAATTTGGCCTTGGTTCTCAGGAGCCTTATTTGTTATTATGTCTGGCACATTGGAAGAAAAAAATTCTACATTCCCCCTTGCCCATAAGTATGGCAACTAAGAAATGAAACAAGAAAAATATGATTGTTGTTTTGAGAGGTGACATCTGTAGAAAAAGTGCAGAGAAGAGCAACCAAGAGGACTAGGAGGCTGAACGGTTGCAGGAACTGGGCCATTGGTGGGTTGCTTCCAGTTCAGCCTGGTTCTAAGAACTGGTAGTGCTGGCGGTGGGAGGCTCTGTCCATCCGCCCAGGACACTTCTGTGCAGAAGCGTTGTGTGCGTATATAAGCACACACACATACCAGGAGTAAAGGGTTTTTGAACCCACTACTGAACTGGGCGCGTCTATCTAGTGAAAAGAAGGATAGCAATGTTCCAATATCTGAAGGGCTGCCACAAAGAGGAGGGAGTCAGGCTATTTTCCAAAGCATCTAAAGGCCAGAAGAAATTTATCAAGAAAAGATTCAACTTCTTAAAACTTCTGAGTTGGGGCAAAGATCAGAAGCAATGTGAGAAAACATTATTTTACTGAAAGACGTGGTTGGTAAATCCACAGTAACTGAATTTAAACATGCCTGGGATAAACATATATCCATCCTAAGATAAAATACAGGAAATAGTGGCAGACTAGATGGACCATGATATCTTTTTCTGCCATCAATCTTCTATGTTTCTAAGTTGTAAATAAGGAGAAATTTTCTGAAAGTGAGAGCAATCAACCAATTGAACAGAAGTTGCCTTCAGAAGTTGTGGGAGCTTCATCACTGGAGGCTTTCAAGAAGAGACTGGACTTCCATTTATCAGAAATGGTGTAGGGTCTCCTGCTTGGGTAGGGGGCTGGAATAGATGACCTCCTAGAAGGTCCCTTCCAACTCCATTAATCTGTAGATGGCCTTGTATGAAAACATGCATGCACATGGATGACTGAGAGACACTTTTTAATGTAGGATTGTAGTTATGAAACTTAGTCCAGACCCTGAAAGTTTGATAGAACATAACTTCAGGTTCTGAGAAATGTTGGGAATGCCTAAATGTTGGGAATGGTGCAGGAGGAGCATCTATAGCCCTATAGTTCTTTCCAAGATGTTTTGCCTCTTAAGGTGAGCGATTAAAGGAATCCAAGTCTTCACAGCAGAATTCAAAAGTTGGGATAGAAGTCTACCTATAGAATCAAGACAAGGGAGAAGCACTGTATTTACTGTATACAAATGCACAGAAAATATTGTTTTGATTAGTTGCATCAAACATGTCAGTCATTTGAAAAAGCAAAATAAAAACAGAAGTAAACAGAAGCAGCCTGTTGGAACAGACAATATGTTAATTGGAATACAGAGAGCTACAGCTTTACTGGATTTAAGCTACAGGAAGCTGTAGAGATAAAGCAATTGTATGCCTATTTGTGTCTGCATATCATCTTTGGAAATAGAACCAAAAAATCAGAAGTTCACACATTCGACAAAAGCATCCATATATGGAAAAAGGAGAATCAAAATGATTACATAATTTTCTCTGCTCCAAATGATCAAAAGGTCTCTTAATCCATAATCTCTGTGAAATTATGGACAGTTGCCTGAGAGAAGGAAAAGTTTGAAGTAGGCTTACTCAAACCAAAGTTGTAGTCCTCTTTGAATCTCGAAAGTATTCGTACGGTATTGATAGAACATTTGTAACCACTAAAACACCACTAAAACTCAATGAAAAATTTCTAGATCAGATCATCAAAATAAAACTTTCATTGAGGTCACAGGATACGATTAGTAATGAATAGATCAGTCTATAACCTTTCCTTAGGATTTTCATAGGCAACCCCAATTATAAAACACTGATTGTGTTTTATAATTGGGATTTTAGATAAATTTAGATAATTGGGGTTTTAGATAAATTAGATAATTGGGGTTTTAGATAAATTAGATAATTGGGGTTTTAGATAAATTTAGATTGTTTTAACTACTGGATTTCTTATATGAGTTTTATATTGTTCCTGTTCTAAACTGCCCTGAGTTTGCCAAGAAGAGTGGCATAGAAATCTAAGTAATAAATAATAAATAATAAATTCATACCTCGGTATGTTTTATCCAAATGTCAGCTCCTTCTGCAAATTTTAAAACAAGATGCAATACATCTTCATTGGTTTCTTTTATACAAAAGTTTCCCAAAACATACAGAGATGGTAATATGCAGTGAAGGGCTGCAAAAATTTTTACCACCACACTGTGGGCGTGGCTTATTTTGTGAGTGTGGCTTGCTGATCATGTGACCAAGTGGGAGTGGCTTGACAGTCATGTGACCAAGGGGTGGCTTAAAGGTCTTGTGAGTGGCTTAAAGGTGGCCAACTTGATGTCACTCACGTCAAGAATTCGGGTTATAGTTAGGGTGCCTGGCCTCTCCTGGCCTCAATTTCCCTATCTATTTACTATTACTGAACATCCAAAATATACTATTTAATCCTATGTATATATGCCATACGTGTACATCTATATTACACACAGAAACACAAAAATGTACATTATCTACTACATAAACTGTATGTGTATGTACACACACGCACGCACACACAGCTCTTCTAAAATTATATACATTCAACCTCATTTACTATGATAGGAAAAACATACCCAGAGCCCAGAAGAGACAAAAAGAAAAAAAAAATCTACTGGTTCTGCGTACCTAACCATATCCGTAGGAGCCCATCATTCGTAATATGCATTTTTGCTTTAAATCTACACCCTTAGCTAATTTTTTTTTAAATGTACATCTTTATGTTTATTGGAGACTGTAAAGTCCTTATGTCAATGCCAATAAAACCAAGCCAGCTGCAAGTCTAGTCTGATTGGTTAAAATGCAGGCAGTAGGAGTAGGAAAATGGGGTGTCCTGATTGGTTGACAGTCTGAACGCTGGAGTATAAAAGGAGCTGTCAGAAGGCTGGTTGCTGTTCTGTTTTTCCTGCTGCCTGTGGTGCTGAAGTTTGGAATAAAGCAATACTGTTAGCAGAACGTTGTCTCGCCTCCATTCCTGTCAGCCCCGGTGATCACCGGTTTAACAGAGACATTTTGCACCTATTTTTCATGTTGTTCTTCCAAAACAATATTTTAAAACAGCCTAGCTGATTACATGAAGGGGCTGTCACCTGTTGTCATGAGACTTAAATTTCAGTTAATAAAATTAAAAACTCATCCTTTTTTTTAAAAAAAAAATAGTTTTTATTGAGGTTTAAACATACAAAATACACAAACACGTGATAATATAAACACATCTACAAAACAAAAGGAAAAAATATTAAAATTAAGATATATCGGTCCATTAAACACATTCCTTTTGTTTGTTTGTTTTCTTTTTATGGCAAATATAGTCGGTATGGAAAAGATTGGTTATACATTTATTATATTTCTTTTTTTTTCTTAAAAACTCATCCAAAGCCATGTTTGACTTTTTAATAGGTCCATTTTATCAAGGTTCCAGGTAACATCCAAATTTAAATCAGAGTCCAAGTCAAGGCATTCCTCAAAATTCCAATTTATTTCCAGAGCCATCCTGGCACCTACACTGGGGAACCTTGTCAAGCTAAATATTGCCAGCCTCAGGGACATTCAGTAATTAAAGAGTTAACTTTGTGTGTCTTACTAAGATCTTCCTATTATGATGTAATATCCTGCCAAAACTAACATCACTTCCTCCTTCTTCATGCTGAAACTCCATTCTTATTTTACCTCTATCACGTGAAGACATATTTGTTTGTGTTGTCCCTCGTGAAATGATTTATTTTTCTACTTTTATAATAAAAGAAACCTTGTTTTGAACAAATGACTCAAGGCTTAATCCACCTCCTCCGCGGGCTTAATGTTCTAACTGACTTTAATCACTTTCAAACCGCGACAAACCCGAATCTGAGCTTCCCACCCAGTTGAAAGTTCATATGTCTTGCCCCCCACCAAACCCCCCCAAAACCTTGTCATGTTGCCCACTCAGGTTGTGCCAGCATGGCAACTCCTTCTTCTGCTTCCGGCCAGGTGGTAAACATATGATAGCCTTGAACTTCTCAAAATAATGCTTTGTGGCTGCACCTGCTGCCTCATGAAATCACCCCTCCCAAGTTCCCATAAACATCAGGCCTTCTACAGATAGTATGGCAAGCCGTTGATTTATCACTAACTTCTGTTCCATCTTGTCAACGCTGATTTGCTGTCCCCTTTTTCTATCATTTTTAAATCTTAAAATTAACTTAATATTTCCGATATGTCTCCAGCTTCCTCATTTGGAACACATGCTTCCCAATGAGAAGTAATGTGGCACTTCTTGACTGTTATCCTGTTCTGAATCTCAGATCTCATCTTTATACAGTCAATATAATTTCTTTAGGCACCTGGCAGCCATTTTGTTTATGCAGCTGTTAGGTGGCCTGCCAAGCAAGTTCTCCCAGAGGGGGAATTTCCATTAGCATCACTTATTTCTGATTTTGCATAAAGCTTTTGTCAGTATTCAAAATGCTTTCATGAAACAGAACAGCAGACTAAGGTTTCAATAAATTTCAAAACCCCATGCCAACTGTAAGAAAAAAATCCTTTCTACATGAAACCGCTGGGAGAGATCATCCAAGGGCATGGGGAGAGGTATCATCAATATGCAGATGATACCCAGCTCTACATCTCCACCCCTTGTCCAGTCAGTGAAGCAGTGGAAGTGATGTGCCGGTGTCTGGAGGCTGTTGGGGTCTGGATGGGTGCAAACAGACTCAAACTCAACCCTGATAGAACGGAGTGGCTGTGGGTTTTGCCTCCCAAGGACAACTCCATCTGTCCGTCCATTACCCTGGGGGGGGGAATCATTAACCCCCTCAGAGAGGGTCCGCAACTTGGGCGTCCTCCTCGATCCACAGCTCACATTAGAGAAACATCTTTCAGCTGTGGCGAGGGGGGCGTTTGCCCAGGTCTGCCTGGTGCACCTGTTGTGGCCCTATTTGGACCGGGACACACTGCTCACAGTCACTCATGCCCTCATCACTCGAGGTTCGACTACTGTAACGCTCTCTACATGGGGCTACCTTTGAAAAGTGTTCGGAAACTTCAGATCGTGCAGAATGCACCTGCGAGAGCTATCATGGGCCTTCCTAAATATGCCCATGTCACACCAACACTCCGCAGTCTGCATTGGTTGCCGATCAGTTTCCGGTCACAATTCAAAGTGTTGGTTATGACCTATAAAGCCCTTCATGACATTGGACCACAATATCTCTCGGACCGTCTTCTGCCACACGAATCCCAGCGACCAGTTAGGTCCCACAGAGTTGGCCTTCTCCGGGTCCCGTCGACTAAACAATGTCATTTGGTGGGACCAAGGGGAAAAGCCTTCTCTGTGGTGGCCCCGACCCTCTGGAACCAACTCCCCCCAGAGATCAGAGTTGCCCCCACCCTCCTTGCCTTTCATAAGCTCCTTAAAACCCACCTCTGTTGTCAGGCATGGGGGAACTGAGATATTCCCTTCCCCCTAGGCTTGTAAAATTTATGTATGGTGTGTCTGTATGTATGATTGGTTTCTTAAATTGGGGTTTTTTACATTACTTTTAATATTAGATTTTTTCATATTGTCTTTTTACTGTTGTTAGCCGCCCCGAGTCTACGGAGAGGGGCGGCATACAAATCTAATTAATAAATAAATAATAAATAAATAAAAGGCCTCCATGATATGATATTAACTTTAAAAACCAACAGAGCCACACACTAGCTTTATTCCCCCATGATACTTTTTTTCCTCTCTCCTATGGTTGTCTCCAATTCTTATTTTCTCTGGAATCTGATTCGAAAGATGTAGTTTGCCTTATGGGTGATTTAATGCGATCAACATTAGTGGTGCATGAAGAAGCATCTGCAGCTGCTGATCAGAAACCTCAGTTCCTTAAAAAGTAGGAAGCAGAACCTCTATTTTGTTCTGCCGAATTAACTTAGCAAAATATTTTAAATACGCCTTTTGTGAAGGCAACTCAGTGGAAAAGTAATATTTTGGCACATGTTACAGAGGTCCGTAGCTTTTCCCTTGCTGCTTGCATTTTTCTAATAGGC
This sequence comes from Erythrolamprus reginae, assembly GCF_031021105.1. Taxonomy (NCBI): domain Eukaryota; kingdom Metazoa; phylum Chordata; class Lepidosauria; order Squamata; family Dipsadidae; genus Erythrolamprus; species Erythrolamprus reginae. The sequence goes on along the minus strand of NC_091961.1, from coordinate 22,124,209 downwards.
CTAATTATGAAGGAGACAGGTTCAAGGATAAATAAAACATGGATCCCGTTGTTGGTGGGCTCAGAAAATTAGATGGAGGGCTATTGACCTTGATGGCAGTATGACTGGACTGCCTTGTGCCACCATGAGCAGTTGGAGCGCACTGTTCAGTTTTCGTGGATGGATGGATGGTTGGTTCATGAATGGATGAATCGATAGATAGAGATTAAAAGAGATGAGATAGATGATAAATGATAGATAGATAGATAGATAGATAGATAGATAGATAGATAGATAGATAAGAGAGAGAGAGAGGGAGGGGGCGGCTCATAGCATGTACAGAAAACAGAGAAACAGTAATAACAATCCAATTAACAGTACATTAAAAACAATATTTAAAATTCTAATTAAAAACTATCATTACAATTCATTCAACAATCATACTAAACATTCATTGGTCAGGAAGGAAGGAAGGAAGGAAGGAAGATAGGGATAGATAGATAGATAGATAGATAGATAGATAGATAGATAGATAGATAGATAGATAGATAGATAGATAGATAGACAGACAGACAGACAGACAGACAGACAGACAGACAGACAGACAGACAGACAGACAGACAGACAGATAGATAGATGAGAGAGAGGGGGGTCGGCTCACAGCATGTACAGAAAACAGAGAAACAGTAATAACAATCCAATTAATAGTACATTAAAAACAATATTTAAAATTCTAATTAAAAACTATTATTACAATTCATTCAATAATCATACTAAACATATTGGTCAGGAAGGAAGGAAGAAGGAAGGAAGGAAGGAAAGGTGGAGGAAGGAAGATATAGATAGATAGATGATAGATAGATAGATAGATAGATAGATAGATAGATAGATAGATAGATAGATAGATAGATAGATAGATAGATGATCTTTTATTTATTTTTGTAAAGCATATAAAAGATGACAGCAAAGGTATAAACATGTATACATGAGACAGTTTTGAGCACATGGGAACATTAGGACAGGGACGGGAGACACATTGGTGCATTTATGCACACCACTTGCAGACCTCTTAGGAATGGGGAAATGTCAACAGTAGACAGTCTAAGGCTAAAATTTTGGAGCTTTGGGGATAGATAGATAGATAGATAGATAGATAGATAGATAGATAGATAGATAGATAGATAGATAGATAGATAGATAGATAGATAGATAGATAGATAGATAAGATTAGATTAGATTAGATTAATAGATAGATAGATAGATAGATAGATAGATAGATAGATAGATAGATAGATAGATAGATAGATAGATAGATAGATGATAGATAGATAGATAGATAGATAGATAGATAGATAGATAGATAGATAGATAGATAGATTAGACAGACAGACAGACAGACAGACAGACAGACAGACAGACAGATGAGATAGAAACAGACAGATGATAGACATATGATAGACAGATGGAGAGATGCAGCAAACACGCTATGAAATGAACATCATTTTTACAAAGGAGAATATTTGTAGCTCAGGGTTGAAATGAGGGGGTCCTTGGTGCTCTCTGAGCTTGCTTGTTTTCTTTCAGGCATTTTATTACTCAAATGAGATAACATCACAAGTGCTCATGATGAGGATGTTACCTAGGTCAAGTCTCCTGCAAGAAAACAATCAACCACTGAGAGCATGGAGGACTCCTCATCATTTTATTTTCTGGAACATCTCTAGAGGCTCATTTCTGGCCTTCTGAACCTTCGGGAGGCCTGTTTTTCACCCTCCCTGAGCCTCCGTGTGGGCCCTGCACTTACCTGGCATCCAAAATGGGCCACATGGAGACTCCTGGGAGGAGAGAGGGGGATGGGGCGAGGCCAGTCGGATAGGATTTGGGGGTTTGCCAAACCACACAGAATCTTTGCTAGAGGATTGCCCGAACCAAGGTGAACTCGGAGCCCACCCCTGGAGATTGGTGGGAAGTAAAAAGAGTAGTTGTAAATCATCTCAATCATTTGTTTTCTTCGAAATGGGAATTTTGTGATGGTCGAATAACCATTGTGCCTGCCATTTTATTTTCTTGGTGTGTTTGTGTGTGTGTCATGGCTGAAAGTATCTGATGATTATCAGGCTGCTGAAATCCTTATCTTAGCTCTATTTCTTTCATTCTTCAGTTGAATAGAATAGAATAGAATGGAATGGAATGGAATGGAATAGAATTTTTTTATTGGCCAAGTGTGATTGGACACACAAGGAATTTGTCTTTGTGCATATGCTCTCAACGTACATAAAATAAAATATACATTTGTCAAGAATCATGTGGTACAACACTTAATGATTGTCATAGGGGTCAAATAAGCAATGAAGATGCAATATTAATCAAAATCTTAGGATATAAGCAACAAGTTACAGTCATACAGTCAACATGGGAGGAAATGGGTGAAAGGAATGATGAGAAAAACTAGTAGAATAGAAGTGCAGATTTAGTAGAAAGTCTGACAGTGTTGAGGGAATTATTTGTTTAGTAGAGTGATGGCGTTCGGAAAAAAACTGTTCTTGTGTCTAGTTGTCTTGGTGTGCAGTGCTCTGTAGCGACGTTTTGAGGGTAGGAGTTGAAACAATTTGTGTCCAGGATGTGAGGGGTCAGTAAATATTTTCCCCGCCCTCTTTTTGACTCGTGCAGTATACAGGTCCTCAATGGAAGGCAGGTTGGCAGCAATTGTTTTTTCTAATCCCATGACGTGGTCTAACAATCCTTCTTGACAGTCCCTTTCCCAATATTTTTAAGTCTGATTGCTTTCTCTGGAGGAACATTTTGTTCCTCCAATGAATAGTGAAGATTGGAAAAATGGTTAGGTCGTTATTACGGCCAAGAGTAATTTTCTAATCCATCAGAAAGCTCCGATTAAAATTCAGCATTTGTTTCTTGGGCCAGGATCTCTAGGTACAGTAGCTCAAGGCTGTGAGATACAAGGAGTAAATTAAAAACTGGTGACAGTTATTGTCTGAACAGAAGAGGAACAGATCAGTTGAGTAATGATAGCCTTGAAGTAAATAAGTGTTGGACGCAACCCTCTATCTAATCTGTCTTCATTCTGCAAATAAACCACCTAATCAGACCCTGTAGCATCTTTGTTAACATTCAGAAATAGAGACATAATTACTAGAAACCTGCCCTTTCTTCATTTGCAAATTGATTTTTAGAACTATTGGATTTTCTCAGTGGCAACTATGGCTTTGTCCAAAGTCCCACTTACCAGGATGAAGGTCAAACCATGCACAGAATTGGTGGACAGACAAACTACAATCTACTATCCTAAGTATGGGAGTCTACTAGGAGCTGAATAAACCTCCTTGTATTTACGAAGTGCCTGGCAGGTAGAGCCAAAACAGCAAGAAGCTAAATATTTTATTGTGCTGACAGAAGTGGTTTTGTGTAATTTAGAAGCAAGTGTTGTCAACATGCATTATGCACATTGAGTCCAATAAAAAGCTCCTACTGTTTTCAGAGAAGGACTGTTGCCAGCTTTGAGAACACCAAGGGACAGTTTTGTAGACCATCTCTTGGGTACCATCTTTTCTTCTTTCTTGACTATTACTTAATTCAAGTAGTTAATGTGAATATCAGTCAGCATGAATGAAAGAATGAGTGCAAAGAATATCCTTCAAACCAGGTGAATTTTTTTTTTCCTGGATAAGTTGATGTCATTTTCTTGGCTACCAAATTTTATGGTTGTTGTGGTTAGCTCTGGCCCAGCTCCTGCCCCAAGGACTGTGGATGTGGGGGAGACATCCACATGCTGCAGGCCTGTTTTGCCCCCGGTGGAATCTGCTGATGAAGGCTCCTCTGGCCAAGAAGACATGAGTGACAGGGAGGAGGAGAGTGTGGCAGACAGCTCAGAAGGAGATCAATTATCTAGCTCCTCCTTGGATTCAGAACAAGAGTTAATGATACAGCCACGCATGTGGAGAGCGATGCATAGGCAACAACAACTGAGAGATTATTATCAAAGAAAATGAGGCCACCTGTGGTTGGGTGGGGCTGTGGTAATTAGTGAGGCTGCTATAAATAGCAGCCTGTGGGTTTGGCCATTGTGGAGGATTATCTGATCGTTGTGTTTCGTGACTGCTTTACTGACTTTGACCTTTTGTGTGCTGATTTTTCCCCGCTTTGAAACTAAACCAGAGCAAAGTGTGTTTCACTTTGTGAAAGAAGAAGGACTGTGAATTGCCTCACAGCTGCAAGCTAAGTATCACAGAACTGATAAGGGACTTGTACAAATTACCAGTTTGTTTGGAGACGAGTGCTCTTTGCTATACCAAAAGAGGGCTTAGTTTAAGTGAATTTTCATTATAAAGAACATTGTTTTGAATTTTCAAACGTGTGTGTGTCTGAAATTTGTACCTGTGAATTTTCGGGAGGAGTCTACCAGAGAGCCCGACAGAACAATGGTATTGCCTTCTTCTGAGTCTACTCAGTCCACTCCAAAATTCTAGGGTAGTATTCTCTGCTAGGCTCCTATCCAAGTATTAATGAGGCTGACCCTGCTTAACTTCAAAACCTGGACAAGGCCAGCTAGCTGCTGGTGATCTCATCCCTTGACTCAATATTCAAGTTTCATTTGCAATACATTGCTATAAAATAGGCCTATGTTTCTGATGATTGAGTGTAGGATTGCAAATTGTCCCTCTAAAACCCATCTCAGATTATCTGATCTGCAGTAAAATTGCTATATATTGGGACAAGAGCATATTACAAGGAAGAATTTTATTTTTTAACAGTCTATGCAGTTCATTTGAAGTTCTGCAGACACGTCCTGTACATACGTGTCTGGGCATGTTTTTATGGGTAGCTAGAGCCATCTATATCTCCAGGTGTAATTACAGGTTCTCTGTGTAACCAAATCTCATATAAGGAACAGAATAATCAATGCATCATTATTCCTTCAGGCGCCCATTTAATTTTCCCCAGATACTGTATTTTGAAATAATTTTAACAGTGAGAGAAGCATGAAGGGAAAGACTGAAATTGAAATTCTCCTATTGCACAAGGAGAAATAAACCTCCCTTTCCCCGCAAGTACTGTGGCTAATAAATGCAAGAATACAAATATGGATTAGGAATTGTGGAAAGTATTTGAATGAGACATCCTGCAAGGCATTTCTGGTGATCACAATAACTGCCCTTGAAGCCTTCAGGCAGCTGCTTCCTTTGGGAGGCTCTCAAGGGCTTCTTTGAACCCCTTCCTTTTGCTGGAGTTTTCACTGGCAAATATTACCTATCTTCAAATCTTCAAAGAAAGCAAGCAAGCTTTCCATAGGACATAGCTACTTTAATGGTCGAATAATGGGTGTTTTGCTGATGCCAACTTTCTATAGTACATAGCTAGAAGTGCAGAAAACCTATTTTGGACAAATGGCTGTTCAATCTCATCTTAAAATCCTCCAGTGTTGCAGCATCCATGACTTCTGGAGGCAAGTCGTTCCACTGATTGATAGAATGGAATGGAATGGAATAGAATAGAATTCTTTATGGGCTAAGTGTGATTGGACACACAAGGAATTGGTCATTGGTGCAGATATCCTCAGTGTATATAAAAGAAAAGATACATTTGTCAAGAATCATGTGGTACAACACTTAATGATTGTTGCAGGGTACAAATAAGCAATTAGGAAACAACCAATATTAATATAAATCAGAAGGATACAAGCAAAAAGTTACAGTCATACAGTCATTACTGGGAGAAGATGGATGATGGGATCGATGAGAAGACCAATAGTAATGCGTGAATAATTTGACAATGGTGAGGGAATTAATTGTTTAGCAGAGTGATGGTGTTTTGGGGGGGAAACTGTTCTTGTGTCTAATTGTCTTGGTGTGCAGTGCTCTATAGCATCGTTTTGAGGGTAGGAGTTGAATCAATTTATGTCCAGGATGTGAGGAGTCCTTAAATATTTTCATGGCCCTCTTTTTGACTCATGCAGTATACAGGTCCTCCACGGAAGGCAGGTTGGCAGTAATTATTTTTTTTTGCAGTTCTGATTCTCCTCTGAAGCCTGTGTCTGTCTTGTTTGGTTGCAGAACCAAACCAGAAAGTTATAGAGGTGCAGACCACAGACTCAATTCCTCTGTAGAATGGTATCAGCAACTCCTTGGGCAGTTTGAGCTTTCTGAGTTGATGCAGAAAGAAGATTCTTTGTTGTGCTTTTTTGATGACAGATGAACCATGAGCATAGTTCCCTCTAAGCTGAGCAGTGAGCAATTGCTCACTTAAAAATCATCATCAACTCAGAGTTTTCCAAACCTGCCCAGAAGCCGAGAGGGAAAGAGTGAGAGGGAAGGAGAGAGAGAGGAAGAGAGGAAGAGAGAGAAACAGATAGAAAAAAGAGAGGAAGGAAAAGAGAAAGAAAAAGAATGGGAGTAAGGAAGAGAGAAAGAAAATCAAAATCTAGTTTGAAACTAGCTCAACTATTTAAGTGGCATTTTGATATTGATAGAGTTGCCCTATTATGAGCTCACTGTTATAGACACACAGTACAGTATTTTATTTTGAAATTCTCTTTATTTATTTATTTATTTACTTAATATTTCTGTGCCGCCCAGTCCCGAAGGGACTGCCGCTCAGACACTATACTTTTCCACCACCCCCAAAAAAAAATTAGACGGAACACTGACCATGAGGTCTTTTTCTGCCATCAATCTTCTATGTTTCTATGTGCTACTGAACAACTGGAGCACAAGCAGGTTTCTATTCCTTTTGAAATTATTGTTGGGTTTTTTCCCCCCTGCTTTTGCTCATTCTTCAGACAATGCATTTAGAAGTGTTCCAAATGTTCTGCTGAATCAACAATATTTTCAGCACAGAATGTGTGGCAGCCCTAGGCAACTCAGCCAAGATTTGATTAGGCTTTCAGACCTGCAGTTGCAAAAGGTTGAGGTTTGCAGTTGAAAGTTGGGGTTCAACTTTGCAGATTCGATTGAACCCACCGAGATGAAAGATGCAATTTAATATTTAAAAAAGTTCAACTCAAGGCATGCATGGGAATACAACAAAACATCTGGACCAGCTTTATTTTCTGGCAGGATGGAATGAAAATCGGAATGGTAGATAACTGTAGAGGAGTCATTCAACCCATTAATCTTTAAGGCTTCACTGCATGCATTTTTCAAACAATCTCCTGCACCTCTTTTGAGATAGAAAGTGAGGGTGAAGAAGGAATAACTCAACCGTCTCCAAGTCATCCAGCAAAGAGCTCTCAGAGAAATTCCGCTTAAACCTATGCAGCATATGTATTTCTTTCTTTTTTAAAAAAAATTAATAAAGGGTCCACCATTCTTTGACAAATTCCTCTGCTAAATTGGCAATAGTTTTGTTACATTAAGGTCCAGTAAAATATCTTCTTCTCTGTAGTGAAGAGAAGAGCAACAAAGATGGTTAGGCGATTGCAGGCTAAAACGTATAAAGTATTCAAAGATGGATTCGGGATATTACTACAATCACACTAAAATTAAAACCAGAGACTTTTTTGGGGGGCATAATAGATCAAAAACTTTAAAAAGACCATTACTATCTGATTCAGGATATAATCACAGCCACAAGAATTACAATAGCACAGAACTGGAAAAAAGAGGATACACCATCAGAAAGAGAAATTATTAAGAAAATATATGATTGTGCAGAAATGGACAGACTTACCCAAAAACTCAAAAACAAAGAAGACTCAAAATTTTACGAAATTTGGGAAAAATTTTATGATTAAGTAACAACAAGAAAAAAAGACAAAAAACTAAAACAAAAAGAAGACGACACATGAAAATAACAATGATAGTGAATAAATACTAGATTCTGATAATCTTCGATTGATTTGATATTAAACTCAATCCAAACTGACGTTAGATAAAGTGTATGTCAGAATAAAATTTCTTAAAAACTGCGGCCGCCATATGTCGCATACCAACAATTAAAGAAAGTCGGAACTGTTATAAAACAGTTCAATGGGGGGGGGGGGGGTATGGGTGAGTGAAGGGCAAGAATGTACAAAGTATTTAGATAGAAAGTTTAAAATCTATACAGTACTTAATTGTTGATATAACAACCTTTTTGTTTTGAAATGATATGGAATAGCTGTACAAAATAATTAAGAAGATAAGTACAGCGATTATATAACTATAAGTATATGTTGAAATAGTGATATAAAATAAGATATATTTGCTCTTCCTTTTTATCTTTGTAATACAATAAAAACTACTTTAAAGAACAGTTGCTGTTATTGTCTAGTTCAATGAAAAGAAGGGCTAGGGGTAATATCTCAGGGGCTGCCACAGAGACGAGGGAGTCCAAAGCTGCTGAACAAGAACCATGGGTGGAAACTAATAAAGGAGAGAAGCAATTAAAACTAAGAAGAAATTTAAGTTTTTTTATTAGATTTGTATGCGGCTTGTACTCCGGGCGGCTTAGGGTTAGGGTTAGGGTTAGAACTGACAGATAGAACAATTAATCAGTGGGACAACTTCCCTCCAGAAGTTGTGGTTGTAAGAAGAAACTAGATAGCCATTTGTCTGGAATAGCTCTCCTGCCTTAGCATGGGGTTGGACTAGAAGACCTCTAGGGTCCCTTCCAGCTCTCTTATTCTGTTAATTACCTCATTAGCCTCAGCAGATCATAAACACTTTCAAAATATTGGAAGCTAATTGTTAGATTTTTTACAATACCGAGTTAGCTATCCAAAAGACCTTACAAAGAGAAGGTAGGCAATTGTCTACCTGACTCCAGAGGAAAACCTTACAATAAATTGCTTTCCAATTTTTTTCTTCCCCATGAAACCAAAGCTGGTCCCTAGCTATTGTATAGAAGATTCAGATCGGAGCTATGGAAAGGTGGGGGGGAGGATAGTTAGAGAGACAGACACTTATGCATGCAAATGAAGGCTGCTTTATGGTTTATAATTATCTTGTACCAACCCTCCAAATAATTATAACTCGTGCATATTAATAATTGATCCAGAACGGCAGCCCTGTGCCACAGAGCGTACAAGAGGATGGTGCGTGTGTGTGTGTTAGAGAGAAGATCATGGCGGGTTTGCATAATGCAATTTGGTGCACAACCCAACAACTAGTAAAACGGGCAGGAAAGAACATGTGCTTCTGCCTCCGCGCACCTCCCTTTGAAGGAGTCAGTGAGCTATTAGAACAATTAACTGGTGTGTCCATTAAAAGCAAGCAGCAATTATTTTGTTTCTAATTTAGAATAAATATAAAAGCCCACTTGTGCCGCTGAGTGGCTTATTTGTCCTGTTTAAAGGGATCTAATGGGGTGAGTGTTGTCAACAGAGAAAGAGCGGCTCATTTTCCATTTGTTTTCCTGTTAATTTGCTATCTTTCTGCTGCCTGCCCTCACATTATTTTCCCCCTAATGGAAACATGAAAGAAGACATGAAGGAAGGCGAGAGTTTTATAAATGCTCGGGCTGGGCAAAGCTTCGGAGGGATGTTTGCACTTCTGAGAAAGATTTGTAGGCAACGTCCCTGGGAAGATGCTTTGCAAAGCAAAACATCTTCTCCTGGCTTGTAAAGGTGGGGTTATCTATTTGCTTCGCCTGGCTCCAAAATCGCATTGGGCAGCTCGGAAGCTAGAAGCCGCTTCCGCCCTAGGTCTGCCTTTCCCACGATTCTTGTTTTCAGAAGTTGGAAATGATAGAGATGGTTTCTCTACATGATCACTTGCCTGCAGAAGTAGGCAAGCCCTGGAGGCTTTTAAAAAGAGATTGGACAACCATTTGTCTGAAATGGTACTGTAGGGTTTGCTGCCTAGGCATAGTGTTAGACTAGAAGACCTCCAAGGTCCCTTCCAACTCTGTTCTGTTCTGTTCTGTTCTGTTCTGTTCTATTTCTATTTCTATTTCTATTCCTACTCTACTCTACTCTATTCTACTGTACTCTACTCTTATGCCTATTCCTATTCCTACTCTACTCTATTTTACTCTTATTCCTAATCCTAATCCTATTCCTATTCCTCTACTCCAGTGACTTTCAACCTTTTTTGAGCCGCGGCACATTTTTTACATTTACGAAACCCTGGGGCACATTGAGCGGGGGGGGGGGGGGGGGGCTAAAAAAAGTTTGGACAAAAAATTATCTCTCTCCCTCCCTCCCTCTTTCCCTCTTTCTTTCTCTTCCTTCCTTCCTTCCTTCCTCTCTTTTTTGCTCTCTCTCTCCCTCCCTACCTCCCTCTATGTCTTTCTCTCTCTCTCCTTCCCTCCCTCTGTTTCTCTCTCTCTCTTGCTTTCTTGCTCTCTCTTGCTCTCTCTCTTGCTTTCTTTTTCTTGTTTTCTTTCTCTCTCTCTTGCTTTCTTTCTCTCTCTGTTGTTCTCTTTCTCTCTTGCTTTCTTTCTCTCTCTCTCTCTTGCTTTCTTTCTCTCTCCCTTTCTTTCTCTCTCTGAGCTTCGCGGCACACCTGACCATGTCTCGCGGCACACTAGTGTGCCACAGCACACTGGTTGAAAAACACTGCTCTACTCTACTATACTATACTCCAATTGGGTTTATATTGTTTATGTATGGTATGGCAGGGTAATGGGAAGAGTACTGTGGTTGGCAGAAATATAGTGTCTGCCACAGCCTGGAGTTCAATCCTGATGGGGCCCGAGCAGGGATGAAATTCAATTTTTTTCCCTACTGGTTCTGTGGATGTATCTTGGTGGGCATGGCAGAGGAAGGATACTGCAAAATCTGCTCACAGTCACTCATGCCCTCATCACCTCGAGGCTCGACTACTGTAACGCTCTCTACATGGGGCTACCTTTGAAGAGTGTTCGGAAACTTCAGACCGTGCAGAATGCAGCTGCGAGAGCAATCATGGGCTTTCCCAAATATGCCCATGTTACTCCAAAACTCTGCAGTCTGCATTGGTTGCTGATCAGTTTCCGGTCACAATTCAAAGTGTTGGTCTTCACCTATAAAGCCCTTCATGGCACCGGACCAGGGTATCTACGAGACCACCTTCTGCCGCACGAATCCCAGCGATCGGTTAGGTCCCACAGAGTTGGTCTCCTCCGGGTCCCGTCAACTAAACAATGTCGTTTGGCAGGATCCAGGGGAAGAGCCTGTATGACTGTATGTATGTTTTTATATATTGGGGTTTCTTGTTTTTTAGACTTTTAAAATGTATTATTGTTATTTTAGATTCTAACTATTAGATTTGTCATTATATATTGTTTTTATCATTGCTGTAAGCCGTCCTGAGTCTACGGAGAGGGGTGGCATACAAATCTAATTAATAATAATAATAATAATAATAATAATAATAATAATAAATAATGATTGTGCTGCATGGTTTTAATAATGGGTTTTAGATGTCTTTTAATATATTGGGTCTGTCATATTGTTGTTTTTATTGTGAGCCTCTCCAAGTCTCCGGAGAGGGGCAGCATACAAATCTAATTAATAATAATAATAATAATAATAATAATAATAATAATAATAATAGTAATAATTGCCTACCCCTGGGTTAGGGGAATCAGTTGAGAGGGACCACACATATTCCCTGGGGTCACATGCGCACAAGGGGGGACACCCCACTATTTGAGAAGCACCGCTCTAGCGAAACTTTACAAATCAGAGAACTGGTGCTGATTCCAGCTTTTCTCTCTTACGTCAGAGGAGACGGATTGGTGGGGTATGCATGAGGCTCCATCAGTGAAATACTACTGTAATTTCCCAAAATTGCTTGGAATGTTCCCAAATAATTTCATCCAAGCAATTGGTAACATAATGCAAGGTCATCAGAAAGCTGACCATTCTACAGGATTTGTTTGAATGCTGCAGTAGAAATACCCCACCCCCAAAAAATGTACAATCCCATCACGTTGAAGGAATTTCATTTTGGAATATGTAAAGTTTTAAACTTCTCAAGCCTTCCTGACAATAGTGAGTGGGTGCTCTGGTGGACCCAAAACCTTATTGGAAAATGTAGGGCTTAGAAATTTTATTCTCTCGAAATGCTCATGCGTAGGAGAGAAATACAAGATTATTTACAATCAAAGATGAAAGACCGTTTTTTATCGAAAACAACAGTCATTTTGCTTTAAGGGTTGCTTTGGGTATGAACTGGTAACTATCTTCTCTTTGAAATTTTAATCTCCTAATTATTTCCTTCTGTTTGTGGAGTAATGAAAATGTGTTTCCTCCTTTCTCCCTTCCATGGAATCGGCTGCTTCAAACAGCCTACTAAGATACTTGAGATGCTTTAATAACACCTCTTCAGACTTAATTGTCCTTTCTGTTAAGGGCCATAGTCCTTTCACATCCATTTCCATGTTGTTGGCTTCCGTGACAAACTGTTTCCCAGGAGGTAATATTTCATAAGCAATGCAGGTCACTTCATTGACTCGGCTTCTGTTGGACCAGAACTTGCTACTATCGGTCTGTTTATACCATTAAGCCAACTTCAAATGATGCCATAAATCTTCCAGCAACCCACCTATGTCTAAGAAAGTCAAAATGAAACTATCCTCAAAAGTTTAGCCTTTCTTTTCAGTTTCCTTAATGATAGCTTTTAAACATAGGATTCAATGATTATTTTTTACGAGGACGGTAATTTTTCTTTTTTTTAAATATATATTTATTAAATTTTTCCATTTTTTTAAAAGAGTACATAATCATATTTACAGATGAATCTACATCATATATACATTCCTATCGACATTGTCTTTTAATTGCTTTTAGATTTCTTGATATTTTATTTCAATGCTTCTTTTGAGTTTCTTTTTTTTTGTCCATTGGTACCATTTTGTCCAGGTTTCATAATAGTCCGATTCTTTTCGATTATTAAGTTCCATTGTCAATCTGTCCATCTCTGCACAGTCGTATATTTTCTTGATGATCTCATTGTCTTCAGGAATTTGCGGATTTTTCCAGTTCTGTGCAAGTACAATCCTTGCAGCTGTTGTAATATGCAAGCTTAAATATTTTACATTTTTAGAATAGTTACCTCTCATAATACCCAGTAGAAAAAACTCTGGCGTATATTCTATTTTTGTATTTGTTATTTGACACAACCAATTATTTATTTTTTTCCAATATTTTCTTGTCTCCTTAATGATAGCTTTTAAACATAGGATTCAATGGCTATTTTTTACGAAGACGGTAATTTTTCAATACTGTTGACTGCAAACTAGGATGTTGATGTAGGTTCATGGGAATTCTCTAGCTTAAGCTTCTGTATGTGATGGACTGTAGATGTGTTGGATTTATACTTACAAAATGCACATTAGATATGTTGGTTGGGAATGATTAGATTAGATTAGATTAGATTTATTGGATTTATATGCCGCCCCTCTCCGCAAACTCGGGGCGGCTCACAACAATAATTAAAAAACAGTACATAATAACAAATCCAATGCCCACCAATCTAATTACAATTTAAAATTAGTAATTTCATAAAACAATCCCAATATATATAAAAAACAGGCACACAGCCAATCAATCAACAAAACAACATGGGCAAGGGGGAGGTGTTTTAGTTCCTCCATGCCTGACGGCAGAGGTGGGTCTTAAGGAGTTTACGAAAGGCAGGGAGGGTGGAGGCAATCCTAATCTCAGGGGGGAGCTGGTTCCAGAGGGTTGGGGGCCCCACAGAGAAGGCTCTTCCCCTGGGTCCCGCCAGACGACATTGTTTAGTCGACGGGACCCAAGAAGGCCGACTCTATGGGACCTAACCGGTCGCTGGGATTCGTGCGGCAGGAGGCGGTCCCAAAGATATTCTGGTCCGGTGGCACAGTGGTTAGAACATAGTACTGCAGGCTACTTCTGCTGACTGCTATTTGGCAGTTCAAATCTCACCAGGCTCATGGTGGACTCAGCCTTCCATCTTTCAGAGGTGGGTAAAATGAGGACCCAGATTGTTGGGGAAAATATGCTGACTCTGTAAACCACTTAGAGAGCACCGTGAAGTGGTATATAAGTCTAAGTACTATTGCTATTTCAGGAATGGTGGCCCTAAATTATATGGAAGACTTTTAATTTGGTATTGCTGTTGTAATTAAGTTTAGTTTTTGTATGTTTTTCCAAATGTCCATTCTATTCTATTACCATGTTGGAGCACTTTAGTGGAGTAAAGGGGGCATGAAAATCTGTTGAAATATTTTCAGTATATTTTTCTTCCAAATATATATGTTCAAATATTCACTCTTGAGAGCTGCATTCAGAGAATTCTGACATCTGATGGAATAATTATGGTCTGCATATTACTTTGACACATCAAGACATTTCCTATACAAAAAGGAAAATGTAAAGATTGATTTTTGAAAGCTATTGTGGAATTGCATATTCAGATATTAAGAACTGCCAAAGACTAACAACTTTCATATAAAAATGTCCTGCTTGGTAAATCAGAAAACTTGCAAGCTGGAGGCTATGTGACTCAAAAAGTATTTTGAATAAAAACACGAACTCCACCCATCCAGGCTGTCCATTAATAATCCCCTGCTTGAAGGTCTACAGAGAAATCTTATTCAAATTGGATTTTGTTTGGCAATACTATTTTCCTGGTTTGACCTTTAGATCCTTGGCTTTTATAGATTCTCATGTTAACCTACAGAAAAGTGGATCCTGTTACCCAACACCAACAAATACCCAAACTCTGTTGGAAAGATAACAATAGCACTTAGATTTATATATCACTACACAGAGCTTTACAGCTCTCTCTAAGCAGTTTAGACAGTCAGTTTATTGTCCCCAACAATCTGGGTCCTCATTTTACCAACTTTAGAAAGATGGAAGGCTGAGTAAACCTTGAGCCGGTGAGAATTGAACTGCCGAACAGCTTGCAGCCAGCTAGCAATCAGCAGACGTAGATCATATATTATCTAGGTATTTTGGTACACAGTGTTCCCTTGCCACTTGGTGTTGTGTTTGGGCTTGGGCCAGCCGTTGCTCCCACAGATGGGAGAGATATGGCACAAAGTGAGTGCGAAAGCCTGGCTGACAGCCAGGAAGACGTGGCAGACAGCCAGGAGGATGAGGCCACTGGTTCACAGGACTCAGCAGACAGCCCAGGGGTTTGGCATGCAGTCACTCAGACAGTCTTTCGTCCTTGGATTCCTCTGCAGACCAATTCATAGACATGCGTAGCCGAAGAGCTATGCAAAGGAGGGATCAATTGAAGGATTATTACAGGTCATCAGAGTAGCACCTGGGCTGGGTGTGGTTCTTATACTGAGGCTGGGTGTGGTTCCCTTAATGAGGGCTAAAGGTATAAAAGGGAACAGAGGCACAAGGCAAACTGTGGCTGTTTATCTGTGTTATTTTGTGGTTCCTGCTCTGAAGTTTCTGTTCTGTGCCTTTGGATTTCAACCCAGCTTTTTCAGGCACATGGGAGGTGAAACCTCTGGGACTTGCTGTTTGCTCCAAAGATTCAAAGGACTCCTGAAACGTTTCTGCTCCATGCAGGTTGTCTTTGTTTGCTTTTTCCTGTGTTTTTGTATGCGGCTGAAGTAAGCCTTACACTATCATTGTTTCCTGACACTAAGGACTGTTTTGAGTAACCCTTTTTTGTTTGTTTAATACAAGTTTGCTGATTAGAAGAGCACATGTGTGTTTGATTTCTTTTTCTTGGACTGTTACGCATTGCCTGAGCCCAGTCAGGCAGAACACTTTGCAGTTCACCTTTCGCAGACTCGGTGCATCATGGGTTTTTATAAAATATTAATGGAAAAATATATCGCGGATTTTCGCTACTTTGTGGGTTTTCTGCGGAACTCGCCCGCCTGAGACGCTACTTGCCTACATGAGATTGTAAACAACACGCGATTGGTGGATTGATGAAGAAGTGACCAACCAGTGAGTGCTGCTTTGTATCCCAGAGCCTGATTGGCTCAGTACAGTAGCACATTGTTTACTTTTCATCTGTGTGCAGCTTCCCCATCTCTGAGTCTGCTCCTACACTTGGCTATTTCACGTGGAGCATCATTTCATCTTGTAAAGGTAAAATACATGCACAGAACAGTGTGGGAATGGTTATTAAGGGAATGGGAAAGGTTTATGTAGCCTAAAAGTATGGGGGGTGTTTATAAAGCCTTAAAATAGTGTATAAATACTTAAATAATTATAGCATCCCTAGTTCATGGATTTTCGTTTATCATGGATGGTCCTGCAACGCAACACCCACGATAAATGAGGGAACACTGTAATTCACATTATTAGAAGGCAGATTGTCTCATTTAATAGCAATAAACATACCATAATCATTTTTGCACTCTTGTCAAAATCACAGAGATGCTTCTGGGTTGAAAGGATTAGCCAGTGACATCATTGTAGTCTGGGGGATGTCCAGTAGGGGGCTCCCTTCATGTCCTTGGCAGGAGCTGAAACAAAGGAGAGGAGCTCAATCCTACCCCAGAGCAGCATTAGGTCTCAAACGTGGGCTTCAGAAGTGGGTTGCTATTGATACGGTAAAGGACGCCACACCGATATTGATTGCTGTGCGACAGCTTCAATTATCTTGCATGTGCACACACATGCGTCCCAGTGTGTTTTGCTTCTGCACATGCGCAGGAAACAAAATCTCGTGAAGGGACCTGCACAAGAGAGAGATTTCAGTTATTTTTTGTTTCTGCACATACACGGAAGCAAAAAAATTGCCAAAATCTCACATGTGTGCATCTCCTTGTGAAATGTTGCTTCCTGCGCATGCGCAGAAGCAAAACCACACTGGGATGCACGCCTGCGAGATAACCAAAGTGCAGTGCACTGGTAGTAGTACTAATGCACAGCCTGTGGCTTTAACCGCCGGCCGAAATTGTCCCTGGAGCCGGGGGCCGCTGTCGGAAGCTCCGCAGAGCTCTGAACTTCCGGTTTCCGCCAGGCTCGGGGGGAAGTCCTGGATCGCCCTATTCAAGGGCGGTCCAAACAAGACCTCCTCCTTGCCCGGCTACATCCCGAAGTGAACACCCACCTGCCCTCCGCTATCATACAGTGTGTCTTGAAGAGGTCGCTTCAGGGCTGAATAGGAATTTTTTGCGGCTTCCCCTTTAGAGGCAGCCGTTTTTTCGCCTATTCCACACTTACAGTAAAGATGGATTGGTTAGGGAGTGCAGCGCTATGTAGATGTTTGATTAATTTGGCTTCCCTCTGGTCAGTGGAGTTGGGCAGGTTAGAGGCAGAAATGGGCAGTAGGAGCAACTGCGCATGCTCCTTTTGGGCATCTTTTAAAAGGATGTTGGACCGCCTCTCTCCATGAACTATAGGTTGGTACAACTTCGGGGATTGTAGAGAGGATGCCCATGGGACTCACCGGATCCAATTGCCTCGGAGATTGGAGGGTGAGCTCCTCCCACACGCTGAAGGGCGTGGCTCAGATCCAGGTGAAGGTGGCTACCTTCACCTGGTTCAGCAAGGAGTTATGCCCAATAAGTTGCCCAGGAAGGTTTTGGCCGGAATTTCCGCCCCGTTAGGTTTTTTTACAGTTGAATTTGAATTATTTAATTTTACGTATTTAAAGTTACGTCATTTAAATTTATACTAATTTAATAAAGTGACCCTATATTTAACCCATACACTGTCTCAGCGTCTTTACTCCGCTTCTGGGGCAAATAGGAATCTGCCCCTGGTGGACTTGCTAACCTCCAACTTTATATAGTCATAAATGCCAGCATACAATTAGCTCAGGAATTATATTTTATCCCCCCCTTTTAAAAAAAAAAAAGTATTTATTAGTTATATACAAACAACTAACAGGAAAAAAAACAAAGCACTAAACATGTGTAACAAAACAAAGTAAAACACACACACACACACACACACACACACACACATACACATACACACAAAGACCCATAGTGCGTTATAAAGGATATCATAGCAAAACATGATAAAGAAAATTTAAGTAATATATTCAATATATAGTATTTGCCCGTAATAAACTTTAGAAATAAACTATATTACTGACTTATTTTATATCTTCTTGATACTATTTTGTGTTAATTTTCCTATGTATAAATCATATATGATGGAATTGGTTTTTATCCCTTTTTTTATAAAATTTCTATCTAAACATTTTACATAAAGGGCTAAATTGTCAACTGTGTTGTTGGTTTTAGCGACTTGGTTTTAGTCCTTCGGGGTTGGACGGCATAGAAGTCGAATAAATAAATAAAATTAATAAATAAGTAATAATAATAGTGCTTTTATAACAGGTCCGTCTTGTTCTTAATATTTTCCTATGTCATTTGGTTCATCATTGATCAATATTTTATTCCCCTTTTAGTGCTACATGGACCTCTTGATAAACAACAGAAGCCATATCATTTCAGAAAATATTTTCTATGTAGCATTTCTGCAGACTATATTTGCCCATCTGGATATACAGTGATCCTTTAAATAGATCGTCTTATTTGTGACAAACTATATTTTGATTCTTGACTTGTTAAACACAGAGGGGTTGGCACACAATGTAATTTGATAGATATTGTGGCAAGACGTTGGTGAAATATTGCACGACAGATACTTCTCATTAATATTCATAAGAGACCGACTGTGTGGCAAGCATAAGACTTTTAGCTTTGTTAGAGACAGATGGATGAGAGAATTTTCTGGATGTAGCTGAAAGCAAATGCTACACAAAGTAATTAGGTTGGTCAAGAAGTAAATTTTCTTCTATTCACCTGCACTTCAGGCCAGGAAATGTTTTAAGTACTAAGAGGTAACGCGAAGGAAGCCATACAAAGGATTCCAGATAAGAACAAATGGACTTTGATGCAAAAACTCCAGGATGGTAACAAACTAACCTGCTAGGTGTTAGTTAGGATATGTCATTTCTGGCAATACTGAAGTATCACTGTTTCCATATTTAGTATTTCACCCCCCTGTTTTCCAGAAGAAAACTGTTGTGTCTAAACTTTTGGCACGAGAGCCACAAGCATCTCTTGTGATGGAGAAATGTAACAGTTAGGTACAGTGGTACCTCTACCTAAGAACGCCTCTACTTACGAACTTTTCTAGATAAGAACCAGGTGTTCAAGATTTTTTTGCCTCTTCTCAAGAACCATTTTTGCTTACAAACCCGAGCCTCCGAAACGGTAACCAGAAAGGGCAGGGGGAACCTTCCGTGGGGCCTCTCTAAGAATCTCCTGGGAGGAAACAGGGCCAGAAAAGGTGGGGAGAAGCCTCTGTGGGGCCTCTCTAGGAATCTCCTGGGAGGAAACAGGGCCAGAAAAAGTGAGGAAAAGCCTCTGTGGGGCCTCTCTAGGAATCTCCTGGGAGGAAACAGGACCAGAAAAAGTGAGGAGAAGCCTCTGTGGGGCCTCTCTAGGAATCTCCTGGGAGGAAACAGGGCCAGAAAAAGTGAGGAGAAGCCTCTGTGGGGCCTCTCTAGGAATCTCCTGGGAGGAAACAGGGCCAGAAAAAGTGAGGAGAAGCCTCTGTGGGGCCTCTCTAGGAATCTCCTGGGAGGAAACAGGACCAGAAAAAGTGAGGAGAAGCCTCTGTGGGGCCTCTCTAAGAATCTCCTGGGAGGAAACAGGGCCAGAAAAAGTGAGGAGAAGCCTCTGTGGGGCCTCTCTAGGAATCTCCTGGGAGGAAACAGGGCCAGAAAAAGTGAGGAGAAGCCTCTGTGGGGCCTCTCTAGGAATCTCCTGGGAGGAAACAGGGCCAGAAAAAGTGAGGAGAAGCCTCTGTGGGGCCTCTCTAGGAATCTCCTGGGAGGAAACAGGGCCAGAAAAAGTGAGGAGAAGCCTCTGTGGGGCCTCTCTAGGAATCTCCTGGGAGGAAACAGGGCCAGAAAAGGCAGGGAGAAGCCTCCGTATGGCCTCTCTAGGAATCTCCTGCGAGGAAACAGGGCCGGAAAAGGTGGGGAGAAGCCTCCGTAGTGCCTCCCAAAATCCTGCGAACCCCCATCAGCCCACCCCTGTAGTTAACATCATCATGCGAGCGAGTTTGAAACTGCTATCATGTCTCACAGTGATGGCTTTCAGACTAGTTAAGGTGTCAGGTATGGAAATGTGACCTTTGAGTGTCTACTCCCTTGTACTGTCAATCACTTTTATTAAGTAATATTATAGAAGGAGGGTGAGGACCTCTTTTTTTGCCACATTTTCTCAGAGCTGATTTGTTAATATGCATGTTGGCAGTGGACATGTCTATAGCTAATGGTGAGTCTGTAGTCTCTCCCTTCCTTCTACCATCAAAGTGCTATCCCTTTCTTTCCATCCCCTTTTACTGCCTTTTATGCTGCTTATTCTTCCTTCCTTCCTTCCTTCCTTCCTTCCTTTTTTTCTTTCTTTCTTTTACCATCCTGTTCATTTTGTCTCTTTCTCTCTCATCCTATCTACAATGCTTCTGAAGAGGAACAAAACACCTTGAACTTACTGAAACTCTAAAACAGGAGTGATTTTTCATAACTTTAAGACTTGTGGACTTCAACTCCCAGAATTCCCCAGCCAGCACAGGAATTCTGGGAGTTGAAGTCCACAAGTTTTAAAGATGTTATGGCTGACACCCCTGTTCTAGACACTTATTTGCAAGGCTTTTGAAATTAAGCAGTAGCAGTAGCTTTTGAGATTAAGCAGAGTGCCACATGAAAAATTCAGGGCTACATACAGTATGCTTACATTCTAGTGTTATCAATGATATTTTCTCAGCATCAGTCATCATTTTGTAAATATTTACTCTACCAAGACAGGTCCCTTTTAAATCCCTTTGTATCAACTAATGTCCCTGCTTAACATCAAAAAGCTCAAACATTGCACAGGAAAACTCACATTATTTTGCTTATTCTAGATTCTAACTGATAACCAGCAGTATTTGTAATGAATAGTGATGACATCAACCTTTTTCCTGAAGTTGTCTTATCACAAACCGTGTAGCTATGTACTTTGGTTCCTGGCATCTGACACAATTCTGTGTGCTACACTATTTCTATGGTAATGTTCTCTTATAATATAATCATTTCTTCATACCCCTTCCCCAAAATACCCTTATTTCCAATTTTCATTCTACCAAATGCATCACGAATACTATGAAAGAAATATTCTGGCATCTATTCCCCCTCAAGAACAAAGAATCCTAAACTTCATGTTCCAACCAAATCCCAGCTCAAAGAATTAGCATGGCTTGACGAATTAAAAAAACCCCAAAAACAAATTTTACATACAAGATTATTTTTTCCTACTTCCTCAAATAAGCCGTATGCAAATGCAAATTGCTCTCTGTTTTTTTATCATATGGATAAGACATATTCAAATATGTATTCACTGTCTGCTTGATAACTGAGTGAGTGATTAGTGGATATTGGTTTTTATTATAGCGTCTTCTCCAGATACCGGCTTTCAGTTAAATAAAGTCCCAAGGAGGTGAACCTGGAAATGCAATTAGAACTAGAGTCGGATCCAGAAGGTCTTTATTGCTAGGCAACCTGAATGTGGCTGAGCCCTTGACAGCTGAGGACTCCACAGTCTATGGAGCATTGCTCTCACCTTTGGTTCAGCAGCTTCATTTCCTTCGGTAAATTGCTATTCATCCCAGATCCCATGTGTCGTCTTTTTACTTCCAGTTGATCAAAAGACATCTCTGTAGCAGACACATTCATCTCTATCTTCTTCTAAAGCAATTCTGACTGAAGATGCAAAAGATTGAATGCGGGGCCTTTTCCCCAGATTAGGTAGGCCTCATCCGAAATTTTCCTCCGGCAGGAGAAAGCCTCCATCCTTATAAGGATATGTTGTGGTTAGCTCTGGCCCAGCTCCTGCCCCAAGGACTGTGGATGTAGGGGAGACATCCACATGCTGCAGGCCTGTTTTGCCCCTGGTGGAATCTGCTGATGAAGGCTCCTCTGACCAAGAAGACATGAGTGACAGGGAGGAGGAGAGTGTGGCAGACCGCTCAGAAGGAGATAGATTATCTAGCTCCTCCTTGGATTCGGAACAAGAGTTAATGATACAGCCACGCATGCGGAGAGCGAAGCATAGGCAACAACAACTGAGAGATTATTATCAAAGAAAATGAGGCCACCTGTGGTTGGGTGGGGCTGTGGTCATTAGTGAGGCTGCTATAAATAGCAGCCTGTAGGTTTGGCCATTGTGGAGGATTATCTGATCGTTGTGTTTCGTGACTGCTTTACTGACTTTGACCTTTTGTGTGCTGCTTTTTCCCCGCTTTGAAACTAAACCAGAGCAAAGTGTGTTTCGCTTTGTGAAAGAAGGACTGTGAATTGCCTCACAGCTGCAAGCTAAGTATCACAGAACTGATAAGGGACTTGTACCAATTACCAGTTTGTTTGGAGACGAGTGCTCTTTGCTATACCAAAAGAGGGCTTAGGTTAAGTGAATTTTCCTTATAAAGAACATTGTTTTGAATTTTCAAACGTGTGTGTGTCTGAAATTTGTACCTGTGAATTTTGGGGAGGAGTCTACCAGAGAGCCCGACAGAACAGGATATTTATAAAGAGTTAATCTAGTTGACCCGAGTGTTGGGAAAGGTGAGACTACTTGACTCCGTCTTACTCTGGCACTCTGCTTAGTAAGCACCGAGAAGAATATATTTTGGAATTATGCTGAGAATGAATTTGTGAGTTTTGCTTCCACTGGATTCAAGACAAGAAAAATAATAGCCATAAGGAGATATGGCAAGCATCCTTCTGCTTTCGAGTGGGGACAGTCAAAGGTCTACATCAGTGGTTCCCAACCATTTTTTGGACATGCCCCATCTAAGCATCTCTAAAATCCTGATGCCCCTCACCCCTTGTGACATATAATTCCAAAAGTGAACTCGTACTCACGTGGAGGATGTTTAAAAGGTCATTAATCAACTCCCCCCAGAGATTAGAACTGCTCCCACCCTCCTTGTCTTCCGTAAACTACTTAAGACCCACCTATACCGCCAGGCATGGGGGATTTGAGACACCTTTCCCCCAGGCTTATTAGAATTTATATTTGGTATGTATGTGCTGTTTGGTTTTTAATTATGATAGGGTTTTTAGGTGTTTTTAATATTAGATTTGTGCCAGTATAATATTGTTTTTATCGTTGTTGTGAGCCGCCCCGAGTCTTCGGAGAGGGGCAGCATACAAATCTAATAAATTATTATTATTATTATTATTATTATTATTATTATTAATTGGGTTCCAATTGCCCCCATTAAAAATCAAATTGCCCACACACTGGGAACCATTGGTCTAGGGCAGGGGTGGGCAAAGTTGGCTCTTCTATGACATAGGGACTTCAACTCCCAGAATTCCTGAGCTACCATGATTGGATCAGGAATTCTGGGAGCTGAAGTCCACAAGTCATAGAAGAACCAAGTTTGCCTACCTCTGGTCTAAGGACACGAAGTGATGTCACTTGATTTTTAAATAAGCAAAGACTTGGCGAGGAAGGTTTTGGTCTTATTGAAAGACTTGGCAGTCAGAACTATTGGTAATAAGCCCTTGGCAATCAATCAATCAACCAATCAATCAATATTTTTCTGCTATTTTCTGAAATGACCATCTAAGCCCTGAGTCTCTTTGTACAAAAAAGGAAAATGTTCAGATATTGAAGGATGTTCTGGTCCGAGCTTAGAGATGCTTTTCTCAGTCAGATAAAACTCCATGCAAATGGGTAAATCATACAGATTACATTTGTTTGTTTGTTTGTTTGTTTGGTCCAATACACAATAATACACAATGAAGGTTATAGAGCAGTGATTTTCAACCTTTTTTGAGCCGCGGCACATTTTTTATATTTACGAAACCCTGGGGCACATTGAGCGGGGGGAGGGGGATAAAAAAAGTTTGGACAAAAAAATTCTCTCTCTCTCTCTTCCTCCCCTTCACTCTATTTCTTTCTCCCTCCCTCTTTCTCTCCCTTCCTTCCTCTTTTTTGCTCTGTTTCTCTCTCCCTCACTACCTCCCTCTATGTCTTTCTCTCTCTCTCCTTCCCTCCCCCTCTCTCTCTTGCTTTCTTTCTCTCTCTTTCTCTCTATCTCTCTATCTCTCTTTCTTTTGTTTTCTCTCTCTCTTCCTTTCTTTCTCTCTCTTGTTCCCTTTCTCTCTCTCCCTTTTTCACTCTCTTTCTTTCTTTCTTTCTCTTTCTCTCTTTCTTTCTTTCTCTCTTTCTCTCTCTCTTGCTTTCTTTCTCTCTAAGCTTCGCGGCACACCTGATCATGTCTCGCGGCACACTAGTGTGCCACGGCACACTGGTTGAAAAACACTGTTATAGAGGATATATACGAGTAGAATGTATCAAAGAGAGTATAGAATATAGGAGTAAAATATAACTAGAGATAATAGCAGAAAATATAAGAGATAGAAGAGATAGAAGAGATATAATGGATAGAAGAGATAGAAGGGAAGATATAGGAGAGACTATAGGACAGGGGACGGTAGGCACTCTGGTGCACTTATGTACTTATGCACTTATTGTCTGGTATCTTCATATTACTTGCCAAGAGATGAAATTCCTCAGATCTTATGTCCGTAATCTGTCCCTACTACACGTAGGTGATTAAGAGCCTGAGTGGCACAGTGGTTGGAGTACAGTACTGCAAGGTACTTCTACTGATCAGCAGTTTGGCAGATCAAATCTCAGTAGGCTCAAAGTGGAGTCAGACTTCCATCCTTCCAAGGTGGGTAAAATGAGGACCCAGATTGTCCGTGGCAATAGGCTTACTCTCTGTAAACTGCTTAGAGAGGGCTTTAATGCACTGTGAAGCAGTATATAAGTCTAAATGCTATTGCTATTGCTAGATTCATTTCTCCTATCTGCAAAGGACCTCTGGCATCAACTCCCCTCGGAGATTAGAACTGCCCCCACCCTCCTTGTCTTTCGTAAACTACTCAAGACCCACCTATACCGCCAGGCATGGGGGAGTTGAGACACCTTTCCCCCAGGCTCTTTATATTTTATGTTTGGTATGTATGTGTTGTTTGGTTTTTAAATATGATGGGGTTTTATATGCTTCTTTTTTAATATTAGATTTGTTTCGCTATAATATTGTTTTTTATTATTGTTGTGAGCCGCCCCGAGTCTTCGGAGAAGGACGGCATACAAATCTAATAAATTATTATTATTATTATTATTATTATTATTATTATTATTATTATTATTATTATTATTATCATCATCTAACTAACTTTAAGCCTGGCAGATTTCAACTCCCAGAATTCCCCAGCCAGCTTTGCTTTGCTTTGGGGTATCTATGCAACTGTTAATAGCAGCATCTCTGGAATTCTCCCCATGTGGCATTTTTTCCCCACCACCCAGCAATCATCTTGCATGCAATATTCTGAAAATTTCCTCTATAAATATAATAACAACAGACCAAGTACAATGTAGGCTTATATCTTGTCAACTCTGCTCATCTGGTTGGGGACAAAATTTGCCTCCAGTGGGTGACGGTGCTCTCAGCCCATAGCCACAGGCATCGGAGTTGATTGCTAGTCATTTCCCTGACGTATAATATGCATTCTGGAAGAAGCCTGTGCATATATCTTCAAATCCTATAGGGTAAATGTTATCTTTAGGCGTCCCTCCTTCTAAAACGAAGATATTATTTCAAACCCTTCAGCCCACCAGCACAGCTCCTGGTTTCAAATGTCATTAAGTTTCATTATAACAAATAAACACTGCAGTGACATTTATAAGTTGCCATCCAGCCCAGCAACACAAATATGAAGCAGATAAACTGCATTTGATCCAAATAATTACTGCAGGCAATATTGGGTTAGTCGAAGCTGGCAGCTGGGAGCTGGGTGCAAGCAGCTCTCTAAAATTACTATGAATGCAGGTAGTCCTCAATTTAGATTAGAATTTCTGCTGCTAAGCAAGGTGGTTGTTAAGTGAATTACACCCAATCACACCTGTTTTTGCCATGGATGATGATGATGATGATGATGATGATGATGATGATAATAATAATAATAATAATAATAATAATAATAATAATAATAATAGAGACTTTACTCAAAAAGATGATAAAACAGCACCTAAAAAACAATAACATATTGGACCCAAATCAGCATGGCTTTACTGAAGGCAAATCATGTCAGACTAATCTCAATGATTTCTTTGACTATGTCACAAAGGTGTTGGATCAAGGTGGTGCCGTGGATATTGCCTATCTGGACTTCAGCAAAGCCTTTGATACGGTTCCACATAAAGAGCTAATAGATAAATTAGTGAAGATTGGACTTAATCCATGTATAGTTCAGTGGATTTGCAGCTGGCTGAAGCGTAGACATCAGAGAGTTATTGTTAATGGCGAGTATTCTGAGCAGAGACAGGTTACAAGCAGTGTGCCACAAGGGTGTGTTCTGGGTGTGACATAGAGGAAGGTTTGGTAGGGAAGGTTTGCCTATTTGCCGATGACTCAAAAGTGTGCAATCGGGTTGATATTCCTGGAGGCGTCTGTAATATGGTAAAGCTTTACTAGATAAATGGTCAAAGCAATGGAAACTGCAGTTTAATGTTTCCAAATGTAAAATAATGCACTTGGGCAAAAGGAATCCTCAATCTGAGTATTGGCAGTTCTGTGTTAGCGAAAACTTCAGAAGAGAAGGATTTAGGGATAGTGATTTCTGACAGTCTCAAAATGGGTGAACAGTGCAGTCAGGCGGTAGGGAAAGCAAGTAGGATGCTTGGCTGCATAGCTAGAGGTATAACAAGCAGGAAGAGGGAGATTACAAGAATGGTGGAAGGTCTTAAACATAAAACATATCAGGAAAGACTTAATGAACGCAATCTGTATAGTCTGAAAGACAGAAGGAAAAGGGGGGACATGATCGAAACATTTAAATATGTTAAAGGGTTAAATAAGGTCCAGGAGGGAAGTGTTTTTAATAGGA